>NW_026596101.1:17708549-17838311 GCF_907164565.1 Psammomys obesus
TCTATCTATCTATCTATCTATCTATCTATCTATCTATCTATCTATCTATCTCTATCTGTGTGTGTGAGAGAGAGAGAAAGAGAGAGAGAGAGAGCGCTTTTTCTTTAAGCAAATCCATATGTGAGATGTTTTGGGGGATTCCGTTCAATAAGGGGCCAGATGGTAATCAGAGGCACTGAAATGCACAAAGGTCGCCAGTGAATATATTTTCTTCTCAGGATGCACACACACTGATGACTTACTCTTATTTTAGACACTGTTTCAGCAAAGTCGTTTCGTTTCCTGGAACATTACAGATTATACAGAGGAGAAACAACTGCCGAAGCCCACTTTTAGCAAGAAGGAGTATCTAACACTGGAGGGAGGGACCAGAAATAACACATCATCTGATACAAGTATTCTAAGGTTAGACACACCCCCCCCTGATCAGTAAGTACACCTCTCCACATCTTTACTGTCTACTCGGAAGAAAAGAAACGTATCCCAAGCTATCTTAAACACAGCTGTTTAAAATTCTGTTTAAAATGCTATTGTCAATAGCAATGAAAGCTATTATTTTCTGAACAAAAGTTTTCGTTCTGGCTAAACTTGTCATTGTTAAGGTTCTGTCCAAAGAAGAGACAACTATAATTAACTAAGCAAGTCTCCACAAGGACTTGGACTTCCCAGTGTGATGTGGGAAAGCTGATTACCTTTCATGCTTTATCTATTAACAATCCAAAACGAATCTCATTGACTCACACTGGTTCTTATTTTAGGCAAGATACTACCTAATAAAAATTATGGATTTGGAATGAATAACCTTATTTTACCCATTAGTGGAACCCCTAACTTAGTCACCTCACCCTCAAGCTCAACTATAGGAGTCCTACCTAAGTGCCCTTTGTGAAATCAACTGCCTTAGTTGAATGTTGTGACTGGGAAAGGGAGAGCTGGCCAAAGGAATACAGAGTGTTTTGCTTTCTAAGAGCAAGATGCATTAGCCAGGCAGAAATGCCTAACTCCCAGCCTCGTGTACATTACTTTATAGAAAAGGCTCAGTTTCACATATGCTAACAAGGACTGCCTTCCCAACTATTTATCAACTCTGTGCTAAACATCTCACATATCTCATTTACATTCAGCCCTCATATCAATGTCAAGGCAAACACTATTGTTAGTCCCAGAAATGCGATAAGTTTAGATACCATTTCACCTTTGCTACTTACACTAGGAATTTTCATCATTGAAACCTGAAGAAAGATAGACCACAACAACAGCAGTATGTTGTCATGTTTCAGCTAGACTGGGAAGGACAACAGAACACTGATAATTTGAAGTGTTGGTAAAGATGAAGGAAACAATCAGCTGTTGTTTTATGTAAAATTTCAACCATTTGGGGAGCATTTGACAATAAATACCTATCACTATTAAATATGTTCAAAGTGTTCTAATCAGTAACTTGGTCAGGCAACTTAACCCTATAAATCATAATAATAAAATAATTAGAAAAATAAACAAGATAACAGACACATAATGCATAGTGGTTTTAGTGAGAAAAAGGACTCTGAAAATAACTAAATATCTACCAATTGAAAATGAGGTAAATAAATTAAGGTATATTACTCCAATAGACCCCCGATTGTCACTTACACGATAAACAGTTATATTCTTGATGTGGATAAAAATCTGCATTTGATTTTTACAATAAAATCTGAGGTGTGAATGCATAAACAAAAATTCAAGTGGTTTGGGCTGAGCAGTGCTACATTAAGCAATTGCCACTTTACATCATACCAGACTCTTGAAAATTTTATTCACATACACACCACAGAAAATGAAGAAAAGGAGATAAGGGAGGGAGCTACAGCCAAGATACAAAGTGAATAAGTTGTAAATAATAATAATAACAATAAATTTTAAAAATAAGAAGGGAAACAACACACCATCTTTACAGAATAGTCCCAGGCGGCAAGGCAAGATATGGGAGTTAGCTGTGACCTCTAGGATTCATGGTATGATCAGGCTCTACCCGTTTTGCAACAAGGAAAACCTGGCTGTATAGGGGCAGGCTCTCTGGGCCTCTTTGACTTAGACAGAGTAGCAGGGTCAGGAGGGTACAAACTTACTACTATATTATCTTGAGCTCCAACATGGCCAGTACAGATAGCTGTCTTTGAACTAGAAAAAAGAGGCTTCTCACATGCCACAGCGACCACCCAAACCCCTCCGTACTTGTCTTCTTGTCTTCACCACTTCCTTCCAGTATCCCTGTTTCTTTTTCAGTCAGCTCTTACAAATAGTCCAATCTAATATTTGCGTTCCAATATTTATTCCATTTATACTTAGTGTGATCACTGCGTACAAAGACTCTGACCTGCCATTGTGCTCTGTCTTTTCTATTTGTTTTATTCCCCTTCCACTGCCCTTTTCCCCCTTTCCTTTCTTCCTAACATCTTTGAGTATCATTTTAATCTCCTGAACTTTTAATTATACGTCTTTAAATGTCCTTTTCAGAGATTGCTTAGTGGGTGACAGTATGTGTTTGTTAAATAAAACTCATGAGAATTTGTTTACATTTAATAGTGATTTTTTAAAATTAAAAATTTTATTGTGAAACAATACACCTCTTCTGTTTATATACCCACATTATGATGCAGTGAGACTTGCCTGGAACACAAATGAATTTATCCAGCATTTCCTTTACTAATAATCTGCTAGCTATCAATTTTCTAGATTATTGTCATTTAAGTTTGTTTAACTTTTTAATGTTATTTATTTATTCACTCATTTATTGTGTGTGTGTATGTGTACCACATATGTGTAGGTCCCTTTGATACCAGAAGAGGGTGTCAAATCAGATGGAACCAGGGTTACAGGCAAGTTGCTAGCTGGCTGATGCGGTTCTAGGTAATCCACTAAAAGAGCAGTATGAACTCCTATCTGCTAACCCATCTCACCAGGCTCATATTTAATTTTATTTGTAAAATAATTGCACTAATAATTATGGTGTACTTGGCTACTGGGTTTTTTTTTTTAAGTTTGGTTTTGGTTTTGATTTTTAATTCTTCAGTCTATTGAATAGGTAAAGTCCAGCAATCTAAGATTTTACATTCAAATTTCACTTCTCGTAGTATATGTGGTTCTATGGCTGTGTCTGTGCATTTTCTTTCAAATTTCCAGCTGTGTTTTAGTCTCAAATTCATACCTCTTATACCCTCAGATGAATTGTGGGTGACTATAAGCACATGCTTTTTAAAAATGCAACAAAGTCATAACCTTACCAGAAGCAGTTCTGAATTTTTGAGTTCTTAAAGAGTCCTACTTGACTCCATGTTTCCAGTTCATCTTGCCCTGGGGCCCCTACTCAGTACATACTTAATGTGCACCCAGCTAGGGGTTTGTGGACAGCTTGTGTTCAGATTTTGCAGAATATCTATAGCTTTCACATTTCCAGACTATCTGCCTAAGGAGTCCAACTTTACCATTTCCTGGATGACATCTGTTCTTTGAAACTACTAATAAAAGATTGAGTGGTGAATAACAGAAGAAAACTGTAAAACAAATAGGCTTAGATGCATAGATTCTTCAGTTATCATTGGCACAATTACACAATGGATTTATTGTAATTATTGTAACTTATTGTAATTATTGAAATAACTACAAATTTCTATGGAATCATAAGAAGTAATAACAGATACTGAACATTTATACTTCACTTAATTTTCTGAGAGGTGACATTTTGGAAAATAACTGTGCTATACAGCAACCAATAAAATGATGATCCAAACTAGCATCTTGACAATTCACTTATTTGTATGTCCATCAATGTATATGCTTGTGTGTGATAAAATTTTGTCATAAGCATATGCATAAGCATAAAATTTTGTCATCTCAGAGTATTGTATAAATACAACTATATTATATATTACTATCCAGTATTGAACTTTCTCAATATAATTTTTCAGGAATTTAGCCAAATTGTAACATAAGTTTGTATTTTATTCTAAAAAAAGAAAAAAAAACCAAACAAACAAAAAAAACCTTTTCTTCCTCTCTCATATATTATATCCTGACCACAGTTTCCCCTCCCTTCATTCCTCCCAGTCCCTCCCCTCTCCTGTCCTCTCTCCAAATTCACTTCTTCTCTGTTCCTCCTCTCCCTTAAAAAAAAAAAAAAAAAAAAAAAAAGAGTAGTCCTCTCAGGGATATCCACCAAACATGGACTAACAAGATGCAATAAGACTGAGCAAAACCCCTCATATCAAGGCTGAACAAGGCAACAGTAGGTGGAAAAGGGTCGCAAGTGCAGGCAAAAGACCCAGAGCACCCTCACCCTCACTGTTGGGAGTCCCACAAGAACATCAAAGCACACAACCATAGGTATATACAGAGGACCTAGCTCAGATCCGCACAGGGTCCATGTCACTTCAGTCTCTGTGAACCCCTATGATCCCTGTTTAGTTGATTCTGGCTCCTAGAATCCTTCCTTCCCCACTTCTGCTGGGTTTCCATGGCTCTTCCTAGTATTAAGCTATGAGTCTCTGCATCTGCTCCCATCAGTTGCTGGATGGTTACCCTCTGATGACTAGGGGCAAGCACTGATATGTGAGTATAGGAAAATATCATCAGGAAATTTCCGCTGACTTTTTTTCTCAGTTGTGTTTGGTTCTATCCTGTGTCTCTGGGTTTCATTCTTAATATTGAATTACATTCTATAAAGTAAGTATATCACATTTGTATGGTCATTCATTCGTTGAATCAAGCTTTTATACATTTGTATGCAGTTTGATTATTTTGGGGGTGTTTTTTGTCATTTTGTTTACCTATTTATTGGTAAAGTTGGGCTTTTTGTTGCTCTGAGGTGAATACCCAAGAAAAGAGTCATTAATTCTTATGATAGCTGAGTACTTGACTTTCAGTTTTAAAAGAAAGAACCAAACTATTTCACCAAGTGTCTGCATCATTTCGCAGGATCACCAGTGTGCTACACTTCCTCCAGATCAGAAGCACTAGTCACCGCTACAACATTTCTTTTCTAAAGTGTATCTGATTGTAGCTTTAATCTACATTTACTTCAAGGATTCATGCTCTAGAGGGCACACAAAATACTGCCTAAGTAACTTCAGCAAATAATGACTTATACACTGGACAAAGAGCATGGGAGATATTACGCTGAATACAACATGCCAGTGACAATCTCTAGACAAGAATCTTTTAAACAGCTGTTTACAAAATTACAAAACATTCTCAACACTCTTCAATGTTCTCTTTGAATTTAAAAAATAATGTTTCAACTTTTTATTTATGTGCACACATGGGTCTCTGGGTATACATATGCATGTCGGTACAGATGCCCCTGCGGGACATGCAGTAAAGTAAGGTAGGACATAAGTTTCTTCTGCTTGTCTGCTAGTTGAGGGCTACAGTTTCTATCCCTGGCCTTCTGGTAGCCATCTAATAATCTATTCTCTTCAGTGGCTTGGTCAAGGAAGAAGCATGGAACAATGTTCCTTTGCCAATATGGATTGCTACTGGTTCTCAAAGCCAGAAAAGACAACTAGAATTTCAGATGGATGGTGAGCCTGCTATACAGCCCCGTTCTATAGTTATATTTATTATGTAAATGAAGACCTTTAAATTATGTGATAAAATACTCATAGCACAAGAGTAATGTAAAACAGAATGCTGTGATAAATTCTAATTTTACAGCTTTAAAACATCAATTGTATATTAAGACTAGAAATCAATATATCAAAAGATAGAATCATTATCTTTGATAACAGTGAATATTGTTTACTCTGGATTTCTTTGTAATATGAGTGGTTAGAAATTTATCTTCTGAAATTACTGTTACTTTACTATTTTATTAGGTTTAATTTAATTATTCTTAAAAATGTGTTTTTCGAAAGATACTAATGAAAAATTCAACTTGAATGGTTTAGTTACAGTAATGCCTATCTAGTCTCTGTACTCTACTTTGACAAGTTAATACATTTCTCTAGCTTTCCAGAAGATCACAAGATTAAAAACAGCTTTCAACTTTTTCATATAAAGCAACATAGATGATGATTTCTATTATATTTGGCAGTACTGTAAAGGGATAATATGCATAAAATATTGTTAGCTATAATAGTCACTCACGAATAATTTGAGTAATTTTGAGCCATTCATGGCTAGCCTTCTAAAATTTTAGATTTAGTAACAATTAAGCAAGAAGATACTGTAGTCCTAAACATGATGCAACAAATTCTGGCACATACAGTTTCATAAAGAGCATACTATTGGCTTTAAGATGTGGGTCAGCCCCAGTGACAAAATTCCATGTCTTCAGTCTAACCACAACGAAAGAAAGTTTGAAATCAAAGCAAAAGAGTCTCTGAAAATTTCCTGAACTTAAAAGAGATTAAATAACACTACTGAATTGATGAATGGGTAAAAGAAGAAATCAAGAAAAAAATTAAATCACGGAAATAAACAAAAATGAAAATACAACAAAATATCCAGAACATATTAAAACCCAGTCCTAAGAAGGAAATGTATGGCTCTAAAGTGGCTACATTGAAAAACGAGAAAGAGTAAAAATAAAGCATCTTCGCCCAGGGATCCTGCAGAGACTGATGTACCAATAGAGGACCATGCATGGAGTGGATCTAGACCTCCTGCTCAGACATGGCCAACTGGCAGCTCAGTCTCCATGTGGATCTCTGAGTGAGGGGAGCAGGGACACCTCTGTCATGAACTCAGTTGCCTGCTCTTTGATCACTTGTCCCTGATGATATGGCCTTGGCAGGGCATGGAGGAAGTTAATCCAGACGATCCTGATGAGACTTGATAAGCTATGGATCAATGGCAGAGAAGGAGAATTCTCCTTTTCAGTCAACTAAGGGAAGGGGATGGGGGGAATAGAGATGGGAAGAAATAATAAAAATCACAGCAGAAATTAATGAGATAGAAAAAAATATTATCACCACCAACAAAAATAATACAAAAACCCCACAAATCTAAGAGCTGGGTTTTTGAAAAGGCAAATAAGTGTCAATAGACCCTTATCAAGATTAACCAAAGAAAGAAGAGACCCAAATGAACAAAATCAGAAATGATAAAGGACACCAAAGAAATTAAGAATATTATTAAAGAATATTTCAAAAATTCTATTAACTTAGAAAAAAAAGAAATTAGATTAATCTGAACCATCAAATTTAAACCAGAGATCAACGACTTAAACAGACCACAACAAGTAGATTGGAACAAAAATAAAAAGCCTTCTAGATAAATAAAAATCTTAAGTCCAGATGGATTCACAGTAGTGCCCACAGTAGAATTCTATTTCCAAAATATTACTGAAACCAACACTTCTTAAATATTTAAAAACAATAGAAACAGAAGTACCACTCCCAAACTCCTTTACAAAGCCAGTATCACTCTAATACCAAAACCGAAGTAAAGACATTATAAAAAGGAAAACTGTAGGCTAATATCCTTAATAAACACAGACACAAACGTTTTCAATACAATACTGGCATACTGAATGGCAACATGAATCAAAGAAATCAGATAGAGGCCACTTCTGATCTCGTTTTCAGTTCTGCTCCATTTATTCCAGAGCCCAATGCTTTCTAGGGACTGCCACCTTCTGTGAGGCCCTCACCATCCCTCTGAAATTCCAGTTGTCTCTTCTGGCCTTGAGATCCAGTAGCAATCCATACTAGCAGGAGAACATTGTTCCAAGCTTCTTTCTTATCTAAGCCCCTGAAAGGAATAGATTAGAGGTGGCAACCAGAAGACCAGGAATAGAAGCTGTAGCCCTCAACTAGCAGACAGAAGAAATAGACTAATTCCAGATGTTAGTTTTTGCAAATTAAACACACACATAACACAGACCCAGAAAGACATTTATGGTATATACTCACTTATAAGCAGATTTTTGTCATATAGTACAGCATACACATACCACAATGCACAGACCCCAAGAAGATAAATCTGATGAACATCTTAGACTTCATGTTGGACCACTAGTTGGGGAAGTGGGGAATATCTCTGAAAAGGATTATGTTATCTGCTTTTATTATCACTCACCCCCCATGAGACTTTCCTACCAGGCCACAGGGGAAAAAGACAAACTCAGTCCTCATGTGAAGTGATATGCTGGGGTGTCTGGGTAGGGGGCTCACCTATTCTAAGGAATAGAGGAAAGGGAATAAAGGGAGAATGGGTGGGGCTGGGAGGAGGAGTAGGAGGGACCTATGACAGATATAAATTGAATTAATTAATAAAAATATGATTAAAACCACATACATACATACACTCCAAAATAACATGTCTTCTCAAAAACTATGAAATCCATAGTAATGTTCCCTAATAAAAATGACCCAGAAAAATCCCCAATGAATTATAGAAGACTATAACTATAGAAAAAAAGAAAAAGAAAAAAAGAACACAAAGATACAGAGACGAAACAGGAAAAGGTACAAACAAGACATAAAAACCAAGTTTGGGTTTTTAAAGAAAATCAAAGTAAAAATAATGACGTAATTTAAAATCATAAGCCAATTAAAAAGTGAGGGGAACCTCATCAACAAAATAGATATGTCAGAGACAAAAAGTCAGGGATCAAAGTAAAGTAGAGTAATTTGATCACTCAATAAATGTCAGTGAGAATTCTTTTAAATTATGAATTGTATGTGGCAGAGTTGTACAACACCATGAAAATACACAACCTCCAAATCCATAGGTATAAAAAAAAGAAAGTACCACAGCGAAGGCAAAAATACATATATTCAGTAAAATCATAGAAGAAAAATCTCTAAGACCGCAGAAAAAGATCCTCATTCAAGTTTTAAAAGCCTACAGAAGACAAAACAAATAAGACCAGAAAAAATTCTTAACAACATTATATCTAAAAAATTAAAAAATATAAAATAAATAAAGGGTATTGAAAGCTGAATAAATACAGAGTACTGAAAGCTTCAAGACAGAAAAGTCAAGTCATTAACAGAGGCAGGCACTTTAGAATAAAGCCAGATTATTTGACAAGAACATTTAAAGCCAGGAGGATCTGGAAAGGTTTACTCCAAGTACTGAAACTGCACACTGTCAACTTCGATTATTATACCCACCAAAACTATCTATTAAAAATCAAAGGATAAATCAAAACTTTGCATAATAAAAACAACCTTATTATGTCTAGCAGGACATCTCTACAGAGGACACTAGAAGAGATATTTCAATCTGAAGAAAATAATAAACAGAACCAGAGGAACACAGAGAACAAATAAACACAGAAAACAAATAATTCCAGGACAGGTAATCAAAAAAGATCTGAGAAAACCCACAAAAATATGTAAAATGACAGGAATTAAATAATCTTTAAAATAATTACTATGATTATCAATGGTCTTGACTCTCTAATGAAAATATAGATTATTAGAAAATAGGGTCCATCTTTTTGCTGTCTACAAAAAACACACTCTACCATCAATGGTAGAAAGCATCTTAGGGCAAATGGAAAAGAGTATTTTAAGAAAATGGAACTAAGAAACAAGACAATATAGATACAGTAATGAGTACAGATTCTTTTCAGTAGCTCATGAAATTTTCTTCAAAATCAACCACGTATCAGAACACAAAGCATGTCTCAAAAATATAAAGATGGAAATAACACACTGCTACATGACCACCAATTGAGAGAAATATGGATTTCAACAGCAGTAAAAGACTTTAGAAAATTCAGAGACTCATGAAAACTAAAAAGCACTCTACTGTATGGCACTGTGTCAAGGAAGAAATCAAGAGTTAAATCTAAGTTTCTAAAATTGAATGAACATTAAAACATAGCATATTAAAACATATTGACAAAGCGTAGTGTCAAGAGGAAATTTTATACAAGGGGGTACCTACATCAAAAAGAGAGAGAGAGAGAGAAATAACAAATTAATGATTTAATGATGCATCTGGATATTTTGGAAAAACAATAAGCAATACCACAACAACACAATAGAAAGACAATCAAAATCTAGATTAAAATTAATGAAATACAAATAAACAAATATTACAAAAAAGTAATAAAACTAAGAGTTGCTGCCTTGAAAAAACTGACGCATCTTTAGCTAAATTAAACAAAAGAGAGAGAGATGTAACTAATGAAATTAGCAATGAAAGGAGACATTACAACTTGCACTGAGAAAATTAAGAGAATCATGCTTTAAAAGAACTATATTCTGCCAAACTGCAAGATCTGAAAGGAATGAATGAATTTATAGGTACATGTGGCCTAGAAAAGCTAATCTAAAATAAATAATTTAATCAGACTCATATTATCCAATGAGATGAAACCACTAATTAAAAATCTCTCATCTAAAAAAAAGTCCAGGGCCAGATGGACTGAACACAAAAAATCTACCAAATCTTCATAGAAAAAACTAGCACCCATACTCCTCAAATTATTCAGTAAAATAGAAAAGGAAAATTTCCAAATAATCTGTACAAAGCAAATTTATCGCTCTGATACCAAAAACAAGGTCCCAACAACAATAAAAAGGAAATCATAGGCCAATATCTCTGACGATCATAGACATAAAATTTTCCAATAAAATAATTGCCAACTGAATTCAAGAACATATATCAAAGAGATTATTCAACAAGATCACATTGGCTTTATCTGATTGAGGCAGGGATGGTTCAATGTACATAAGTCATTAAATGTAATCCCCCACACAGACAGACTAGGGGACAGAAACTGCATGCTCATCCCATCAGACGCGTACAAAGGTTAAAACGGAGTCCAAACACCACGTCATTATAAAAGTCTGAGAGGATGTAGGCATACAGGGAACATACCTCAACATAAAAAATAAAATAAATAAAATAAAAATAAAAGCCGGTCAATAAACCATCTTGCTAAATAGAGGAAAACTCAATATATATAAACCAGGAACAAAACATGTTCAATATTATAGTTCCATGTTTCCCCGCTGGGCACCGTGGGGCAAGTGGGTACTTGTGCTCTGGAAGGTCCGAGCTCCGTTGGTCTCCTGGAGCCCTGGAAAGGATCAAGTGCAGGGTCCCGAGTTCTGCTTGTCTCAGGAGCATCAGACTCCAGGCAGGAAAGGATGGAGCACTGAACAAGTTCCAAGATCGATGGCACAGGATTTCAGGCCCCGCTCGAGATGCGGAGGAAAAAGATTTCTCCACAGTGAAGCGTCTCTTTTAGTTGAAAGTTCAGGGCTCTGAAACTGAGACAGGGGCCTGGCTGAAGCCCAAGCTGATTGGGGCGAGTGGAAAGGCTGCTTCCAGAACAGCAGTATTAACCACTCTGTGTAAACACGCAGGAGGCGTACAGGTGAACATGCCTGTGCCTGACTGGGCTACGGCTAGAACTCAGTCCTGGAGCTGAGCCAGATGGTGGTGGTGCTCCTAGCTTGTGGAGAACAGCCACAGCTCACTACCACAAATGGGCGCTGTGGTGAGCAAAGCAGCACAGGAGAAGACGGTAGCGGTGATCCGTGCTGACTGGCTGATGAACAGCAGAAGCCTGCAGTGACAGGCGAGCTTCTGTGGTGGCTACAATAGTCCCCGGAAACAAGTGCCTGTGATGGCACCCGGCCACAGCCTGGCCAGCAGTCAAGTGGGGGTCCAATGTTGAATTCTTCAAGGACAGGGGAGAGGGACTTCTTTCCCCAGTGTTACTGCTCAGAATAAACAGCTATCCCATACAACCTTTGATTAAATAGATGGCGTGCTTTTTTTTTTTTTTTAATGTTTTTATAAACCTTGGACAGTGGGAGGGGGTTTGGGGAATGGATACGTTTCATTGGCTGAGACTGGGACACTGATGATACTCTATTTCCATGGGGAGAAATAACAGGTGACAAGCTTACGTGGCTGACCACCTGTAATCACCTTGGGGTTGTGTCATGTGCTCCTGCGGCAGGCAGGAAAACAGGGAGAGAGCTTTGTCCACACCTTCCTTTCTTGGGACAAGATTTTAAATCCCAAGTTTGAGATTTCCCGGGTTTGAACATGCTCCATCTAGCCAGTTCCTATGCCAGTTCCCCTGGAGGCAGGGCCCACCAGCCCCACGCAATACAGTACTTGAAGTCTTAGCTGGAGCAAGAAAACAAGTGAAGTAGATAAAAGATGATACCACCAACAGGAAAGGAAGGACTCAAAGTAATCTTATTTCCAAATGATTTTATTCTATACATAAAAATCCAAAAGATTCTCCTCCTAAAGCTGATTAAAAAGATCATCAAAGTAGCTGGATACAAAGCTAGCACAGAAAACTCCTGTATACAGATGATAAACACCAATAAATAATTCAAGAAAACAGTATCATTTGAAATAGCTTCAAAGAGAAATATCTTGGAATAAATCTACCTACGGAAGTAAAAGACTCATACAATGAAAACATTAAGACCTTGAGAAAAGAAGTTGAAGAGTATACCAGAACATGGAAAGATCTCCCATGCTCATGTATTGCTAAGATTAATATTATAAAACTGTTCACCTTGCCAAAAGCAATCTATAAAATTCAATGCAATCCCCATCAAAATTTTAATTCAATTCTCCACTGAAAAAAAGTCTTAAATTCCACATGTAAATGCGAAAGATACAGGATAACCAAAATAAATCCTAACAAAAACTGCAACTAAAACCAACCTAGATTTCAAACTATATTACAGAGCTACTGTAATAAAAACAACATCATTCTGGCATAAAAATAGACACATCAATGAATGTAATATAACTGAAGACCCATATGAAAGCCCTTACTCCTACAGCAGCATGATTATTGACAAAGAAGCCAATAATACATATAAATCGGAGAAAAGACAACTTTTTCAGTGAATTCTGCTCATCAAACTAAGATAGCTACATGTCAAAGAACAAAACTAGATCTTATCTTTTATCCTGCATAAAACTCAACTTCAAATGGATTAAGAACTTCAACATAGATGTTCTGATAGAGAATAAAGTAGAAAATACACCTGAACCCATTGGCATTGAAAGGACTTTCTAAACGGGACTCTGCCAGCTCATTATTAAAGACTAACAATTAACAATGGAATTTCATGAAACTATAAGGCTTCTGTACAGAAAAACAAAACAAACAAACAAACAAAAAGTCATTTAACCTATAGAAAGGGAAGAAATTTACATCTAGCAGAGAGTTGGTATCTAGAATATACAAAGAACTAAAGAAAAAAAAGAAATAAAAATTTATGTTGGCTATGGATTGCTAGGAACTGCTTTTACTATGTTTAGGTGTGTCACTAAGAATGATCTCTGAGATTATCACATGGATTTTTTTTCAAGCTTGCTTAAATGGTGGATTACATTTATTGATTTTTCATATATTGAAAAAAACACTGCATCTCAGGATTAAAGTCTACTTGATGATGGTGGATGAACTTTCTGAAGTGTTCTTGGATTTGATTTGTAAGGATTCTATTGAGTGAGTACATTTACATCTTTGTTCATACAAAAAAACTGGTCTATAATATCTTTTTGTTGTTGTTGTTGTTGAGTCTTTATGTGGGTTGGATATCAGGATAACCATGGCCTCATTAAAAAAAAAAAAATGGAAATGTTCCTTCTGTCTCTATTTAAGGGAATAATTTGAGAAGTATTGGTATTAACTCTTCTTTGAAAATCTAGGGAGAGGAGGAGGGTACAAGGACCGGGAGGGAAAACTGTAATGTGAATATATTGTATGAAAAAAAACCTATTATGAATAAAATGGAAATATTACTTTTAATTTATAAGGTTAATATTAATAAGATACTTTGAATTTTTGCTTAAAAAAGCCTAAACATCAAGAAAACAACACAGTTTTAAACTGGGGTATAAAACCAAAGATAGTTCTCAAACAATGAAACAGACAAAGCCGAGAAATAATTTTAGACGTCAAGGAAAGGCAAATTAAAACTACTTTGATTATTTCATCTTTCTCCACTCATAATTACGAAGATCAAAAATACAAATAATGAGAAACACTGGTGTGGACATGATGAACAGGAAATCCTTAGTCCCTGCCGGCAAGAGCACATTCTGGAGTGGCGACTACAGAAATCAGAGTTGGAGTCCCTCAAAAAGCTAGAAACAGCTCTGCCATGTGCTCAGCTATCATTCTTGGGCATACACCCAAAAGACTATCCTGCTATAGAAATACTCCCTCACTTATGTTCCTTGCTCCTCTGTTCACAGTAGCCAGAAAGTGGAAACATTAGTGGGCAGGAGTTCATGCTTGGCAGCGTAAACCTAAGCAGCCACCCGGAAGGTCATAGATCTCAGAGGAGAACCTACTCTGCCCCTTTCCTAAGCCAGTAGAATATCTGACCTGGGATCATTAAGGAGAAAGTTTGCAAGAGCCAGAGGACCAGCATGCCCGCTGGGAGATTATGTCTTCTGTAGAGGCAGGGAAGCTGCACTCGTACAATCCGACGCCGGCATAATGCCAACAGTCATCATGCCGACATGGGTGGGGGAGATGTCACAAGACCAAACTCCTAGATGAAAAGCTACCGGTAATCAATCAATGACTGCTTGGAGGGAGAGTTGGTATTCTGAAAGGTTGAGCCCCCTGACAGGTTATCTAATCCCCAGCGATCAGCCCTAAACACAAGGACATGCAAACAACATGAAATGGACTCAATAGGTTGTGTGTGTGTGAGAGAGAGAGAGAGAGAGAGAGAGAGAGAGAGAGAGAGAGAGAATGTGTGTGTGTGAATGTAGACATGTTACAGTAATAATTATAGAAGAGTTTCTGAATTTGAGCAGAAATAGCAGAAGACACCCAAGGAATTGAAGGGGGAAGAGGAGGGATTGAACTGATTTAAGTTCAGTAATTATGTATGAAATTCTCAAAATGTTAAAAATTAGTTACATAAAGTACAAGAATTAGTATGCCACTACTTGAGGGGAGTGTATCTAAAATACTATACAACTATGAAGGATATTTGGAGTTGAATATTATGTATTTTGTTATCTTATATATAAATATATACAATCTGTGTGTACATGTATCTTTACACGAATGTGAACGAGGGCACATATACACAGTGGCCAGAAGACAACATACAGTTCTGATCCTCACCTTCTGCCGTATTGGAGTCAGGTCCACAGTTTGTTTTCTGCCATGTCCACCTTAACTACCCAGCCCACAAGCATCTCATCTTGCTATGGCCACACTGAGATTACAGACCTGTGTTCTAAGGTGCCAGGCTTTACATGGGTTATGGGGATTCGAACTCAGGTCCTCATACATTCACAGCAAGTGCCTTTACCTGCCGAGCCATTTCCCCAGAACTTAAATTAAATTTTTTTTGAAGTTTTGTGTATAATAAATAAAGACTAAGAGATCAACTAAGACCGGTATGGACATTTGGGAAGCATCTTACAAGATAAGCTGGGCCCCGGGCAATCTTCCTACTTTGCTGATTCGCACTGTTGAGTCAATTAATGTAGTCTCTAAATTCAATTCCACAACCTGACTGAAATTAATAAATCCGAATGGTCTATTTAAACCTTTAATTTTGGTTCTTTCTTTTTATCTAACCAAATCAGCAAAGATAGCACATTAAATGCAGCTCTCTAGCCTCGGTTATCATACACATTATTTCAGATATTTTTTTACTTGACACTTATGAACCTTCATAAACACCTATAGGTAATTAAGAGAAAAGTGAAAGTGATTTATGACATCAAGGAGGCATTTCCATGGCCGGATGCATAATTCTGAGCTCTCCAGGTGGGACGCCCAGACCTTTTATCTTCACCATAAAGCCATTAACATTTAAAAGCTGGCAAGGCTGGTATTTCACCTGGTAAATAACTTTTGATACAACCATCCACACATCAGTGTCAGAGACTCACACTCCAGCCTGACCTAGCCATGGATCTTGGAGGCGGCCAGATACTAGTTCGTAGAGTTCTGTTCGGCTGCAATAAAAGCTCAGAAAAAAAAAAAATCCTCAGAGTGCAATATTAATAATTAGCAGGCTGATGACTAGTGTGCCTTTAAGAGCTCATAAATTAGAAGTCCATGTCATGAATACTGCAAACACCCCACTAACACATATGCTCCTGAAAACACAGTGGGCCATAACGAGGGAGGTAAAATGGGGTAGCTTTTATAATTTATACATTATTCATTTCCCATTGGTTTTCATAACAAACAACTCCTGGCAGGAAATGAGCTGCCAAAGAAAAGTTACAGCAAAGGAATCTTGAGGCTAGAGCTAACTCAGCTAATAAGGAAAAAAAAAAAAAAATTTTATTAGTGTTGAAGAGGCTGTTGCTACCAGATAGAGCAGTTGGCGGGATGTAGGGGGGCTGGATTTTACCCTTTGTCCGCAGGGGATGAGAGTTAGAGATCTCCCTCTCAGCCTCTGAAGGGCATTGTTTTTTAATTTAATTTTATTTTATCAGTTACATTTTATTAACTCTGTATCCCAGCCGTGTCCCGATCCCTCATTCCCTCCCAGCCCCTCCCTCCCTCCCTCGTCTCCACCGTGCCCCTTGCCAAGTCCACTGATAGGGGGGACCTCCTCCCCATTCATCTGATCCTGTTTTATCAGGTATCTTCAGGACTGGCTGCAAAGCTCTCCTCTGTGGCCTAACAGGACTGCTCCTCCCTTGGGGGGTGGGGAGGCCAAAGAGCCAGTCATTGAGTTCCTGTTAGAAATAGTCCTTGTTCCCCTCACTATGGGAAACCAATTGGTTACTGAGCTACCACAGGCTACATCTGAGCAGAGGTTCTAGGTTATATCCATACATGGTCCTTGGTTGAATGTCAGTCTCAGAAAAGACCCTGTGCCCAGATATATTTGGTCCTTGTGGAGCTCCTATCCTTTCCCCATCAGACTAACTCCCCTTCTTTCTTATGATTCCCTGTACTCTGCCAAAGGTTTGGTCATGAGTCTTTGTATCTTCTTTGAAAACACTGCTAATTAGAGTCTTTCAAATGCACTCAGTAGACTCCTGTCATACGTTCAATGCACATCCCATCTGTCTTTCTAAATGAGGATTGATCATCTTACCCCATGTCTGCTCTCTTGATTATTTTTTTTAGGTGTATAGATTTCATTATGTTTATCATATCTTATAGGTCTATATAAGTGAGTATATACCGTGTTTGTCTTTCTCCTTCTGGGATATTTCACTCAGAATGATCTTTTCTAGATCCCACCATTTGCCTGCAAATTTCATGATTTCCTCCTTTTTGATTGCTGAGTAGTATTCCATTGTGTAAAAATACCACAATTTCTGTACCCATTCCTCCGTTGATGGACATCTGGGTTGTTTCCAGGTTCTGGCTATTACAAATAAAGCTGCTATAAACATGGTTGAGCAAATATCCCTTTTGTGTACTTGAGCAAACTTTGGGTATATACTTAGCAGTGGTATAGCTGGGTCTTGAGGAAGCACTATTCCTAATTGTCTTAGAAAGAGCCAGATAGATTTCCAGAGTGGTTGTACCAGTTTACATTCCCACCAGCAGTGGAGGAGGGTTCCCCTTTCTCCACAACCTCTCCAGCATGTGTTGTCACTTGAGTTTTTCATCTTGGCCATTCTGATGGGTGTAAGGTGATATCTGACGGGCATTTTAAGCTAGTCAACAGGAAGGGAAGTTGGCAATGTGGTTACACCGTCACCTACCCCCGAAAGTCCTTCAAAGACTCCTCTGCAGCCAATACCCTCAATGTATTTCGTCTAGCAGAATGTTAGCTTTTGCTTTAGGGGACTTGTTTTAATTTGTAAACATCCCATTGACTACTAAGCATGTATGAGGAGTTTATGCCTAAGGAGATGCCCCTTCAAGGGACCATTTCCATTTTAGAAAATGCAGCTGAGCAGGTACACATTCAAGCTTGATGGAAAAGCCCAGGTGACTGTTAGCAAGGAGGAACACCTTTCTTTTCTCTCTCTTTTTCCTCAGTGACATCAATTTAGGAAAACACAACGTTCTGAGGGCTCTCAATCACTACAAACACTTAGTTTGCCTCCACAATGGCGAAGCCTTCTGGCCTGAAGTGAACATCTTGTAGTGAACTTTGCGAAGAGATTCCACATTCATTCCAGTCCCCACCTTAGCCCCGTCATGGTCTTGGAGACAAGTTGATGCCCACTCTGTTCATTACTAGTTTTAACGCAAAAATCCATTATTTTTGCAACAGCATTCATAGCGCCTTACGCTAAAAAGGGAATGCGCTCCTACAGAATTTATACTGACCCCCTGACCCTCAATGGGATGGTGTCTGGAGATGCACCTTTGAGAATTAACTAGGTTGAGATGAGGTCCTGCAGATAAAGTACCATGATGGAAGAAGAAAAGACATGAGGTTCATTCTTTCTCCCTGTCCCACCCCCCACTTCCTCTCTCCTGTCCTCTTCCTTGCCTCCCCTGTCCCCTTCTGTGTTTCTCCCACTCCTTCACTTCCTCCCATCCTCTCATCCTCTCTGCCTACTTACCTGTTCTGGTGTATGAGGAAGTCACACAAGGCTAGAACAAAGCCGACCCTCACAAAGAAGGTGACCCCCCCTGAGGACTTAGACTAGGATTTCTAACCTCAGGGACTCTAAGAAACAAATATAGGCTATCTCAGCCTTCCAGCTAGTGTCTCTATGGCAGCACAAAGAAAGGTCCATAAAGTTTGTGTGATTTTGAAATTCAGCATTCAAAAATCTAGAGTTACTTACAGCATTTTTTCCATTTATGTTTTCTTCTTTCTTTCTCTCAGTAGTACCAGGGATTGAACCCAGGGCCCTTCATATACTAGGCAAGTGTGCTATGGTCAGGGTATATATGCAGCCCTTTTGATTTTTTTTTTTAATTTAATAGCAGAATTTTACTAAGTTGCCTAGACTGGCCTTAATTTTTTTTTGAAACAGGTGATTGTTTATTATCATGTTTAGCAGGAGTGAGAGTTTTTTCTCTCAGTCATTAAACCTGCACTTCTGCCCAATAAACATGATGGCTAAGCGACATGGCTGTGTCTTCCAGGGCTGGTCAAGGAGCTGCAAGGTGCTGAGGTTAGGGAAGGACAAAGTCTTGACTCTGAAGTTCTGCTTCCTGTCAGCCTTTTTAATGTACTCATTTTTTAAATTTTTATTTATTTGTTACAATTTATTCACTTTGTATCCCAACTGTAGCCCCCTCCCTCATCATTTCCCAATCCCACCCACACTCCCTCATCTCCTCCTATACCCCTCTCCAAATCCACTGATAGGAGAGGATCTCCTCCCCTTCCATCTGACTCTAGCTTATCAGGTCTCATCTGACTCTAGCCTATCATGTCTCATCAGGATGTCTTCCTCTGTGGTCTTCCTCCCCTTAGGGGGGGGGGGGGGGATCAAAGAGCCAGCCACTGAGTTCATATCAGAGACAGTCCCTGTTCTCCTTACTAGGGTACCCACTTGGACACTGACCTGCCATGGGCTACATCTGTGCAGGGATTCTAGGTTAACTCCATGCATGGTCCTTGGTTGGAGTATCATCTCAGAAAAGACCCCTGGGCTCAGAAATTTCGGTTCTGTTGCTCTCCTTGTGGAGCTCCTGTTACCTTCAGGTCTTTCTATCTCCTGCTTCTTTCAAAAGATTCCCTGCACTCTGCCCAAGGTTTGGTTATGAGTCTCAGCATCTGCTTTAATACCCTGCTGGGTAGAATCTTTCAGAGGCCCTCTGTGATAGGCTCCTCTCCTGTTTCCTGTTTTCTCTCTCTTCTGATATCTATCCCATTTGCCTTTCTGAACAAAGATTGAGCATCTTATCCAGGGTCCTCCTTCTTGCTTAGCTTCTTTAGGTGTACAGATTTTAGTCTGATATTATATGTCTAATATCAGACTATATTATATATTATAATATGTAATATTGTATGTCTAATATCCACTTCTAAGTGAGTATATACCATGTGTGTCTTTCTGCTCCTGGGATACCTCACTCAGGATGATCTTTTCCAGTTCCCAACATTTGACTGGCCTTAATCTTGCTTTGTGGACCAATCAAGCCTTGAACTTGCTATTCCCCTGACTCAGTTCCTGAATACCTATGATTCTATATCTGTGCCACTAGGCCTGGCTGTATGTAACTGTTCACCCTGATTGGCAGGACTCATTTATAAAAAGAATTCATAACATTAGTGGTGTTTAAGTCAGGGGACAAAAAAGTGAAGAAGAGGGGGACTGAGTCACGGCAGGAAATAAGCAAAGGCCCTGTGCCTAAGCTGTTCTTGGGATCCAAAAGAACAATAACACTAAAGTCAGAAGCCCCAGGGGAGAGCTATGCCTGCTGGCTGATCCCCTGGGCTCCTATCCTTTCTGTCGCTTAGCTGTCAGATGTCTCCCTTGCTCTTTTGGAATGTTGTTCTGGAGAGAAGATGGAAATCCAGAGCCCTGTGCATCCAGCCTAACAGCCAGAACTACTGCGGTTCCTGCCACAGGGAACCCAAGGAGATTCAGGCAATCATCTGGTTTTTGCCACCAGGAAAAAAAAGACTTAAATCTTATACAAGAACTTTAGATCCTTAAGAGCAGGGGCCTCCTGTAGAGGCTGGTGAAACAGAAAGTAGAGTGAGCAGCTGAGACCAAGGTGAAAGATAAAATAGCCTGAATGAAGGGACATTTCTATGTGATCTAGCACCTTCTCTCTCCCTCCTCAGTAATGGGAACATTCAAGGAACATATATAATGCAGGGGAAACAGCTGAGTCGGTAAGCTGCATAATAAGCCTGAGAACCTCAGAGAGATCCCCAGAGAGACCCAGGCAGGAGGACATGCACTTGTTATTCTAGAGCTGGGAAGGCATGGATGGCAGACCCATGCAGATCTCTGGCCAGTCATCCTAGCCAGTACCAGTGAAAGACACTACCTCATACAATGAGGTAGATACCAAGTAAGGAATGATACCGATGGCTGTCCTCTGGCTTCCACACTTATTTTCAACCCCCTCGCATACATACACAGAGACAGACACACAAGGAACATATGATTCATCCTCACAGAAGACTCAGGCCAGAGAAACATGGAGCAACTCCATGACCATACCCAACGAGAGCCCATTGCTCCACTGTTGTCTGGATAGAATCACAGAAAGACGTCAGCGGTCCTCTTGACTTTTAGGACATTTTGGCCCTTTAAACTCCTTCCATGAACCTTATCAGCTCACTTCAAGCACCCCCACATACGGTGGCTGAGAGAAAGGCATGGCTGCTCAGAGGCAGGGGATGCATTGAGGGACTTCTGCTACTGTTCTATTTTTAAGAAATGTTGCAGACACTGCTATGGAGAGCAACAGGTAACATTCTGTATGAAATATGTTCCGCCAGCTGGTGCCACCAGCCAGTCCTCCTCCTGTGCAGCTGCTTTACTTCCAAGACTCTCCAGGGGCCGATGGGGCAAGTCACTCTTTGTGCTGTGCCTGTGACTGCTCTTCCAACTCTTCTCCCAATTACGTACTGACCCTCTCAGCATTCTGCTTGAATGCACTTGCCCTTCGCCTCCAAGTGATGAGAGCTTGGAGACGCATATCTCCATCAGCGTGTCTGCCTGACATCCTGGCTTCCTGGCTAAATCAACCCCGGTACAATGAGAAACGTAATACTTTTGAGCAATGGCAGGGAAGTTGTGGGTGGCAGCAAAGGAAATGATACTGAAAGCATTTGATCCTTTATGTGCCTCAAATTGAAAGGGCTCCCTAAGGGCACAACCATTCCTTGATGAGTTCTGAAGGCTCAGTCTGTGAGCCAGAATCTGCCAGGCCAGAAATAGTCAAGAAATATCTGTTACCTATCTCCTGGTGCTGAAAGAGCTGGGCTGTTCTCAACCCTGTCAGAAAAGCTTGCTTTTGCAGTGGACAACAGCCAGTGCTGAGACGCATAATTGGTCAAAGTGCTGAAAATAAGAGATTGGTGCTCAACCATAAACGGGACATGTATATTAACCCCAATCACAGACCGCTCAGGCTCAGGTACCACTGGGGAAGAGAAGGCAGAAAGAATATAGGAACAGGAGGAGGAGAGCAGTGCCACGGAGTACAGTCTCCTGGCTGTGGCATGGCGATCACATTGATGAACTCAGGCCAGTGCATGACCTACACAGGACCAAGACAGCCACAATCCCAGCATAGGCCATTTCGAGCCTCACTCTCTTGGGAGTGGGCAATTTCTGAGGGAGGAAGAATCGTCCTTTTTTGAGGTTATGGCCACTGTTGGGATTCCTGTGTTCTAGTTGGTGGCCCCAAACCTGTACACATAAGAGCAGTATTTATAGGACTCAATGTATTATAAAAGAGGGGGTGAGGACATAAAGTTGAGAAGCAGTTGTTGGGAAGATATAGAAAATATAGGGGGAAGTGGGGTAGGTGTGACCATATGTCATTACATACATATATGGAATTCTCAAAAACAGCGTAAAAATGTAAAGCTGTATCTATTAAACCAAGCGGAAAGTGGACAGAACAGGAAATCACCCTTTGCAAGTGAATCTGCAAGTGAATAGGCCACTTAGAGAAAGATATGCGTTGCCTGTTTGTTTGTTTGTTTGTTTGTTTTTCTCCTCATAAATGGATCCCCTCTTTTAGTTTTAATATACAAGTTTATATGGGGCTTCCTTCTAGATTTGGTCTTATGTTTTTGCTTCCTGATTGGCCAAGATGTGAGGGTCTTTGCTATCATCCCACCATCAGAGAATCATTCCATCATGCCTTCACCATCATTGGACCGAACTTTCTTGAAACTATGAGCCAAAGTAAATCTTTTCTCCCCTAAGTTGACTTTGTCAGGTATTTGCTATCATTTTGAGAAAAAGGAACTAAATATACATATTATGGGTAGGGCTGGGGCCTGCTGGAGCCAGTACATTTTTTTTCCTACCCGGGAACCTGAGAGATGAGGTTCAGAAGTCACCGTGCCCACGTGCTGTTGGTATCCGTAGATGTATTTGTCTCTTCATTTCAGAAAAATTCTTTACTGTCCTTTAGCTAAAAGTATTATATTTTTTTAAATCTTTGCGTGGAAAACTTATAGATCACTTTTTCTCATCTGAGTTTGTGTGTTCTTTGTCTTATCTGCTCACTGGCATTCATTGTTTTGTTATTATCTGGGTTCACAGTGATCATATGTGGTCCACACTTAAATGCTGCTCACATACTATTGTGACGAATTCTGTCATTTCTTTAATGTCATTTGTTTTAGGGGTAGATTTTGTTTCCGTGGGTCTTCAAATCACTTTGTTGTTTTGATAACTAATATAGAAAAAAAAATGTGAGATTTGACAAGCACATTCTATAAGCCAAATTTGACAGACTTCATCCTCCATCTGCCACTGTCTGTCAACAGATAATAGTTCTGAAAAGTTGGACAAGTCCTGCAGTTTCCGTCGTCCCTTTCAAGTCTCCAGAACAGCCTCGTTACGATAGAGTCTGATCTTAAGTATATAAGAGTCCAAACATGAAGTTTCTCTTCTCGTTCGGTTCAGACCCACTTCAGGCAGAGAGATCAGCCATGTCCACGGGGTGTCTGCTTTCCCCTCACCCCTTCCTCTAGTCTGGCACCCACTGGTTTTCTGAAGCCTGATGTTTTTCCGCTCTGGAAAAGGCCTTGTTCTACTAGATGAGCCCCCTAGAGGATGGCAGGAGCACAGTACAGAAGCCTTCGTTATTAATCCTTAGCAGTGCCCAGGTACCACTCCATAGTGGCTTCTCACCACAGCTCCCAGAATGTAAGTGATCACTCCTTCCAACTGGCCACATCCAAGTTTCCTATGACTGAAATCTCTGGTCTCTCTTTCTGGTTCACTCCACCTCGAAGTTTTCTCTGATGGAGACTCTTTCACAAGGCGTCCTTGAAAACAGCCATGCTTTCTTTCTTTGTTTTACCTCTCTGAGCCAATCCCAGAAGGTACAGACACCCATCACTATTGTTTCCCTTACTCTGAATTCATTTGGTTTCAGGGTGGATGTTTATCTCTTCCCTGCCCAATGTGGGGAGGACATGAATATGAGAGTATTTCCCATTGGCACCTTTCCTCATCATTCTTTTCAACCTCATCTATACAGCAAACCCAGAGGTGATCACCCATAAAGCTTGGCAGGGCCATCTATGAGCATATTCTGTGCTTGAGGTTTTGCTTATCTTTGAGCAACTGCATTTAGCCTATGATGACAGTAAGCACCTGCTGCATTTCTTATACAACACGTAATATGTAGTGTAAGAAATTACTTCTAAAATGGCTATTCTATAGCTTTCTGTTGCTTTCATAAACCATTCTCACAAACACAGTAGCAGCTTAAAACAACACAATTTTTTTGTCTCACATCTCTGTAGGACAGGGTCTCACTGAACTAAAATTAAAAATCTTGCATCACAACGTTTGACTCATTTCTGGAAGTTGGCAGGGGTCTCCAGTGTGGGGAACACTCTCCTTATTGGCCTCCTTTATCTCAAGGGTCAACCAGAACTTTCCCCTCAGCCATGGGAATATCAGTGGAAGTAATTCACGACCAGAATACACTTTTAGGATTTTGTTGCATCTCATAGTCTGTGCCTCCTAGACCCCAGGGCTTGGTCCCACTTACAGAGTTTTCTCAAGTAAACATGTTCACCTCCTCTGTGGAGTCTATAAGCTCTCTCTAACTTACTTCCCTAAAAGATTTCTTCAAAATTTTTTGTTTATTTTTGTGTTATACCCAAATTTGTTAGAGTCTGTTTTCATGTTGTCTTGTCAAATAATTCAGGCTGGAACCTGGGGTTAATGTTCCGCAGAAGCAAAGGCTTCGTGAATGTAATTCTGAGCCGTTGATTTCACAGGCAAGGAGTGCTTCTATGTGTCTGTGACGTATTGGATGCTAAGACTCTGAGATCAATAATATCTCAGTAAGTACAATACTTCATTTTACCTCGCTCGGGGAAGGATTCATTTTATTTGGGAGAAGTCAATGAAAGAAGGATAACTAATAAAAATGCAGTGTTTCCTTCCACTGATTTAGGTTTCTGCTGAATTTGAAATTTTTATGCCAATACTCCATGGGTCACTGATTTAGACAAATTAAAGGCATAAATCATATGAATGCTATAATTGCAGGAAGTTTGGTTTTCACTTTACATTTATACAATCTATTTGTTTTGCTCTATTTTATTGCCTGGCGTTACCCATTTTCCTCGTTATGCGAAGGCAGTATCTCCTTGGGATATCCATTTGTCTATGTCTTGCTTATGGAATCCTACTAGGTGTGTGCTAGACTTCAGCAGCTTTCTAGATAGTATGTATCCTTTGCAAAAACGGACAGTTTCCAGCTCTCATGTCCACAGTCTCATCAACTTATGAAAAGTTCGTATAGAGAGGGTCGGTAGGCAACTAGCCAATGGTTCACTGTGTGAAATCGATCTCCAAATTACCCTTCCACAGAAATGAGTAATTATAAACAGTATTTTACTAATCTATTATATACTAGCTCGAGACAATATTACACTTATCTTCCATATGACCTTAGGATGTAGGATTGTCATCCTAAATTTAAAGATTGTAAATTAAAAAAAAAAAATTAAATGTAGGTACCATAGCAACATGCTTCAGACACATACAGAGACAGCATAAGGAAGCTGTCTGAAGCCAGGTCTGACATACTCAAAGCTCCTTGCTGCCAACAACTCTAAAATTTTGATTTCTGCTCAACTTTCCCATTTGCCTCTAAAGAACTCAAACTGTGTTTATGTTCATTTTTGACACTTTCATCAGTGTGAAAACATAAATCTTTGTATGAATTATCACAGAAAATTTAGAGAAGTTGGGGTTTGCTCTTAACACTGAGCCATCCAGCTAATTTTATTCTGGGAATTGACAGTGGCTGCTGTGGAGTCCTCCTTAAAACACCTCTAAGAGCAACCTAGGAAGGTGTGCTTTTATGGGTTCTAATCATGGCCTTCCCACACCCCCCTTATGGCAGGAAAAAGAGATGGCAGTAAGCGAGCTTTTCTTGAATAAGTCAAATTCATTGTAGAATGAAGTTAAATGACAGAACTTGAGATCTGGAAAGATGCTCAACACAGTCCATTCTCTCTGTTCCTGTTTGAAGATACTGAACAGATGTTAATCTATATTCCTCTTGGCATTTCACGAGTGTTTGTGTTTCTACTTAGGTCTGCAAATGTGTGTACTAATACATGTGTCTTGGTGAAGTGTGGTTATCAGAAGCACTGTCTGTCCCCAAACATGTGGCCCCGGTTCTGCCCATGTCATTTGCTAGTTGCTTGACCAAAAATCAACAGATTTAACTGTTCTGAGCCTGTACTCCTATCTGTAAAAAAGATGCCAAAGTGAAAAAAACCTCACAAGGTTGAAAACTTGTTGTCTTAAAAAAAAATATATGTGTTTCATAAGTATATACTCATATGTGTATGGAAGCTTTGCCAGCATATAGACACTGCAGGAATATATACTCATGAAACACTTATAAAAACAGGGTTTTGCTGTTCCCAGGCTGGTCTTGAACTCACTCAGGATGGTCTTGACTCCTCATTCCTCTCCCTCTGCTTCCTATGTATTTGGGTTGCAAGCATTGCTGTCATACTCAGTCTATGCATTGCTGGGTACTGATCCTAGAGCCCTGTCTTCTAAGCAACATTCTAGCAGCTGAGTCATCTCTCCAGCCCCTAAAATTTCTTAACATATAGTACATACTTGATAAATGTTAATTCTTTTTATCTTGTATGCACATTTAGGTATGTATCTCAGTGTTGTTGTTGTTGTTTTTTTTTTTTAATTTTGTGTGTGTGTGTGGGGGGGAGCTTTGCTTGCATATGTCTGAAGCAAATGCAGGGGTACTTGCAGAGGCCAGAAGAGGGCATCAGAGCTAGACACTTATGAGCTGGCTTGAGGGTGTTGAGAACAGAACGTGGATTTTCTAGAAGAGCAACAAGTGCCCTTAACCACTGAGTCACCTATGGAGTCCCTGTATCTTCAGTTTTTGAGAGCACACTTGATACTAAAAGGAGGTACCTTCAAAAACAACGCATAACTAGTCACACACAGAGAATAAGAGACTTTGCTGAGCCTTAGATGGGAGGTCTGTATCCCACTCCCTACCCCCCAGGCAGGGCTCAGGGGCTCTTCCAGGAAGAGGGTATAGAAAGAATGCAAGAGCCAGAGATGAAAAGTGACTTGAGGGAAACAATTTATACAGTACACAACAGGGAAGTTGCAAGCGTGAACTCACAGCAATTGAGCCTGTATGCACAAGACCGATACAAGATCCAGCCAGGCAAAACTCCAGCATGGAGGAGTGGAGAAGGGCACCAAGTCCATCCCTAGAAGAGAAACTGCTAACATTGGATAGCTACTAGTACAGGAAGAGTCGATTTTCATTAATGGTGTGGCCACCTCAGGTTGACCATGTCCCAGGGTACCCTCTATACCCAAGAGTAGTTCGCCAATACAAACTAAATGTTATAGGTTTAAGAGAGGTGCGGGGGGAGGTGGAGAAGGGGCGGGGTGGATACAATCAAAATATGTCATATGAAACTCTCAAAGAAGTACTAAAAACATTTTTTTTAGAAAATGATTCTTGGTGGCAAGAATCATTTTTATGATTTAGAAAAAAAAAAAACCAACATCTCACGAATTTACCATGAAGTTTCATTTGCTGGTTACGATTTGCATCTTTGTCCTACAACTCAAAGCTGAACTGCAAGTCAGTCCCCTGCTTTCTCTGAGACAACAGCCCATGTTTGGGCTAACATGCAAAGAGCTGAAAGGAACACAACAGTGCTGGGTTTTAGTACACAGTCGGGACTGTGTCAGAAGTCACGGGCTAAGGAGGCCAGGTTGCTTAAGGAGAGCAGAGAAGTCATGTTGCCTCCTGGGAAGGAGCACAGATTTGGGGCCTCTGTTGCTTAGGTTTTGAATCTTCATTTTCCCACTTCTCTGTGAAATAGTAAACGTTATTTTCCCTTCTGTTTTAGTTGCCTAGTTGCAAAAAGGGAATAGGCATGGTGCCTACCTTAGAATTTTGTTAATCTGGTACGTTTTACAAAGCTTTTAAAGCAGTCTAATCGACGACCTCTATTTTTATCACTAAAGTGTGGAAAACAAGAAATACAGAAGCAGTGGCACAGTGATTGAGCCATCATGTATCAAGATGGTCCAACAAGGCTGAGCAGCAGTAACCAACAAACCTTACACACTTACGATAATGATGTTGAGAGGGGGCAAAAGGGCAAGGGCAACTTTCCCATTTACCCAACAGGACAGTGTTGAGTCAAGGTCAGGTGGGAGCATGTAGGTGTGGGGGAACGATCTGCCCGCCGTGAGCCACAAACGCAATGCTTCTGCCTCATTACAAGGGCCATGGACCGGGGGGGGGGGGCAGGAGAGAACAGGAGGACAGGAAACAACACGAGAGCAAAGTGGAGACAATTTCCAGCTACAGCCTGAGAAGGAAGATTCTGTGATAGTGCACAGATAGCAGCTTTGCGGATACGTGTGATGAGGAGGCCTGTGAGGGAGCCACCTTGGTGACCAAGGATGATGTACCTGTGGGCTTGGGGGTCTCCGGTGGGGCTGAGTCCTTTACTGTAACACACTTCATAAAACTGACACGCACTTATTACACTGCTTGAGTTTAGGGAGACCAACATCCTCAGGAGGACCACTAGCCTGTTCATGACTACCTGCTAAGCTTGATTTGAAACAAGTTCTAAGGCATCCGGTCATATATATATATATATATATATATATATATATATATATATATATATATATATATATATATATATATCACTCATCAACATAAATGATTCTCTATGAAGTTCTTCAGCTGCAGATAAGTCAGTTTGGAGTGAGAATGGGAGTGGGCAGGCCAGAATGAACTGTGCTTGGCAGCCTCCGTAGCCCACTTTCAACATTCTTGCTTGCCTCCCTCAGAATACTTTTGGAGACTAACAACTGTAGCAGCCAGCTTGGTACCATTCCGGGTGATTCCCCAGGTGTCTCTACCCCTCAGTATTCCAAGACAAGTCGCATGGCTCATTTCGGCGAACAAAGCAAAGGATCAGGGTGACTGAGTGTGTGACTGCTCAAGACAAAGCTGAAGGACAGAAAGGGAGCAGGGTTAACTGTAAGGGTCTGGGCTGGTGAGACGGCTCAGTCAGGAAAGTGCTGTGTAAGCGTGATAACCTTTGTGGAAACAGGCGAGGCAGTGAGAGTCTCTGTGAGCACGCTTACCTTCGTAAAGACAGACGAGGCAATGGGAGTTTGCGGTCCAGCAGTGAGGAGGGGGAGACAAGCGGATGCCTGGGACTCAGCAGACTCAAAATACTCTCAAAGCCATATGTACCTACTGTTTTGTTGAGCCCACTAAGCCAGATCAGAGGGAAGCAAAAATCATTTGAGGATGACAGTGACCCTGGGAATTATTTGCTATTTTAACCTATACCCGAGAGGAGTGGTGACGGTAACCATGCCTCATTGTCATTTGCTCGGAAGCCTAGAAAGCAGTTATGATGTTTTGGTGGCAATGGGAGAGTGATGCTCCTCTGGACAGGCAGCCTGAATCCTAGAGTCTGTCAGTGCAGATGCAGCCAATACCCTCTCCGGCATTTAGCTCTTCCATGTCACATAATGAGGGGGGAAAGTAAATCTGAGTCAATGATACATCTGCCCATAAACTTCCATTTGTTAAATATGAAGCAAAATCCTGACAGCCATAAAACAGGGTGAACAGTTGTGTGTTTGTATTAAAATATCATCGAGATAAGCAATAACCAGCAATGCGAGCAAAGGAACATCTGCGATATTATCTCGCTATTTCTGGCTGAGTCATCTCATGCTGGGAGAAAACACGGGGAAACGGAGCTATCGCTTGTGGTGTTCTTAATTGAGTTAAGGACAGGCTCTGCTTTGCAGTCTTTCTGGGGGCTGTCCGTACAGATGCAACAGGTCCCTCTGTAAAATAATTTTTTAGTTATTTGCTTCAGATCACTGCAGATCTGGTACTGTAAACAATTTTAAAATGAAGAAATAAAATCCTGTCCTAATAATTCTTGGGATAAAATGAAAACATCCATGACCTTGCAATTAATAAATATGTCCCTGCTGTGTGGCTTCATATTCATTCATTCATTCATTCATTCATTCATTCATTCATTCATTCATTCATGTACATACATGCACATATGTGCAGCTACATGTAAAGGCCAGAGTATGACTCTAGGAGTTGCTCCCCATGAGCACCATGGGGGTTGAGAAGGCGTTATCAGGGTGGCCAGCGAATCGCAGGGATCCTCCTGCCTCTGGCTCCCCAGCACTGAGGTCACAAGCACATGCCAGGACACCAGCCTTTTTGACATGGCATCCAGGTTTCAGACTCAGGCCCTCACGCTCAGGAGGCAAGCACTTCATCTACTGGGTCGTCTTCCCATTGTGAGAGTACTTTTGGTTTGACTCCTGGAAAGGGAGCTAGCTCGTCAGAAGCATTTGAAAAATGTTCTCTCCCAGGCTCTTACCAGGAGAAAACCAGTGCAAAACTCTTTTCTCATAGGCCTGCTCAGAATGCTTAGTAATTCATGAACGAAATATTTGGGTAGAGATAAAGTCCAAAATACACTTGTAATGCTGAGTCACTCTCTATAGAGAAGCACTAAAATAATGGCATCGAGGTCTTGTCTTGTTGTCAGCGGCTCCAGAAGCAACGTGCTGCTAACCTCTCATCAGAGGTGGTGAGCATATACCCACGAGCACCGTGTGTGTATGATTGGCAGGTGGAAACCATCAGTTACAGTGAGGGACCAACACACTTGGATTTGATATTGGATTTTACGTCCTGAGCGAACCACTTAACACCCTGAGTGGGTTGAATTTCTATCTAAAACGGAAGGGTATTACACAGGCTTGTCCGGTAGGCTTCTGGGAGAAATGAGACAGGGTGTTTAAACTGCTTGCTCACTGTGTTCCACTCCTTGAAGATGACCCATCGGTGGCTCTTATTACTTTAAGTAGAGCTGGCAATAGCGTGGATTCCAGCTAGCCTGTTCATTACATTAGGAAGCAAACGCGTTCGTTACGAAGAGAGCGAGAAAGTCGGTGAATCCCCACGGTCATTGCTCCCAGATAGGCCTGGTGCGTTCATGAACAGCAGGTCAGTGCACGTAGGACAGTCTGCAGCTTAACCACAGGATTTAACCAGACCTGGGACAACCTGGGCATGGCAGACAGAAGGCGATCTTAACCCGGAGGATGACAGTACAAATAATACACAGGGTGGTCTTCCAACATGAGGCTTTGTATGGCAGACAAGTGCAGGTGTTTTCATTCTAGTTCCAGACAAGTTAGATTCCACCAACCGGCGCTTGTTTTTGGATGCAGCCGCCTTTTGTACTCAGAAGGTCTGATTCATTGGTGTCTCCAGTCCCCCTGCATGCAGCTACTGAAAACAACCAATTCTGAGTGAGCCTAGAAGTCATTTCTAGAGGCCAATTCTGAGTGAGCTGTGCAAATAGGATACAGTCTGAATTTTAAATCTCTGTGCATCCATTAGATATGAAGATCCCTTTGAAAAGTTCCTTCAAACAGGAAAATACAAAATCAACAGCTGGTAACTCCAAAGAGAAATTTACTTTAGCACAAACCATAGTCATCAACCTAAATTTGCGTTATTTCATAGCATAAGCTACGGCTTTGTAGAATGCTTTTTATCTGCACTTTGTCGATCACGGAGCACACGGCAAAGATAAAACATTAAATAACTCATTACAAATGCCGAGTGCTTAAAGGGATTATTTCACTTCAAATGCAACGGTTCCCATTTAAACATAAACAACCCGGCACAAGGAAGCAATAAATGTATACCTTTCTCCCAAATGTTCAGCCCCTTCGCAAACAAATTGATCCCTGTGACAGCTTCGCTAAAGTGCGGCTGTGCTGCATACTGCTTTCATTTTTATGTTGTCTGCCGTGGGAGTGGTAGTAGCGCCCCCCAGGAGATGTGCTGCACGACTGCTCTTTGCTTCCCTACAACGCTGCCTTCCTCTCAGACCTGGACCAGTCCTAAACGTACTTAGTTCCAAATCATGCCCTGATTTTACAGTGGGTGGGACTCCTCCCACCCCCCTGCAAGTGTTGCCCTGAATGGCCAGCGGGTAGGTCATTGCTCTGCGTAGATTCTTTTTAAATTTTTTTTATTAATTACAGTTTATTCACTTTGTATCACAGCTGTAGCCGCCTCCTTCATCCCCTCCCAATCATTCCCTCCCTCCCTGTTCTCCTCCCATGACTCGTCCCTAGTCCACTGATAGGAGACGTCCTTCTCCCCTTCCACCCTAGCCTATCAGATCTCAACTGTACTATCTGCATTATCTTCCTCTGTGGCCTGGTAAGACAGCTCCTTTCTCAGGGGGAAATGACCAAAGAGCCTGCCACTGAGTTCATGTCAGTGACAGTTCCTGTTCCCCTTACACACTTGGACACTGAGCTGCCATGGGCTACATCTGTGCAGGGGTTCTAGTTTATCTCCATGTATGGCCCATGGTTGGAGTATCAGTCTCAGAAAAAACCCCTGGACCCAGATTTTTGGTTCTGTTGCTCTCTTTTTGGAGCTCCAGTCCCCTCCAGGTCTTTCTATCTCCCCCTTCTTTGTGTGAATTGTTAAGACATTGACCTCAAGTCCATTGATAATGTCAAGAGCTGCCCATCAATCCCCCAGCTTCTAAGATCCGTGCACATCAGGGAACTCCCTGCCTGTCCATCCCACAGGGATATTTCAGAACTCAATGACCCTATCCACACAGCAACTAAACTCACATCAAGAGCTGGCTAAAATGAACCATTTACACAAGGGAACCCAGGGTACCTTTAAATATCACCGTAAGATTTGGGGGTCACTTACAGATGTCTATGAAACTTTATAGTGAATGACAAGAATGTCTCCAGCAGGCATCTCTCAGATGGCTTGTATGACTTTTGATTTCTACTTTTAAAAATTCATTATTTAACACCATTCAAGAACCTATTTGTCAACCTTAATTACGGCTTACATTAGAGTTTATGTTGATTGGTTTTTTTATTGGCTCTGAACTCTTTGTCCATGGACAAAAAAAAAAAAAAAGTAATTTCCATGAGAAATTACCATTAGTTACTTTCTGTAACTCTTAAAATGTACTTTTTAAAAATGCGTGCTTTTAGGATGACTGGGGCAACGATCATTTTTTTAAATACATTTACCCTCTTGTTATTGAATTGCATGAGCAAAATAATATAAGGTTTATATGCAATATAAAATAATTTAAGATCTATAGCTGCTAGTTTGCATAAATCTTTCATGAAGTCTAATTATTTTTCCTAATAACGTAATTTCCTTATAGTCCATCATGTTGGATTTTTATATTGAAGACAAATAAAAATCATGAACCAGTATGCCACTTTTCCACATATAGTTTGGGACCTCTGGAGGTGTTTGTATAATGTCTGGAACATTTTGGAGTTGTAATGAATCAAATTCTATGTTGATTACTGTGGTAGAGTAGTTGTTGGTCTTAATACTAGACAGTAAATGTTGTTTTTATTTGTTGTTACTGCTATTTGAATCTTAAAAATGAGAAACCTGAAATTTATGTTAGGAAGCTTGCCTGAGGAACTTAAATATTTGACAACAGGACCAGGATTTAACCTCATATGTATTGAATATAAAAGACGATAACTTCAATACAGGGCTTAATATAGCAATCTTCATGAAAGTTATAAAAGTGTGTGTGAAAGAACTACATAGTAAAAAGGTGAGATAAACAAGGAGATGACATGAAAAAGTTAGACAATGAAGTTTCCTGAGATTTGTGGAGAGCTGGTACTGAGCTGCTGCTATAGGCATCTCTACCATGTTGAGAAGCAATTGAACATAACATAACGGAAAACACCAATGCACAACTTAAGATTCCAGTGTGAGACCCTCTCTTGATGTGCTCAGTTCAGGCCACCATCACCTTGCTGGGGTACCTCATCGGCTTCCCAAGCGGACTCTGAATTTGTCCTGGCTTTTTCATTGTGTCTGCCATGCTGTGTTTACATTGTTCCAAAGTGTAAATGTCACTGAGTTTTCCTGAAGCCCATCTTGACTCCGAATTACCCTTGGAATAATGAACTCTGAGCACCTAACACAACTTTTGAAAGTCACGCCCAAGCATATCTGAACTACCTCTTTCCTTGTGGTCCCTGACGGCCCTGTTTCCACCAGGGTTTCCCACACAGCCATTGCTGTGATGCTAAACTGCACAATGTTCTTTCATCTCGGGACCAGACCAGGAGCTTTCCACAGACGCTTTCTATCTTCACATTTCCAGCTACCTCTGCACAGAACTTTTAAACACCACCATTCTGAATTTCTGCTGATTCTAGCCTTCTTTTCACTTGAGCCTCTTGATCTACAATCCTGGTATCAACTACTAACCAACCAATCCAGTCCCAGGTGGAATCGGTGCCATGACTCAGTCTGGCATTTGTCCCATTGTATCACAACAAGCTTTGTGCTTTCCTAGAAACTTTGCTGGCGGGGGTAGGGGGAATGTCTTGGGGTGAACTCAAACCCTATCTTATTTGTCAAAGAATCTCTAACTACTATTTCTCAGTCATTGCTCAGCAAATACTATTTTTCAAATTAAAGATGGATGGATGAAGCCGGTTATGATGGCTCATGCCTGTAATCCCAGCACTCCGGGAAGCAGAGGCAGGCAGATCTCTATGAGTTTAAGGTCCGCCTGGTCTACAAAGTGAGTCCAGGACAGCCAGGGATACACAGAAAAACCCTGTCTCAAAAAAAGAAAGAAAGAAAGAAAGAAAGAGAGAGAGAAAGAAAGAAAGAAAGAAAGAAAGAAAGAAAGAAAGAAAGAAAGAAAGAAAGAAAGAAAGAAAGGAAAAGAAAAAAGATGGATGGATGGATGGATGGATGGATGGATGGATGGATGGATGGATAGATGGATGGATGGATGATTGGGAAGAATATGACAGGACAGATTAGAAAAGATAAGAAAGGAGAGATGTGAAGAATATAACAATAATGTAGTCACCTTGGATACAATAAAAAGAATAATATACTTAACATCACAGAGTACTTTCACAAGAAATATCACAAGAAATACTTTAACAGAGAAAAATAATATCAATTTTAAAATATTTTCTCTACAGGGTATCCATAAAGTCTAGAAACACAGATGTCATTTTATTTTTACTACTTGTTTCTTTGATGACATTATTTAATAAAAATAGAAGGAATATGTTTGCCTGAGTTTCTAGAATTTGGAGGCACCCACAGACATGAGCACTCTATAAATGATTTGCATAGTCCCTGGTTCAATCTCTGCCTGACCTACAAAGTCTTGCTGCTTTTTTTTTTTCTCATGGAAAGGGGAGAATGGTGGCAACAGACTGAACAGGACCCTCCTGTCAATGTGGAATCTGAAACCCTTTGGAATGTCCTGCTCTATCAAGGACTGTGTCCTACCCCCATCCACTGGCAAGCACACATGGCCTGCAGCCTGTAGGCAGCAATGTGGCCCATTCTCTAGACACCTCAGTAGGAAATATCATGGCATTGCCAAAAGGTTGGACACCCTGCTCTAGGGGCTTTTGTGACATAATTACGGAGCCTTCCTGTCCATATAATGGCCTTTAGTGTTACATGTACCTAATTCAAAACTCTAAAGCCCTCGGAGCTATGTCACCTGTAGGCCTGTCTCTTGATTTATAAAATAAAATAAGTAGACTTTTTAAAAAAAGAAAATGGGGATAATTTCATTGATTCATTTAGCTGGTTTCAAATGACTTTCCTTAATTTTTCTATCAGTCTTACCTCCCAAGCTAGTAAGAACCAAACTCAGGAAGCTCTATCCCTCATCTTTGGGCTCCAGACCCTTGATGTGAAGCCTGATTCTGACTGTGTTTCCAAGTTTTCCCTGGAATTATTTTTAGTTGCATTTCTATTTGCTTGATTCTGTGTGAGAGCATGTGTGTGCTCATATGCCAGTGTGTGGAGGTCTGAGGAGAGCTGGAAAAATCAGTTATGTCCTTCCAGGTCATCAGGTATAGTGAGAGGTTTCTTTACCCAATGAGACATTCTGCTCGCCCAATGTTACCAACTGTTTTCTATTGAAAACTTTGTTGCTCCCAACTTATGCTTAATTTTGGACTCCAGTACCTTCCATCCTGCATATCTAGCCAATAGTTCCAAAGCAATGACTTCCAGATACCCAAACCTCACACAACTTTTCATATTCAAGCCATGTTTCCTCAACACCCTTGCCCTAAAAAGTGGTCCATTCCCTGATGTTGATCACCACTCCAACCCTCTCACCCACCTTCATCCCCATCCAAAGACCATCAGAAAGTGAGAATGTTTTCTCATAAAGCCCCACTGTATTATAAAAAAACATAAATAATGAAACTGCAACTATCTCTAGGATAAAAGAACAATATGAAGAAAAGCAAATGGACAAAAAGATGAGCAATCAAGAGAAGGAAAGGGACCGGTTGCAGATCAGGTAGGAAAAGGAAACAAGGATCTCGATATTTCCCACAGTCAGTTAGAGAACATGACACATCACGAATGGTGCCTTGGTGTGCCACTACGAACACTACATCTGCATGCAAGCATCCAAACTTACAGTTACATCTCTGTCAATTGGTGGTCTTCTAGTGGGAGAGCAATGTTCACATTGACACCCGTGATCCTTATTAAGGCTGCTGTTTTCATTGTGTGGTAGTATTATTTTGAGCAAATAGAAGACTGGGGTGTTACTGTGTTAGAGCCCTTGTCTGGCATGCACAAGGGCCAGGCTGGAGCCTCGGCACTGCAGTAATAAAAAACAAGCAAACAAAAAGCACCATGGTGGCATGTAGGGGCCACAGTCTATTCTCAGGTCTTGCAGTTCAAGCCTGAAAATCTTCCCACTGACTCTAGTTATACATATATATTTTTTAAGGCAGGATAATCATTTGCAGACATTTTCCTATGTCTTGGTTTCTTTAAGAATAACCTTTCTGGATCAAATATTAAATTCTTGGGCTTTTCATTAATGCTTTGAATATTGCAAGATTGTGGGTTATGCTTCCCTGTGTCGAAGGAAGATCACTCTTTGCCTCTGCTGCCGTTAAAGCAAGGAATATACTTCTCTCCAAATTGCCTTTTTTATTTTTACCGTTGTGTTACAGCACAACCTTCTGTGTGTAGCATACAAATGATAGCTGGTAAAGAGATTGTGGGCTTGCATGCATAATAAATACAGTTCTATTTGAGTAGTTGGTGAGTATTTCATAACACACAAGTAGGAAATGGGACAATTTAAATATTTTGGGAGGTTTCACTATATATTCACTATGCATGCATGTACGTATTTACATACCATTTTCAACACTCTTATTTATAAGCAAATAGCCAAACAGGCAATTATTTGTATGTGGGCCAATATGACACAGTCAATGGTCTGGAAAATATAGGGTAGTTAACGAACTCATTATTGTAAAATGGGAAACGCAGGGAAGGTATACCAGTTATTTGAAACATAAGCCACTGAAGAGAGAGCAGTTCCCTTCAAACAAAATTTAGGAGCAATAACTAGATATAAGTCCTTTCGTTTTTGTAATATTTAAAAGAGCATAGAAATATAAAACATCTGAAAAGCCATTTTAGGCAAAAATGCAGCTCAATACCTTTCCGTAAAAGGCCTGGAAATCAAAACCAACATATTCTCTGTGACTTACATTTCAATTCTGAGGAACGCTGTATTCTGTGGGCTATGGCTTTCCCTGTAGCAGCTACTTGAATCTTAAATAGAAACACCCAGAGAGTGGTCAACTAGCCTAATGGGTTTTTTCTACTAGGGACAGCGACTCTGTGGAAGTCATGTATTTGAGATTTGCTCTGAAGGGGCAGAAAACAGGCTTGGTTGTTTGGGCACAGGGAGGTAGGTATCACAGGAGAGTGAAGGATGTGGCCAAGTACTCCGTCACTGTCCATCCAGGTAAAACAGTGAATGGAAATGACTGATCTACAATTTGCATCCTCTTTTTGGTCCATCAACAGAACATTATTAAAACCACTCAGGCAGAGCCCATTAGAACAGCACTCACGTATGAAACAATACCCAGGTCTGCTTGGACTCCATTTTTATGCACTGCTCCAGGACTATAAATATTCATCGTAATGTAACTGAAAATTATTGAAGTGAGAAAAAAGAGAAACAGGGAAGCCATTTGCTTCAATTCATAAACAGCATCTGTTGGGAAGTTATTCATAGATTGCTTCAGGGCCTGCTGAGCAGCAAGCCCACGGAAAAGAGATGCCATTGCAAGCAAATTGGCGCAAACTGCATGGAGGTGCTATTAGACATGATTCACTGACAGTCAGGGAGAGTGATCAGGCACTGGGTTGTTTTATGTGTTCTTTTATCACTGGGACACAGAGCCACCCTCCAGCCAAAGCCTCTTACAGTTCAAATTAGACAAGCAACCTTCCGAGTGTATTAGGCCTAACTAGTGTCTGGGGAGTGTGAGAAGAAGCGCCTGCACTCCGGGTCTTAGAACTCGTTCATCTCGTTCATCTGCCCGCACCTTAGGCACATGTCAGATGCGACCTGTGCAGCTCGGCTGAGTGGGATATCCCTAGCAAGACCTTGTCCATCAAAAATTGAGCCTGAAAGAGGAAAGTTTTTTTTAGAAGGATGAAGTCAACGGTGTGCTAGGCCTGAAAGGACTGAGTGGAGTGCTCGCCGCGTGTCAAAGCCACACTAAGAAGAAAAATTAGCAGGCACCCTATCCAGTCTGGCCTCTCAGCAAAGTCGTATTTCATCAAAAACTGGATTTATGGCTTCCCAGTCAAAGCCTCAAATTCAGTTCACAGAAAATAAACACAATGAGAGCTTTCAAATGTGAGGTGATCGTGAACAAAATGGATGAGTTGGTTTAGTAACTGTTTATACTTGTACATTGATTCATGTGTTTGCGATTCAAAGGCATCTTTGAGACTAAGAAATAAAATATTTTGTTTTTTAGATTTGGGATGTATTTTAGTGATATGAATGTCATCCATTTCCAGCTAAGTTCACAGATTCATCTTAATCGCACTAGAAGAGAGACAACCAGGTATAATGAAGCTCCCAAGGCAAGAGAGTACTACCCTTCCAAAGAAAAGACCCTTGTATATACAGCTAACCACATGCGTGTACACACACACACACACACACACGAGCAAACATACACACACATAATCAGACTAAGCTTTTAGATTTAGTGAGTACATAATAAGAAAAGAGGTGACAAATATATATATAGTAACACCATGAAAGTGCCACTAGCAAATTCAGACTTGAAATTTTCAACTGAATTGGTTTCCATGACAAACAAACTCCAAAGAAAGTACAGTGATCAGGAGAAGAGGGGAAGAGACTGCAGAACAGGAGAGGCTTAAGGAATAGGTCAAGTTGGCAGAGGATATGACGCAATTGGTGAAATGCTTGCTAGGAACAATGAGGCTTTGGATTTAATTCCTAGTCACCATCAAGTAAATGCATCATACAAACCCTGTTGAAATCTTGCATGAACTGAATATACTCTTTTAAGGAGAAAAATAACACACACACACCCAACACACACACACCACTGGAAAATATTGGATGTTGATTAGATACTTTAATAGTTTTAATGAATCACTGTTTTTATATAACAATCTTATTACAGCTGTATTTTAAACAGTTCTTATATTTTAGACATACTGAAATACGGACATCAAAATACTACCATAGAAGACAGAAAGAATAAAGTCACAAGTCTTTCTTGATTTGACAGTTAATGATGGTAGGTGATAAAGACATGGGAATTGGTCATCCAATTCTTTCCTTGCCTCAGTCTTCCATAATAAAAATTACAGTGACGTATTTTGCTGTATTTTGTAGCTCAATCACTCTCTTCCTTATTTTCTTTTCCAATTTGTAATTTTTTAATATTAATTACAATTTATTAACTTTGTATCCCTGCTGTATCCCACTCCCTCTTTCCCTCCCACTCCCACCCTTCCTCCCTCATCTCCTCCCTGCCCCTTTCCAAGTCCACTGATAGGGGAGGACCTCCTCCCCTTTCATCTGATACTGGTTTATCAAGTATCGTCAGGACTGGCTGCAAAGTCCTCCTATGTGGCCTAGTAGGGCTGCTTCTCCCTCGAGAGTGGGGGGAGAAGGTCAAAGAGCCCGCCATTGAGTTCATATCAGAAACAGTCCCTGTTCCCCTTATTAGGGTACCCACTTGGATACTGAGCTACCATGGGCTACATCTGAGCAGAGGTTCTAGGAAACAACCCAGATGTCCCTCAGTTAAGGAATAGATACAGAAATTGTGGTACTTTCACACAATGGAATACTACTCAGCAATTAAAAACAAGGAAATCATGAAATTTGCAGACAAATGGTGGGACCTAGAAACGATCATCCTGAGTGAGGTATCCCAAAAGCAGAAAGACACACATGGTATATACTCACTTATATAGACCTATAAGATAGGATAAACATACTGAAATCTATACACTTAAAGAAGATAAACAAGAAAGAGGACCTGGGGTAAGATGATCAATCCTCATTTAGAAAGACAAATGGGATGGACATTGGATGTAGTAGAAAACAAGTAACAGGGCAGGAGCCTACCACAGAGGGCCTCTGAAAGACTCTACCTAGCAGTGTATCAAAGCAGATATTAAGACTCATAACCAAACCTTTGGCAGAGTGCAGGGAATCATAAAAAGGGGAGGGTAATATGACCTGGAGAGGACAGGAGCTCCACAAGGACCAAGTATATCTGGGCACAGGGGTCTTCTGTGAGACTGTTTTTCTTTCTTTCTTTTCTGACACGGGGTCTTTCACTGAACCTTGAACTCACTGATTCAGCTAGGCTGCCTGGCCAGTAAGCCCCAAGGATGCTTGCCTTACTCTTATCAGTGCTGGGGATACAGATGTGCACCACCACAGCCGGCATTTCAGGTGGGCACTGGGGACTGAAACTTAGGTCCCCCATGTTTGAATGGCAAGCATCCTAGCTACTGAACCATCTCCCCAGCCACTAAATTTCTTCATAGACAGCGTTTCATTTACTTACTATTGATATCAATTGGCTATAGTGTCTACATATACAACATAATTTCTCATTGGCATGGTGTTGTATTAAATCATAGGAGCAAAGAAATATATGAGCTAACAAAAAAGTTAGGATTGTTCTTTCCAAGTAATTAAGGATGTTTCAGAAAGTAATGAGTAAAGGATCTTATCTAAGGCCACCTTTCTAGTTAGAGTCAAAATCATGATCAAAGTCTAAAAAACGTAATCATAATCCAAAGTCATTTGGCAAATCATCTGTTATTCGTTATGTAAAAATGGAACAAGTTTGTATAAACTTGTGGATGACAAGGGAAAGAAATTTCATCAGGTCTCATATCCTTCCCATGTGTATATAAAGGCTACTGGGCCAATTAAGCTCCCTCTACACACATGCATTACTAACTTTTTACAACAAATATAGCACATTAGGTTCTATCAGAAAATAAAGCATTCCAAAGTGTATAAAACAGAGATGTTGGTTCCCTTAACTTAGAGTTAGCCTAGATTGCCAAAAGGGTGTGTTTTGTTTGAAATACTGTGCTTTGCCCAATCACTGGCTGCCACTCTGCTTTCGTGTATGAACAGAAGCCACACCAAGCTTGCTAGAAATGATTATGGAGGCTAAGGGCTATTGTTCCACCATCTAAATTCCCTGTTTGCATCCCTCCAAAAAGGATGTGAGACAAGCAGTCCTTAGTCCCCATGGCTTCTGTTTGCTTTTCTTGACTAGTAATGCCAAGTTGTATTCTGCAACTGAGAAAATGGCTGAGGGCATGGGGAAGAGGTAGGGGCAAGATGTGATCTTCAAGAGAACACTAAATAAAAAAAGACATATTCTGACCCGTGTGCTCTTAACAAAAATTTGAAGAGAAATTAAGAGCTCCTAATTATTCATTAATTCCACTATTTCTTATTATTTGCTCATTTATCCCTGTTATATTACTAACCGCCTGCTACCTAGCAGAGACCGTGACAAGCTCTTGATGGGCGACAGCAAAAGATCTTGTCCTCAAGGAGTTCATCAGCATGTGCATGGGAGTCTTAAAGAAAAGGCACAGGCACGTTACTACAGTGTGCGAAGTGCTGTGTGCAGCTGCTACCAAAATGTCTGGTGGAGACATCGAGGGTGCTGTGGGTGACACGGCCTTCCCTAGAAACAGGAAAATCCTTAGAGGCTGGAAACTTTTCAGATAAAGAAATCGTGAACTGGGAGAAGACACTGCAGACACTGGGAATACCGTGTCTAATGAGCTTGGGAAGATTTCACTCTCAGAAAGTCTGATTCCATAAATATGAAGTGAAGTCCAGGAAAACAAAATTTTAGCAAGGGCACAAGTGATTTGAGTGTAAATTGCCAAAAGCTTTGAGAAGGTCGACGGCAGCATTGCCTTTCCAACTACCTCTCAACGTGATTAGCCCACATACGTCTGAAGAAGTTTTTTCCAGTTCCTATGACGTACTTTCTTTGGCACCATTTATATTAATAACTTCAGCCACATGTGCCTACTGTGGGTGACATAGGAGACAGTTCCCAGATGTCCCACAACTGAGGAATGGATACAGAAGTTGTGGTACATTTACACAATGGAATACTACTCAGCAATTATAAACAAGGAAATCATGAAATTTGCAAGCAAATGGTGGGAACTGGAAAAGATCATCCTGAGTGAGGTATCCCAGGAGCAGAAAGGCACACAAGGTATACACTCACTTAGAAGTAGATATTAGACATATAATATAGGATAAACATACTAAAATCTCTACACCTAAAGAAGCTAAGCAAGAAGGAGGACCTTGGGTAAGATGCTCAATCATCATTCAGAAAGGCAAATGGGATAGACATTGGAAGAAGGTGAAAATAAGGAACAAGACAAGAGCCTACCACAGAGGGCTCTGAAAGACTCTACCCAGCAGGGTATTAAAGTGGATGCTGAGACTCATAGCCAAACTTTGGGCAGAATGGAAGAAATCTTATGAAAGAAGGGGGAGATAGTAAGACCTGGAAGGACAGGATCTCCACAAGAACAGCAACAGATCCAAAAAGTCTGTGCACAGGGGTCTTTTCTGAAGTCTCAGAAAAGACTCCAAACAAGGACCATTCATGGAGATAACCTGGATCCCCTGCACAGAGGTAGCCCGTGGCAGCTCAGTCTCCAAATGGGCTCCCTAATAAGGGGAGCTAGGTTGTCTCTGACATGAAATCAGTGGCTGGCTCTTTGATCACCTCCCCTTGAGTGGGGAGCAGCCTGACCAGGCCACAGAGAAAGACTATGAAAGACAGTCCTGATGAGACCTGATAGGCTAGGGTCAGATGCAAGGGGAGGAGGTCCTCCACTATCAGTTGACTAGGGAGGGGGGATGGAAGGAGATGAGGGAGGGTGGGAGGATGGGATTGAGAGGGGATGAGGGTGGGGCTACAGAAGGGATACAAAGTGAATAAATTGAAATAAATATAAAATTATATTAAAAATAAATTTACTTGCTAAAGATCAAAAGAAAAAAGAAAGTCGGCAAAGTATAGAGAATACAGAACTGTGGTCCATAAGCAACATATAACACAAGGTACATAGCATGAACGACAACTTCCTGGGTGGTGAGATGTTGACCCAGGACTTGAAGTACAATCAGAATACCCACAAGAGTGGTACAAATATGTCCCATAATTGTCCTGTATGGATATAGTTCAAGCAGCATTTTGGCCATGGCTTCCAGCAAATGACAGGAATTCTTGCTTCCGTTGCTTTGTAAAAATGACAACAATTTAAATTGGCAATATTGTGGTGTCCTCCATCAAATGAAACATATAAGGCCAGGTACAAAGTAAGGATTACATGGTTATTGAATAAAAACTAACACCTAAGTATTTCAGCTTTGCTCTTATGGGTGGATCCCAATTTTATTTCAAATTTAGCAAGTGTTCTTAAACTTGGGACTGAAAACTATTCACAAAGAATCACTGCTCTGAGATTCAAAGGGTTCAAGACACCACCTGACTCTAGCCCTTTATTTTGTGGTAGACAGAACATGGCAACAAGGAGAGATGTTCTAGAAGTGGACAGATTTAGGTTTGAGTTCTGGCATAGAAAGTGTGTATACCTCAATTGAAAAGGCTCCTGATCCTGAAATCTGAGTTCTGGCTCACTATTTATGTATTTTGAAAACTTAGGCTTGTTTTCTTCATAATTCAAAAACTATATAGCTAGCAGGCTATATCAATCAAATATAGGAATAGATAGATAGATGAATAGATAGATAGATAGATAGATAGATAGATAGATAGATAGATAGATAGATAGATAGATAGATAGATAAAGTGAAGCACTTACTACAGGTGAGGAAACTGCTTCAGGACTTGAGGATTAGCAGTAGACAAATCAAAAGGCAGCAGCCCATCATCTGGCTTCCAGAGACAAAGAAAGGTAGGCAGATTGTTTCACTGAGGTTCTGGTCAAATTGCTACAAGTCAGGAAGCTCAAATCAATGAAAATCCAGAATCAGGATGTCTATAGCCGTTTCAGTCTATCTCAGAAAGCACTACCTCTTTTAGCTTCCAATGATCACCAAGTTTGCTGGCCAGTTCTATGTAAGTTTTACACAAGCTAAAGTTGTTTAGAAAGAGAGAACTGAACAGAGAAAAAGCCCCCACCAGATTGACTGATGGGCATTTTCCTGATTAACAATTGAAGGCATCCACTGGGAACTGGGTGCTATAAGAAAACCATCTGAGAAGGCCACAAGGCACAAGCCAGTAAGCTGTACTCCTCCGTGGCCTGTGCTTCCGTTCCTGCTGCCATGTTCCTGCTTTGAGTTCCTTCTCTGATTTCCTTGCATTATGAATTATGGGAGTGTAAGCAAAATAAACAATTTCTTCTCCAAGCTGTTTTTGGTCATAGTGTTTTAAAACCCTGAAACAGCAACAGTTCTGAGTATTCTTGGGCTTGTAGACACATGACTTCAATCTCTACTTTCACCAGCACATGTATTTTTCTAAATTCCCCTTATCGTATATAAACAATAGTTGTCAATATAAGCCTTAGAGCCATTCTTAATCTGACAGGAACTTCCCACTGACTAAAATCCATCTTAGATGACTCTGTTTCCAAATATGATCACATTCTCAGATAAGTTGGACTGGAACTTTACAATATTGTTAAAGGGGAGACAATTCAGTTTTTAACAATATACAACCTGACCATGTATCTCTGGTAGCTAATCTCAAGGATCATGACTTCTAGGAGGCACTTGGCAAAAAAAAAATAGCTCATACTGGAAAACTGAAAATTTGTTCACATTTATAGATAAGGCCGCTGATAAGCATGTTCAACAAAGACTGCAGAATAGACATATTACATAAAAGAAGTCTGATCAAATACCTTCTCACAGAAAGGACATCTCCATGCAGCTGTGTCTACCTGAGAAAGGTATTCAAATGCTTATGGGCTCTTTAGAGCTTGTAGGTACTAAACAAACTTTCTTCTCAACAGTTATGTGTACCTTTTAACATGTGTAAGAAGAACTCTTATCAATATCTTAAAACCAGAATTTCACAAACACTTATGATAGAGATGCCATTTCAAATAATTAGGGATTAAGGTGAGCAGTTGATGATAGAAAAATTGAATCAATCCTCATCTAGAAAGACAAAGGGGATGGACATTGGAAATATGAGAAAACAAGTAACAGGACAGTAGCCTACCACAGAAGGCACCTGAAAGACTTTACCTAGCAGTGTATCAAAGCAGATGCTGAGACCCATAACCAAACCTTCAGCAGAGTGTAGGGAACCCTATGAAGGAAGGAGGAATTAGTATATCCTAGAGGGGACAGGGAGCCCCACAAGGTCCAAATATATCTGAGCACAGGGGGCTTCTATGAGACTGTTTATCCAACCAAGGACCATGCATGGATATAACCTATAACCCCTGCTCAGATATAGCCCATGGTAGCTCAGTATCCAAGTTGGTTCCCTAGTAAGGGGGACAGGAATTGTTCTGACATGAACTCATAAGCTTCCCCTCCCCCCTGAGAGAGGAGCAGCCTTGCTAGGCAAAGATAAGGACATTGCAACCATCCTGAAGATACCTGATAAGCTAGGGCCAGATGGAAGGAGAGGAGGACACCCCGTCTCAGTGGACTCAGAAGGGGGCAGGAAGGAGATGAGAGAGGGAGGGGAGGATTGAGAGGGAAAGAGGGAGAGGGCTACAGCTGGGATACACATGAATGTATAAAATTATTTAAAAATAAAAAAATATTTTAAAAAGGGGAAAAAAGATGATAGAAAAATCGAGAAAAGAATTAAAACACTGCAGGAATGATTGGAGAGTCAAGGTTCAAAAATGCCACATTTCCGTGTGTTCTTCCTTCATTCTGTCAAACAAAGTGGCATACTTGGCTGTATGTTTAACACAGATCAAATTTGGGAAATCGGCTTTGAGCGATTTCCCAAATGGGACATTGAATTTATGGATAACAGCATGTCTTAATCAACCTCCTGCTAAGCAGATGACAGCTTTACTCAAATCTACGGGACCCCATCCTAACTTCAGAACTTACCCAAAAGCTCCAAAAATGAAGATTGTGTGATAACCTATGATATACACACAGATCAGTGGCTAGAAGTGAAAATTCAGAAATTAACCCTGTTGGGGATTGTTCTGCTCTATTTTTATTCTAATTATTGGCCCTCAAGATCCGGTTACATTTATCTTGTTTTGTAAACCTGCCGAAAACATACCTGATTGGTTGATTAAATAGCCTATACCTGGGCAGGGCAGAATGGATAGGCATGGCTAAGATTCCCAGGCTTCCCAGATAGGAGAATCATGGGAAAAGGGAGGCAGAAGGAGAATGCCACCGTCGGTTAGCATGGAGAAGGAAACACATGGCCGAGGAGGAAGGACTCCAATAATGGCATAAAATGGCCCAGATGAAGAATACAAGCAAGTACCATGACATTTATGGATGGAAGGTAGACCAGATGAGGTGGATTAAGGTGAATGGCATTGGATGGGGACTGGGAGATGGATGGTGAGGTTATTAAGACAGCGTAGGTGAACTATCTGCCCGGCTCAAGGTAAATAAGGCAATTATAAAATCTAATAGATGCCCGTGTCTTATTATTTGGGGTAGTGGGTTAAATAATACCTCTGTGATAATCTTAGGGCTAATAATAAACATTATATATCCTAACACTCATTTTTTATTTACAACAACAAAACCCATACATGTGTGGCTTGATGCTTTTTAAATAGGAATGATGCAGTATTCAACCAGAAAAAAAAAGTCTTTTCAGCAAGTGATAATAGAATTAAAAAAAAAATCCCAATATTAAAAATGACAAGGCCAATAAGAGGTCAGTAAGGCAGGAAAGGAGGGATCACATTCAGATGAAAACCAGAATTCACCTTTTCTACTCTCTGACTGTAGACCTCACTAGCGGCCCCAGCTTCCTGCCACCAGGCCTTCACCACCATGATCCCTTCATAACGCGAACCAAAATTAGCCTGCCTTGAATTCATGAGCTGAATAACTAATACAGAGAAGTGGGGTTATTGCTGTGTTAAACCTAGTGATGTGACTTGTGGGTCTTTGGAACTGATCTGTAGAAGCTGGAAACGTAGGAAGAAAGATCTGGAGTGCTATGAGCAAAGCTTCATGATCAGCTCTGGTGGGAATTTGGAAAACTGGAACCCTGATGGATAGGGGACAGCAGAAGACCAGCTGAGGAGGTTCCAGAGGAAATAAGGACACTCCTCGTCCCTTTGTGCTGCACTCTGGCAAAGATTCTCCCTGCATTTCGTCTGTGTCCTAAAACCTCGAGTTAGGCTGAAAGTCAAAAGTAACAAACTAAATTTCTTGGTAGAGGAAATTTCAAGACAGCAATACACCCACACTGGGACAAGGTTACTGCTGAGCACTCTTTGTCATATCTACAGTGAGAAACAGCAGAAACACATTTTTTAAAAAAAGCACAACCTGGTGATGAAGGGAGTGTGAGGGAGTTTAATATTTGTATACAGTGTGGGCATAGAAAACCAGCCGTTCACTGTTAATGAGATCGGTAGCGCTAGAGAAGAGCCCTGCGCTCTGCCATGGGGTGAGAGGAAAAGGGCCCCGAAGAGAAAAAAATGATGCCATCCATGTAAGACTACAACCTAGTAAAAATTTATCTGAAGAGAGCCCGAACTGAGAATGCCACAAAAGAGTTCTCCGGTTCAGCCGCCCAAGCGTTCAAAGGCCACAAGAGCTGCAGTAAAGGCGGGGAACGGCTGCTACATCTCATGCTAGCAGCAGAAACTGACAGTGCCAGCAACATCTGAGGGCATGTAAAATCCAGGAATTTCAGGATCCTGCAAGTTTGCATCAAGTTTCCAGAAAGCTGTTTCGATCAGGTAATGCATGGCAGGGTCACGTTCCATGCAGGTGCTCAGAGATCAGTATCTGAAGGTGAGAAAGTGAAGCCTGAACTGAAGTGGAGATGCCGGTTTGTTTACAATGCCAGAACAATGAGATATCTGCTGTAGGTGTAGAGCAGAACCAGCTCCAAAGAGATAGTATGTGTTCTGCAAGTAGCAGAACAGGAGAGGCGGGCTACCCAAGGCTGTTGGAGCCCATATGATGTCACCACAAGGCCTATATACTTGTACCTGAGGGTTTGGACCTGATCTGGTCTAGCCTTTCCTTGCTGTACCACTACTCCCATTTTGGAATAAGAATGTTCATTATGTGCCATTAGAAATATAATTTTCATTTTACAGGGCTATGAGTTAAAAGGCTGCTTTGGGTCTCAGAAAAAACTTGGGACTTTGGAATTTTGAGAAGTATCAGTTAAAACTGTTAAGAAGAGTTGGAGACTTTCAGATACACCAAATGCATATTGCACTCTAAGATGGCCATGAGAGGACCAGGGGTCAAATGTAGTTAAACAAGGTGTGTCTAGATGTCACATTGATAAGGGGTGGACATGTGATGATTAGTCTTATATTTCTGGTCGGGGAGCCTAGCCTTTAACTGCTGAGCCCTTTCTCCTTCCCATGATGATTAGTCTCCACCATTACCTTCACTGAATTTGTAATCACCTAGGAGACACACCTCTGGACATGTTAATGAGGACATTTCCAGAGAGGGTTAACTGAGGAGAAAGACCCACGCTGAATGTGGGCAGCAAAACCCCCATGGCCTGGAGTCCCAGAAAGAATAAATGGAAAACAGAAAGCAAGCTGAGGGCTGTCCTTCCTCTCTCTCTGCTTTCTTACTATAGACCTAGTGAGACCAACTGCCACACACAGTTGGTGTGTGCTGCCATGGTCTCTCTAGCTTGATAGACTGAATTCCATCAAACCATGAATCAAAGTAAATTGTTCCTTGCTTTCTTAACTTTCTTTCAATGGGTATTTGGTCATAGCAGTAAGAAAAGTGACTGCTATGTCGGCTTTCCTGAATTGAATTTTGTAAAATCTGTGTTCTTTGATTTGAGAAATATAAGTGCTCAGAGAGCTTTGTGGCTGCTGACAATTAGACCCGTTTTCCTGAAACACCTAAAAAGCAACAGGACTCCCCGTCTTTTCTGAGCAGCTCCATCTATGTTGGACACTTCTTTGACTCTCAGCTAGCCAGCCTTTCCTTCCCTTCACAGAGCCTCAAGATCAGTCAGGGTTGAGTGCTTATGACATTCCCAGTCATTTCCAGAGCATGCTAAGAGCTCTGAAAATGCGCACAGCCCTTCACAGGCGTATGGCCTTGAAGACTCTAAAAATCAATGAGAGTCCATTCAGCGCCCATAAAAACTTTGTCATTCTACTACTTTTCTCTTGAAGTCTTTAGGCTGGCCTGTTATTTTTGCCAACTATTATCTACTTTCATAGTTGAAGATTGGCCTCTAAATGTTTTTCACAAACATCTTCCCAAAAGAGATTTCACACAAGGATATATAAGTCAGATCAAATCAAGCTACCTTTGCAAGCAGAACTTACTGCCAAACAGATGAAAAAAAATTTTTTTCACTGAAAGTATCTGCCAACTCCAACTGATACATCTGCAATGCAACCCCTACACCTAAGGTTCCGAGAATATTGCAGTAGAGAGAGCAGACAGATTATAAAAGCCAGAGTACTGGGATGCCTGATGCTATGTTGTGTTCCCTGGACACAATAGAGACACTACCCCATGAAATCTCAGCAGTGTGGCTGCCTAAACAGAATACTGAAGATGCCTCATGGAATGCCAACAAGGATGGGGAAAATGTCACAAAGTCCCGCCGCTGGATGAAGAGCTACCATCAGTGGCTGCTGAGAGGACAATCAGTTTCTTCCAGGAATGAGATCCCACAGAGATTGCCTAGTTGCAAATGGTCAGCCTGGACACACGGGCGTACGGTGCATGTGTGTGCAAGTTTTCTGGTAACAATAATTAAAGAAGAGATCATAAATCTGGGGAAGGCGGTAGCGCAAGAGTGGAGCAAAGCAATAGAAATGCAACACCTTTACATGAAGTTACTGAGAAAATTAAACTTAAGAAAGGGAATTCTGTAGGAAGGAGACTCACCACAGCCATGGTCTGTTGGGTTCAAGACCTGCTGCAACGTTGTGGAATAGACACTGGAACAGAGCAAGTCAGAGCACATAGCTTACTCTTGCATTCTGGAGGGGCTGGCTCTGAACAGTGCTGTGTCCCTCTAGATTTTGTCCCTCTAGATTCTATGATGGTAGACATCTTTATATCACCACTCTTAGTTCTGGGCCCCTCTGTCTGCCTGTGTTTCTACTTGTCCACATGAAGAAACACTTTATAGCCCGAGCTGGGACTCTTCCACTTTCTTGTGATTTTTCCCAACATTGTAGAAATTTTTGGAAACAAAGTTGCTATTGTTGTTTTGTTTGAGCCATAAATGTTACTAACTCTAGATAATTAGCATCTATCTAGGTCCCCTGAGATCTTGGTCCTGGAAAGTTATCTATGTTCTCTCACTCACTAGGTGCCTTGTTTTCAAAATTGCCAGTGTGGTATCATGGACTCTTTATTTTTATATAATTTATTTCATTTTATTTTATGTGCATTGGTGTGAGGGTGTCAGACCACCTGGAACTGGAGTTACAGAGAGTTATGAGCTGATATGGGTGTTGGGAGTTGAATTCAGGTCCTTTAAAAGCAGACAGTACTCTTAACCACTGAGCCATCTCTCCAGCCCATAGACCCTTTATTTTTTACATAATAAAAATCAAGACCTCTTTGTAAACCCGAACAATCCTTTGATTGCTAGAACAGAACAGTCCATAATCTATACACAAAGGCAGCCTCATCCGTTACTTCTCCACCCTTTCCAGTCAGGCTTGTCCTGTCTCTCCCTGCCTTCCCAGATTCAGAATTCTGCCCTGCCTCTGGGAGAGAAACCACTTCCTCCTGCTAGGAACAGCCAAGACTCTGCAGAAGCAACAGCTGGCCCGAGGTGATTTTTATCCTGTGGAGCAAGCTGCACACAAGGTAGATCATTACATGTCTACGTGAGGATCCCAGATTAGTCATGCTTCTGGTTTTATTTGAAGTCCTTTTGTTTGATTAGCATTGGTACAAGATTTCTTTCACGGTCTTACAGAGCATGTCCAGAAATGTCTCTGAGCAAATAATAATAATAATAATAATTCCAACTGATAACATTAAGATAAAACCCATTCCATAGTTCTTTACTGCAATTAACCCACAGAATAAGGCACAATGCAGAGATGGTTATGTCCTGAGGCCCAAAAGGGCAGTTTGGAATGGGAGCCTGTGTCTTAGCATAAGAATTACTTACTAAATAGAAACTTAGTGTCCCCAAGTTTGATAGTGTACGGTCACTTTAGGGAATGTGCCTGCCAATTATTACCTAAATATTTGTAGACTGAAGACCCTTGGGTATTTTTGTTTGTTTGTTTGTTTGTTTTCCTAATCCAGCAACTAAATAAACAGAATGGGGTTGTTGGCTTAAAAACAAACAAACAAAAAAACCACTACCATGTCATCCCAGCCAAAAATAGCTCCAGCATTTCCTAACTGCTCAGTTTCAAACTGCCAGACACAAGGTCACTGGTACAAATGGTGACAGCTCCAGTGGACACATTTGTCTCCCTCCAAAGTGTGGCCTGAAACATCTGGCTGGGACAGAAGGTCATGGATGCCTTCCTCAGGATTGCAGACAGATCCTGAACGATATGAGTCAGGGGAAGGAAGCACACATATCAAACGCTCCTGACCACCTATTTCTATTCAAGGGAGATAAGGAAGCAATAACCTTGCTACTAATGTGAATTCCAAGGAGGGAACTAAATAAATTGCCTCTACTCTACACACACCACTATTAATCTGTACAAATACTGGTCAATTAAATTAGATTACACTTGTAAAGTACCTGGCACCAGGGCCAGACAGTCAGGCTTCCTGTAAATCTTAGTGGCAATTAATAATAAATCATATTCTGAACTACTTAGCAGGTTTTTGGCATTGCATTTAAAATTCTAACAGAAGAGATGACCTCATTGCAAAGACACCAAATAAAATGTTCTTTGTAAACACCTTGGGCTTCAGGCACCAGTCCACGTGTGAAAGGTCAAGGCATTTCACGTCTAGACATTAGATGAGCAGTCTGTGGGTGGGCATTTGAGGAAGAAAGATGCGATCCCAGCATCACGGGGGTGATGGATTAAAGGCATACAACGATGAAGGCAAAATGTGACATTTCTGCCTCTTTTGCTTCCTTTGTAGACACTATGGACAGCAGTAAGACATGAACGTTGGGACTTTAAGTACCCGTGGATTAAAGCCCTACCATGTCACCTACCCTAATTAATTTCTACCTTGAGATGCATTTTTTTTTTAAAAATCATTGTCTTTATAGATTCATACATCTGCTTTCCACGTTCAGAAATCATGCTGGTTCGCTGGACAGCATTTTTGTTGTTATTGCTTTTGTTGTTTTCATTGCTGCGGTTCTTGCTACGGCAGCTTATAGTTATAACCAACTTTGTCACCAAGGTAAGTCAAATCTGCTCAGTAAATATGTGGCGTGCTATAAACATCGGCTCCTCCTGATCGCTCTACATAATTTAAGATGCCTTGCCCAGATTGGTTTGAAGTTGCTTTAATTATTTACAAAGGCATAAAATAATGACATTTATAAGATAACATAAGAAAGCAATTGGGCATAACCATAGATTATAAGTGTTATTCTTTTTTTTTTTAATCCTGGAATTGGAATTTAAATATACGGACTCTGCCTATTACGTACCCTTTACCTTCCTCAGGCAAGGTGGTTTCTTTTGGCCTTCGTTGACTAGAACACATCCATTTCTCTCCTCTTATCCAAGTCCTTCATTAAAAATCCAAGTTCCACATCATAGTCAGGTCCATGCTCTGTAGGCAGTCCAGGCCTGTTACTAAATTTCCATCCCTCCTATGACAGTGAATGAATTAGGAGAATAGGTAATCCCAAGTAGACTCATTAAAGCAGATGTTGTTCTGCCTGGATTTAAGCTACAACCATTTGAGGTAAAGGGCCCCTTTTTTCATTCTGCAGACACTATCTGCTGGCTGTGATGACCTCCAAAAGGAAGGGATTGCATGAAATTAACACTAGCACTAGTCACAAGGTTAAGAGATGATAAAGGAACAGACCTTCAGGCACCTGAGTATAATCATGCCTGAAGCTGTGTGGCAGGAGATTCTTAATTCCTATTAAGCAATGCCTGCCCTTTACAGTTATATGGTTTGCACACCCTAACTTACTATGGAAAGTCACTAGTACCGCACAATATGGTCAGGGCTGGGAAATCAATAGTGACCCAGAAAAGTGTAGTTCCTGACTTACAGAAGCGTCATTATTGTGAGAGATGCTAAGGAGTAAATGAGTCACCATCAGCCACCATCAGTGGAGAAATACAGTCCACGCAGGACCCAGCAGGTACACCGGACCCAAGCTAGGGCAGCTTCACTGCAAAGAGTTCCCCAAAAAGGATGGCACTGGGTGAATTCCCTGTCAACTCTTCTGAGGGGCTCAAATTAAAGATGTTATAGACATAAATCAAGCTGAATACAGTATTACTAGTGAGTGGTGATACTGTTGACACCTGGCCAGCCAGCGGGGCCATCGTTGAAAATCTGAAACCGTGACTTTTCCTTAAAATTCCCACTGCGTCAGATGTCACCCTTTCGTTCTATTTTAATGGCTGAGTTTGCATTATTCATGATTATTTTCTCAAAAACATAGATTATCCCAGCTGTTCAGCTGCCATATCTATAATTTCCCAACCCAGCGCCCACACCCAATCAGAATTTTGGCCATTGCCCCAGTTGGTGCTGAGAAAGAACACATAAACTTTAAATATTAGAACAATCTGTGATGGAGGGGATAAAAATCAGCAACTGACACTGTGGTAGAAGTGTGCTGGGAACGGAAAAAAGGCCCCTCCAAGGCCCATGTTCTCAATCTCAACGTGATGTTGACGAGGCAAACCTGTGATGGAGTGAGTAAACCATCAAATGCCATAGACTTATAAAATTGACTTGTGGTTCTTTTTCTGAGGGAATAATAAACTTAGTCAGGATTTGAGTCATAGGTTAAATTTTGGTAACTTACGAAAGGCAATATGCAACTCCCATGTGACAAGTATGACCTTCGTGCGTATTCATTACCGACCACAAATCACAAGAGCCAAGGACTTCTTAGATTTTTCAGCATCCAGCCTTAGGAGGTTTTTTTTCCAGTTCCTGAAAGATTTTGTGAGGATTTACATGGTCACAGGCTGCACGTGTCCCAGAATAGCTATCAGTGAGGCTCAACACATCTGTCGATGATATCATGTCACAAGGACAAAAGGCTGGACATCCTTGTGTGTCAAGAGATTTGGTATGCAATGCTGTCAGGATCAGGGCTAGTGTAACGGGACAGCAGGCACGTTTGTTTGCTGCCTCACCTGACAATCTGAGTTCAAGCACCCATACGGTCAAAGGTGAACACCAACCTCTGTAAGTTGGGCTCTCATCCCTATGCATGCACCACAGCACACAGGCACCCGCACAACTAGAATGAATTTTAAAGTAGTTTTTATGTTTCTATGTAAAGAGTGACTTCAAAACAAAAAAGCATAATGTGTGGGAAAGTACTAAAATTTACATAAAATTTATATACACGTATACAGCCTTTTTGGTTGGGATACTTTAAATTTGCAGAAATGTTCAAGAAGTCAGTCTGAAAGTGTTGGCTGATCGGGTTTGATGACCGCCAGTGTCCAAAACAACCTCAATGGTTTTTGCCTCCCTACATCCGAGTCCTTTCCCATGATGCATATAACTGGCCAACAAAATCAATCAAATATTGCCAAAATGATCCATTAATATTTTTTAAGACGTTGTAGTTTCTGATGTGTTCTCTCTTGGAAAAGTTACTCTGGAGAATGACAACCACCATCACAGAAAGAAATTGGCATCCCTTTATGGAAAAGGCCAAGTATGGAATGAGATTTCTCACCTGCTTGCTAACCTTCTGTGTAGTTCAGCCTACTAAGGTGCAGAAACCAACTCACACTTTGACTACAAACTCATGGGACCCAAAAACCCAAATTACCCAGCTAAGCTACTATAGGCCAACAGATAGCATGAAATAAAAGGCAACCATTATTGTGTTAGCTCACTGTCATGGACTAATTTGTTCTGTATAGATAGGTAACTCACTAGTGAGATGATCCAATGGTTTCTATAAGTGATTATTTAATAAAAGAAGGGTATTATTCTAAATTTCTGTCAGTGCTAACCACTGTTAAGACAAGAGGCTGATAGTATTCTTCTCATGCTGTATTCATTTCGAGTTTGGAGTCTGATTGATTGCTGTGTTCAAGATGTCTGTATCTCCATTCAGGATATATGCAGTTCCAGGGCACATTGACGTAATGGGCAATTAACTTCTCTTCCACCTGCAGAGAGCTGGTTGGTCAAGATGGCCACACCTATTCATGTACACTGCATGTCTATCTGCACCCTGATCTTCAAGGAGTCATGACCATAAACATGTTTAGGTCCAATCTTTCATCAGCACGCCAGCTGTAAGGTCCTCAAACCAAATCATAAACAGCGTGACAGCTTACACCTCATTAGAATTCACCCTGTCTCTCAAGCAAATGTATTCAGGCAGAGTGGAGTCCTTCTGAATGTCAAATACTGACCACAGACACCGTGTCAGTCACATTCATTTCTGGTCAATCTTTCTGATGTCTAAGGAAAATATTTCCTCCCATTTGAATTATTTCCTGCACAGGATGAATTATCTAGCAGCAAATATTACCAGTCAGGCATGACGAGCCCCTGACATCCTTGCATTTTCCTCCTGACTAGCTCCCATTTCTCTGGGAACTCTCATAGCAACTAAAAGGCTTCAGGTCTATATACCTTGTATGTGTGTCTGTGTCTGAACGATTTCGACCTGGGTACTTTCTGATGCAGCGACCTCTTTCCATTCTCTATCAGTCCTGCAATGCCTAATTTCATAAAAGTCACATCAGTTCACTTCTTTAAAATCTATGCATGCTGTTTCTCACCCATTTGCCACAACTGAGGTTGATAGAGAGACTGCCCCATGACAATTACTAGGAAGGAATCAGGTTCCTCCTCTTCTCGGCACAGTTATTCCTAGACACATCAAGTTAGTAGGTATTAAGCATTTCCCAGGCATGTCCAGCTGTATCAAAAATGTGAAAGGCAGGGTAGTAGCCAGCCCACCTCTTTAAGTCAGAGGCTGGGTCTGTCTGGTTCATCCTGTTTCCTCTGCATGGGACCCACCAAGCAGATATGCTGATCTAACTGGAAGATGAAGGAAAATACCAACAAACCTTAATGAGAAGAATATAAGCAACAGATGCTTATAAAAAATAAGCAGAAGTGACATGCCCAAACCTTAGTATTCTACAACAAGGAGACACAGAAGAACGTGAGTCTGCGCAGTCTACCATGAGCTCCTTAGAAAATGTCCGCTCTCAGGATCAATGTGACAGTAGCCATTCTTTCTGCTTTTGTTCCCCTGGCTTGAAAGCCTTAAGGACTAGATGATATTTTTGTTGTGTTTACTGTATGATTTGGTGGTAACATAAATTCAGGAGAGTTAGACCTAAGGTCTCTTTATCTTTTCATTAAGAAAAAAAAAAAGGTCCAGTGGGTCAAAGAGTCAGTAGTGGATTTTTCTCAGCAAGGAATATTAGAAGAACAATAAATAATCTGTGTACCTCAAGAAGCCTACCTGCATTGTTTGTTTCATGCTAGACACATCTTGCAAGCCTCAAGTAGAATTGCTTCTCTAAATATCAGCTGAAGGAGGGACAAAACCCAGCACACAATAGCACTCGACTTTTAATTCCAGTGACAGCTAAAACACCATTAAACTGTACTTCAAGTCTTTGAAGTACTAAAAAGTTCAGTCAGAAAATAGTGTATGGCCACACATCCAATTTAATAGCTAATGCAATTCCCTCAGTCTGTAGTTGAGAAGACATTCAAAGTACAAAGGATGCTACTGGAAGCTTTAAAGACCCAAAGTAGAAGAACCAGCCTTTCAGAGCACAATAAAAGGAATGTGGAAATCATTACCTCTTCTTCCCACTTTCCATCCATTATCCATTCTTATCAGACATCCTTTAGGGGTCAGAGAGATGATTGGTTCAGAGCATAAGCTGTCTCCCAGTTTACCTCCTGCTCTGCAGCCTATAAACTATTGTTTCAGTTCTAGCACCTACTGTCCATGACCCTCATCTGCAAATGTAGGTAACAGTACTCTCTAGCCCTTGTAAAGTTCTAAAACAATTAAATGCGGTGGTGTATTCATGGTCACACCGAACCACCACATAGTGAGTCACACTCACAGCAAAGGGACAAATTTCTGTTTTCAGTCCCAGCAGTGGCGTTTCCATTTGCCATTATGGAGACTACTGAAACAGCAGCACCCTGAAGAAGAGTAATCTCCAGCACTTAAATTCTTTGAATGACAAGTCTAAGGTTGGTGTCTCAGAGGCCAAAGAAAGAAAAAAAAAAAAAAAAAACACTGTCTGAAACAAAACCCCCACCACTTCTCAGCCATAGCTGTCCCAGAATGTAAAACCTTCTCCTTCTGTCAATAACGATCCATATACTATATAGAACTGGACAATACTGCAGGCAAGTGGCCCAAGGCCTATGCCTAGGATCATGTCATTCACTTTAGTAGCTGTTTTGATTGTCATTGAAGACTTTGACCTTTCTCGCCTTATGCTTCCTCCCAATTTTGACACTGTATTGTATTATACAGCAAGGACTTTGGCGTGGTAGGTTTAAAGAAGAGAAAACACAAAGAGACAGGTGAAGCACGGGATTCACTTTCACCTTCAATCCCTACCCCAGCCCCAGCTCCATTCAGCATGTATTTAGCGAAGTCATTTCTGTTCTAGCTTGGGGGGGGGGGGTGTGCAGCATGAACAAACAAGCAATCAAGGCATCCTCTCAAAGCGCACGGTGGGTTACTCACCCTATAATCATTCCCATTGACAACATGGAGAAGTATTTCTTTTTTATCATTTTCTGGAGTTAAACCACTGTCACATCATGCTCATTCAACCTCGCAACCCCCTGAATTAACCAGTGCAGTTCCAGTAATACTGTGTTACCCTATAACTCTCATCTACAACCTACCTGTTACTCATACATCTGACACTTTATTCTCAGGCCACTGAAAATAAATATACAGCAGGAGAAATACAGGGGACTTACAAGTGATAATTTACTAGAGTGATAAAAACACATAATGTTGTGGGAACAAGCTAGCTTCAAGCATTTCCTTATCTGAAAAAGTCTGACATATTTTTGTACAAAGTAATAGTCTAAATAGCATGTTAAATCTATATTTCACAGTCAGGTTTGCAAGTCTTTCTTGTACAAGCTAAAACTTGCAGAATTAGGGATTGCTACTATGGATGTAGCCAAACCTTTTGTGGCCATATCTTTTTCCTTCCTGTATCTTGATATAAGAAATCTTCATGTGCATAGTAAAAAGAATCAATAAATGTTACATAAGAAGATAAGTTTTCCTGTTTTGGTAGAAAACCAGGGCTGTGTTCATTGCTTCCATGTAAGAACTAACAGTACTTAACTCATTCACTAGACAGTGACAAATGAAGTTGTGAATGGGTTATAAGCATGCACCAGTTGGGCAAATGGAATCACAAGGTTACATAGAGAATGTATCAAAGTTCTTTTCAAAACCTAGAGAAAAACAAATGCCTAGGAGTTCGCCTATAAATTATGTATTTCAGAGAAGATTCGCTGTCAAGGTCTATCAGAGATCACATTTCTAGAAATCTACATGGACTACTCAATGTTTGGTTGGCTCATTCCTCTAATAATCTGTAGAAAATAGAAGCTGATAAATTCTGTAGTGCAGGGGTTTTTTTTCTTCCTTTTTTGTTTCTAGCAGCCATTATTTAAGATTTTTTTATTTTTTATTTTTATTTTTGGCATCGTTATTTAAGCTACTTTTTTTTTTCATCATTGTCCTAAGAATGTAGGACCCCAAGCCAGGTCCTGTCTACATTATTTGACCTTGGGGGAAAACAGTGTGGTGTGAGAGTCAGTCCCATTCATGACCAGGAATTAAAGTATTCAACATGTATAGCTATACTTACTTCATGTATGAGGAAGACATAGCCAGGATGGTGGGTGGTGTACATTGGATGGAGTTTGGGGTTTTGTGGACATGGTTCATGATTCTGGGCCCCAGGCAATGACAGAGCCGCCTCTGCGTTTCCTCTGCATAACAGGTGAAGATAATGAGCTTAGAGCTTAACACCCTTTTAATTCCATAAGCTCTGATCCATTTAAATAATCAGAGACTTAGTGTCCCAGTCAGGAAAAGAAGGATTGAAATGGTCCTTGAATATAAATGTCCACAATGTGTCCCTATGGGGGAATCAACTTACTTTTTTTCTTTATGAAAATGGGATATTAAGTCTAAGAAAGTCCGTCATGTTGTAAGCTTAATGCATTCTTTGTGTCAACTCTGAAGGACCATGAGCAAAATTCACAAAACAAGGTAGATTAAATGAGGAAGGGAAATAAAGACCAAAAAAAAAAAGGGGGGGGGGAGCGGGGGAGAATTACCTTTTGAAAATACTTCAAGAAGCTAGGGACATAGCTCAGTTGGTAAAGCATTGTTCAAACAATATAAAGACCCCAGCATTTATCCCTACAACCCACATTAAAAAAACAAACAAACAAAAAAAGTTGAGCCTAGAGAACACACTCTTAGTCCCAAAGAAAGAGGAGGATCCCTGGTGTTAGCCTGAGTCAGCCATGAATTCATGAATCATGAATTTCCAGATGAGACAGAGAGATATATACAGAAAGAGAGAGAGCCTGTCTCAAGGGGGGGGGGGGGGAGATATGCCCCCTGAAGAATAACAAAAGAGGTTGACCTCTGGCCTCCACATGCATACACGTGCAGTGTGCACATACACACACACACACACACACACAATAAAAAAATGTGCATTCACACACATACACACAAAATAAAATGTTGGAATTTGAGCCTAGAGAAACTAAAGTTGAATATTATCCGTCAAGGAAGTATCAGGTTGAAAGTCATGGGGGGAGGGGGTCATTTTCTGTGGCACTAGTAACAGGTGTCGCAATGTCACAAGGGGCTCACTATTTCTCTGGTCATTAACTGCCCCACCGCAGCCGAAAGACACGTGCTGATAATTCTGAAGCGTGCGAAGAAAGGAATCTCACTTACAAAGATCCTGTCTCCATGAGGCAATCTTGTAGGGGAAGACTTACAGATCTCAACTGAGCAGCCCACATAACACCTGTGATTGTCTTCGTTCCTCAGATGCAGGTGAAGGGAAAGTTCCCCCCCACTGGGTGGTGGTACTGGGGACTTGTTCAGCTAGGTTAAACTGGGCAAGTCCCAGGCCTTCATTCTGGATGGATGATTACTGCATGTTTATCCTTTTACCACTGGTTTTGTCAGAAAATTTAGGAGAATGAGAGAAATGACCTGTGTGAGTAACTAAGGCTTGTGGGATTTGAAGATGGCAGCTGCACCAGCATCATCATCACGCCAGCAGTGCCTCCGTAGGTTGTCAGGAAACATGGAAAAAGGGAGAGTGATGAGTGTGGCAGGGCATGACTTACAGCATGGCAAATGATAGCCAGAGCCATCAAAAGCTGCCTGCAAATATGGGCAACATATTTATGATGTCATCACAAAATGTCTCTCAGCTGGGTATGACAGTGTACACACCTTTAATCCCAGCACTCAGGGAGGCAGAGGCAAACTGATGGCTGTGAGTTTGAGGCCAGCCTGGTCTACAAGTCCAGGTATAGACCAGGACAGCCAAGGCTACACAGAGAAACACTGTCTTGAAAACCATACACACACAAAATTTTTAATTAAATTAAAAACAAGAACAAACCAAAATGTCAACTTTATGCTGACCTGATAATAAATTTGACTTGCCCTAATCCCAGTACCTCTGAATGTAATCACAGATCTGCACATTTTGATGAGTTTAAAACTCCAAAGGTGTGTTTTCAGTAAGAATTATCTAGAAATACAATGTACAAGATAGATATTACTGGCCCTCATTCACTTACATCTAAGGGCTTTGCCCTAAAGAAAAAAATTCCACTGGAAAAAAAAATTTAATCAGTGTACTAACCAAGGCCCCATGTGATGGGAAGTAAACCACAACACGAACTGAAAGAAGATCTACACACTAATCTGGCTGGAATGGCTGTGGAAAAATTGTTTCCCCGCAACTAAGGACTTAAACATCAGTAAAACACGGCTTCCCCCATCAGCATCATGCATTCTGGGTTGGCATCTCCCAGGCAGGTTCTTTTCTCTTGGTGACAGATGGTGCGGCAGACTTTCTTTTTCTTTCTCAGTGGTCCAATCAAAGGTCCTTATAATGAATGTCTTTGTTTATTGCTCCGACACTGACCTTTCTTGAGCCAGGGTCACCTGCCGTCACCAGGGAGGTAGTCTCTGTTGATTTTCCTGGTCTGGGTCACTCAGCCATTCCTAAATAGAAAAGAGCAGCCCATCTACATGAAATCTTCACGAAATGGATTAGACTGGGACTTTATCTTCCAGCACAAGTAAAAGGTGTCTCATCAGGAAAGAGAAATAATAAATGAAATATGCACAGGACAAGAAAAGCAAGAAATGACAAACAAAACTGCTTGATGAATGTACTGACTGTCCCGATGAGCTTTTGTCAACTTGACACAAGTGAGGGTCATCTGGGAAGAAAATCCTCAATTGAGAAAACGGCTCTATCAGATTGCCATTAGCAACTCTGTGAGGGGTATTATCTTGATTAATGATTGATGTGAAAGGACTCAGCCAACTAAGGGCATTGCCGCCTGTGGGCAGGTAGTCCTCAGGTTTATAAGAATACAAGCTAAACAAGCAAGCCAGTGAGCTGCTTTCCTCCACGGCCTCAGCATCAGTTCCTGAGTTCCTATCCCGACTTTCTTCAACAAGGGACCAAAATCTGCAAAGGAAATGAAACCTTTCCTTCCCAAGTTGCTTTTGGCCATAGTGTTTTATGACAGCAGCAGAAACCCAGCAAAGACACTGACATACAGAGAATGTTAGGATGCGCCCAGATTCCAAGTCCTTCAGGAGACATAAGTACTGTTTTCAGAGCACAGGCCCAACTCCTATAGAACTTCTCCAAAAGCAAAAGGTCTACAGACTCTTATCTATCATCTCTCTTCATAGACTTGAAAAATACTAAGTCAAGCATCTGCAGGTAAATTGTGGCCCCCTTGACTTCTTAATGACCAACTTTATACAATGAAATCAATCACCCAAACAATCCTTTACAGTTAAAAAGCAAATCCAAATATCCTTTTCTGTCTATGGTTTTAAAATTCCTAAACAGTGTCTCCTTCATCAGAATATAAGGGACTTTTTTTTTTCATCACTTTCCTTTTCTGCTTTCTTCTGTTCCACTCCATTCATATCCACTGTGTTTTATATCTATGTGTATTCCCACAAAAAGATCCTTGAATTCAACTTCATATCCTCTTATTAATCAAACAGAGACCATATTAAATTCTATATTGTTTTATTTTGCCAACAAAGAGTCTCCAAATGGTTTCAGGCACTATGTAAAGCCACAGGGTCACACATGGCAACCACCGTGTCAATGAAGATGATGGCTAGCCTATTTAAATGTGTCATTCACATTCTGGTGTGGAATATGGTCAATGATTTGTCTTTCTCTTTATCTGCAACTGTCCACCACTATCTGTGGCCATCAGAATATGCAGGCAACTTTTCAGATTACATTATCTGATCAAACCTCTGAACTCATTGAGGGAGGTAGAGTAGGATCCACTGACCCCATTTCACAGATATCACAGAACAGAGACATCAGGTACCACAGATAATCCATCCAATCCAATCTACCTTGTAGGTAGACCCAAGAAAGAGCTACCTATAACACACAGGTTCTATTTAGATTTTTGAAGTTGCATCAGCCAATATTTGTTGGACCCTGCTGTTAAGGTCAAAGCCTGACATTAGCAAAAAGCCCCTGAACTCAGTGCTAAATGACAGACTCTCTTCCTCAGCTGGGTTCCCTCCTCTCTCTCTGTCTGAGCTGGGGAAACCCCAGATCCTCAAAGGAGTGTCAACATAGCCCTCAGGAAGATTTCAGGCTCAACCCTATCCCAATGGGAAACCCCTTCAGTGTGCACCTGGGGATTCCTGGAAATACCCTCCGCATGCTAATGAGATGTCTTGGTACCTTAGCTTTCAGCCAATGAGCTTTTTCCATACTTCTAACCATACCTGGAGTTCTTCCTCCAACCCCCTGCTGCCCATAGGAAAATTAAGTACTGCATTTCCCTTCTTATGATAGGACCGTGCTGCTGCTGCTGCTGCATGTAAATGAAGTATCACCGGCATCCCTTGCCCAAGCAAATCAAACACATTCACCCCCCCCAACCTCCCTTACTGCCCAAGGTTTATAATGTCCCTGATTCACTGAAGAAACACTCTTTCACTCCATTCCTCCACCATGACTGTCTGAGACTCAACATTTATTTGGGGGAGAGAAGGGCTCCCCAGGCTTGACTGCTGGTTGGGAAGCCACATGCTGCTGGCCGCCACGAGCTTCTCCCATTCTCCAGGTGTCGGCCCCTGTTGCTGCCGCCATCTTTCTCGTGCTGCTCCATCCACGGCAGTGTCCATCTGCTGAGGTGAGCAGCTGGGCGTTCTCGAAGCAGCCCTTCTGTCTGCCTGCATCAAACTGGACTCCCCCCACTGCCTCTCAGTTTGGGAGCTCCGAGCCTCCACTAGCAGCTGTTCCCCAAACATCCACTGACCCGCCCAAGACAGGCTGGTCCCGCCTTGCCCCCTGACTCAGGTCTCGGAGCCCTGAGCTCCCTTCTGCCACCTGGCCTGGCGCTGGCATTCCAGCAAAAAGAGCTGTAACACTTATTGTGGAGAAATCTTTTCTTCCACACCTCCAGCTAAGCTTGAGATCGTCTGGCACAGATCTTGGTTCCTTGTTCCACTGGCATTTCTGGGAGAGGCAGAACCTTTGACCTCACCCTTGATCTTTATCCACCCGGAAGCCTACGGCGCTTGGACCTTCCCGTGGGAGACGGTCCTCCAGGCCTCCTGGGAGATGCACAACCATAATTATTGGCCTAGGTAAGTTCCTCATGAGTCGTGTTAGGGACATCAGTAAGTCAAGTAGCATCTGACATGCATATGAAATTTAATAGTGGGCATCTAAAAAAAAAAAAAAAACTCAGAATTTCTGACCTCACATTTAAAGGACTGCTTACCAATAGATGGCAGTGTGGCCAGAAACCCGAGGAAATAGGATAGATATCCTCATTTTAGTGCTGGTATGCAGGACATGCAGGATGTTAAAACACATTCTGTAAGCTCCAGTTAAGGCCCTGCTATCAATCCCCAAAGCATTGACCCCATGCCCTTCATCCATGCAGCGTGGTAAATCAGGGCGACTTTGCTCCATCTCAGGGATCCTTGGCTGCTGAATAATGCTCCTGCAAGGTCATCTCTCCCCATAGAAGCCTTCACGAAGGAAAAGCATAATTCACAAAAAGAAAAAAGGTAACATTTGCCCACATGAAAAGTGTCAGTGTGTAGATACCGTAAGATATGATAAGCAGTCAACAGAATGCAAAGAGCTACACATGATGAACCAGCATAGGAAACAGTACGAGGAGCGGATAAGGACCACACCAGAGGAACTCTGAGAACAAGAACAAGTGAAGTAGAATCGCAACGGCAACCAATGAACAACAACAACAACAAAAGTACGGTAAGGTTCCATTAGAAAAGTCCTACAAATTAAAATAATGAAGGATAGGGTACCACCTCACACTTCTCAAATGGGGAAGGAAACTTCTGGACCCAGCTAAGTTGCTTGAGATTGCTTTTCTAAACAGCTTGGCAACAGGTCAAGGCTTTTCAAAGGGTGACTTCATTTCTACATAACCCCCGTAGAAATGCTTGCACCGGTCTCTGACAAGACACTTCACTTCATTGTGAAACTCCTTCATAAACAAAGTGCACACCTATCACTAGGAAAATAAAGAATACAGAAAAATCTGAAATGAAAGCGCCATACCTATGTGACTCATTGTGGAGAGTTATCAAAAACCCAATGTTGAGAGAAATATGTTACAGATTGTTGTAGATGTCACAACTGAATATCTTCACACTCCATACAATACATCCGTATGTATAACATAAAACATGATGAAACAGAGCATAGTAGATGCTCATTCAATGCTCAACTGAAAACATCCTACTCGACTCTAAGTGTGAGGCAGCATGGATTCACTATACTACGCATTTTAGCATTTCCTTCCTTGGGTGATTTTGTTCAGAGAGTCTTCTCACTGTCTACCACATAGCACCCTTATTAGAAAGCTTATTAGGAATATGAGATTTGGGCCCTATCCCAGACTGACAAATTCAAAATGTGCAATAGATATATATTGCATATATATATATATATATATATATATATATATATATATATATATATATGTATATGTATGTATATTCTCACTTTAAAATGTAGGCAGCACAGATGACAGATGTGGAAATCTAGCTACCCACAAGACCAAATTTTTGTTTTCTTTTTGAAAACTCCTGCTTGAGCCCAAGCCCTGGCTCCACCATTAATGCCTGTGATGTTTGATGAACTAATTTTTCTTACCTAAATCTCTATTTTTGTATTCCCAATGGTAAATAAGGTGAGACCCTATCTCTTAGGAGGTCATAGGAATACACTGTCGACTAAGGAGAGCTTGGGACCACCCTGAGTCTGGGACTTGGATATCGTTTTTGTCATTAATGAGACTTTTGAAAGAAATAAAGTTAACAGAGTAGAACATAAAAGAAAGGACCATTAGGGGCATTGAGAGAGAAAGAGAGAGAGAGAGAGCAGTAAATCAGGTCCTGTGAAGTGGCACTTGGCAGGCAGGATGGAGGAGCAGAAAAGTTCACATATATTCTACTGTAGAACCAATTGCATTTGACTATTTCTTCATTCCTTAAAGACACAAAACTTACTGGTAGTAGATGCTTGTTTGGATATTTTGCATCTCATGCTTTATTTTTTGATGTTTTGACAAGAAAAATCTATGTAATATGCACCATGAAGGGTTTTTACTTTTTTGCAGATGGAATTTCTATCCACTCCTTTTCAGCTCCCAAAATATAACAGAGGCAACGAGAAAGCCCTAAAACCCTTCTTGAGGGCTGCCTCCTTCATGCGTCCCATGTTGCCCTGTTTACAGCATCCTGCTCCTAGCGGGGTTTAAAACAATTGTTCTATCACCTGGACCATCTCCAACTCTTACCTCGCTGCAGTGAACACTATAAAGGCAGCAAGAAGGAGCACTGAAAATAGCAATTCCAGGGCTATCTCACTGCCTAAGGTCATTAATAACAGCTGCTTCACATACAGATAAAATCTCCACCACTATAAATTCTGGTCCTTTATCATTTCACTGTAAATAGTGGACCTTTAAATACTGTGACTACATTATTTCAATAACTTAGTTTTCAATTCTTATACTGTATGTAGTTTCTTCTACCTTCCTTTCCCCTGCCATTTCTCTGTCTCTCTCTCTCTCTGTCTCTGCATTTCAGCTCTTCCAACATCCTGAAGCCCCTGGCCAAGACATCTATTCACATGACCAACCCTTTGCTAGGACTTCCTATCACCAGTTACCATGACACAGTCAAATTGTTCTGCCTCTCCCACTCTAAGCACAGTGGCTTCAGGGAAACTTTGACCTTGAATGTCACATCACCTTTGACCAGATAATCCTTCCCAAATTTTTGTAGTTCAGTTTTGCTTCACTGTGTAAGCAAGTTGAGAAGCCTCAGTTCAGCTGCCCACTTTGGCTGCTGACTCACACTGTGAATGGTTTGTTCCCTGGGATGTACTCTGTGAAAAGGTCCCAGACAAGGCAACATGGACATCAGCCCATGATCCTATCTCCCTTCTTTGGTGTTTTTTCCTGACCTCTCAGGATATTCCTGACTTTGGGAGAGCTTCAACCTCACAAGAAAAATGTCCCTTACTATATCTTACCCAGTATTTGGAGTCTTTTTCCACTGGAAGATTTGTTATCCCACTACACAATATTACAAGAATTCTCATTGCCTAAGAATGTAACTGTGTACTTTCCCTATTATTTAAGAATAACTTATCTACTCTGCTACAGTGTAATTGCTGTGAGAGAAGGGACTGTGTGTATTTTGCTGTCACTGTCTTGTTTTTTCTTATCAGTGTCTGGCACAGGGTAGATGGCCCCCAAATATTTGTTGAAAGAATGATCAGATCAGAGCTGGAGTGTGGAAGATTTTCTTTTGAGTGTCTTACTGCATAGCAGGGTGATAAAACTTAACCAAAGGCGATATGACAAATTCCAAGATGTTCAACATTCTCACAGGCACTCACAGATAAAAGCCTCAGAGCCTTTGATCACCAGAAAATGTGGCTCTCCCACTAGTCTAATGCCATTAATCTTTAATGCATTCCTCACCCCATCCATCCTACACTTAAGTTTCCATATTATTCATTAATTCTGACATTGGCAGACTGAATTCCTCTGGGGCCCAAGGCACTCCAGTTCTCTCTACATCCCAAAGGCATATTTTTAAAAGACAAGCATAATTTTTGCCCACAAGATCTTGTGTAACAATATTACCAATTAGCCCCTTGTACTCCCTAAATAAATTGCCCACTAGTCATCACTTTAAGGGATTAATTGACCATGCAGATACTGAGGCAGAAAAATTCAGACAGAGATACAGCTAAAGCTGCCTTGCAAAGTTCTCTTTCGGAGCACACTCCTTCCTGTTTTGATCCAAGTGAAAGTTACAAAGTTCAATTAAGTTCCCTGTCCTTAGGATCATAGTTAACCCATTTGTCCCTTTCCACCTGGGGCCTGTTAGACCTTCTTGAAAGATTTTATACTGGAGGTTGGGGGAAGATAAGTTTAGGTGAATGTCAGAACTCTAGCTGGCTTTCTAACTTAGCACCTTGGAGAAATCAGCCATTGTGGAATACTCTATGACAGATAGAGTCAGCCGAAGCTTCTGTGAGTTCTGTACAGGGTCAAAATGTTGAGCTCAGGCAGCCCTTTAACAGATTCAAGTGCTTTAAAAAGCTAGTGAAGGCTGAGAGTGGTGGCGCAAACCTTTAGTCCCAGCACTAGGGAGGCAGAGGTAAGTGGATCTCTGTGAGTTCGAGACCAGCCAACAAAGTGAGTTCAGGACAACCAAAGCTACACAGAGAAACCCTGTCTTTAAAAACAAACAAACAAACAAACAAACAAAAAAAGCTACCCAAGTGGGTAAAACAGCAACCATGAAGCAGGGCTTCAGCAAGAACAGCATAAATATGAGAACAGTTTGGTGTGTGTGTGTGTGTGTGTGTGTGTGTGCGCGCGCATGTATGTATCTCTGTGTGTGTGTACATGCGCTCATGCGAGCGTGCATGCAATGTATGTACATGCTCATAAGGCTGTGTGTATATGTGCATTTGCCTCCGTGTGTAAATATGCAGGTGGAGACCAGAGGTTGATGTCACGTGTCTTCCTCAATCACTTTCCACTTTACCTCTGAGACAGGTTTTTTCCCTAAACCTGGGCTCATCGATCCCACTAGCCTGCTGGCCAATGAATTCTGGAGATCCATGATCCTCTACCTCCTTAGCACTGTGGTTACAGGTGTGCACACACACCCAGATTTGAAATAAATGCTAGGGTGCTAAACATCAAGACTTGGGTCTTTATACTTACAGAGCAAGTGGTTTACCAGGTAAGCCAGCCCCTATCATAAGGAGATTTGTATTATGTTATATTGTTATAGTAAAACAAAAGAGCAACCGAAGAGCATGCATGGACTGGTCCCGGGCCCCTTGCACATGTGCAATGTATGTCACGTGTCTTCCTCAATCACTTTCAGCTTGATCTTCATGTGGATCCCCCAACAACTGGAGCAGGGGTCCTCTCTAACTCTGACGCCTCCCTTTGGATCCCATTCCCCTTACTGGGCTGCCTTCTCTGGTCTCAGTGGGAGAGATGTGCCTAGTTCTGCAGGGACTTAATTGCTGGGGAGGGTTGCTACCTATGGGGTTGATACCTTTCCTGTCTTTGAGGAGAAGGGGAATGGAAGGAAGGGTGTGTGAGGCGGTACTGGGAGGAGAGGAGAGGAGAGGGACAGCAATCAGTATGTAAAGTGAATAAACAAATGATTTAAAAAAAAAAACAGTATTTACAGTGTAAAGAAGCCTTTTGTTCTAGCCAGGCCCTGACCTTCCTGCCAGCAGAGGCATTATCACCTCTAAACTGGAAGGAGTTGAGAAACAGACAAATCAACAGAACTTGGAAAGAAAGAAGCATGGCGAAGGGCCACCTCTTAAGGCCCCGTGACCTCTAGGCCACAGAACAGGCACATCCCACATGTGTTCCCTATAAGGAGGGAGCCGAGAAGCTAACATCCTGGATGCTTCCTTCTTTCAACCCACGTACTCATCCTGCTAAAGTTTTCAGTGGCCAGTATGATCCTAGAAAGCAAAGGAGTTCTTCTAGGATGATCAAGTTTCCAGTCCTCTGAGAATGGACCCTGGAGGAAAAGAATAATAGAAGGAGCATCAACCCCATCAGGGATTCAAAGCATCTGGGGAAGACTTCCAGAGATGTCAGGGAAAATGCCAGATTTACTGAACCCGAGACCCAGCGGCAAAGACACTTGAATTTTGGGAAAACTCACTTTTAAGCTTAAAACCTTGATTTTTAACATTTCTTTTTAAATGAAAAATCCCTAGGACCCTGTTTTGTCTAGTACTCCATAGGTCAGGTTGTATGGATCATCCATAGAAATGGAGGTATTTAGCCAGCCTGGCTTTCTGCCCTGTTACCCAACACCTGTTTACTCCAACAATTTAAGGATTAGTGCTTCGACAGCCACTAACCTCTGATGAGCTTAGGTCCTCTGGATACCGTGTTCAAGCTTCCATGGAGATTGGTGCATCTCATATACCTCTCTTGTCTTCTCCTGCTCAGATGGCTGTAAGGTTGAGATGGGGTCTCATTATGACCCTATCAGGCTGGCCATGAACTCTAACCTCTAGTGCTGGGATTAATGGTGCTGAGCCACCACACCTGGCCCGTACCTCTCGTCTTTATTAGTAATCCTACACTGTGGAAATGCATATTCCTGGTGATATTAACTACCTCAGCAGCTTCAGGAAGGATACAGGGCCTGACTGGTTGTCCTCCGACCGGTTCACCCTAAAAGTATAGCAGTAAGTGGCGCATCTTTTCCATATGTGAATTTTTATCATCAAGACCAAGGAACTGAGCGAAGTTTAGCCATTAGGCCTGTAATCCAACATACTGGGAAGGCTGAGGCAGACAAAGGTTGGAAGGTTTAAAGCGTGCCTAGGCAATATTGTGACACTTTTTCTCAAAACAAAAGACAGTAAAATAAAAGGGGCTGGGGGCATAGCTCACTGGCAGAGTGCTTCCTGACCTATGCAAGGTTCTATGTTTAATCCCTAGTGCCAACAAAACCAGTAACAGCTGGGTTTGAGTATTAGACTACCCAAGAGGACAGCCTTCTTACTGAGGGAGGCTTTGTTGTTGTTGTTGTTGTTTGCTTGGGGGAAGGTGGTCTAGGAACAAACACCAGGCCTCAAGCATGCAAGGAATTATATTCCACCACACTTTAATGCTCTATCTGAGCAGAACTGGCCAAGGTATGTCAATTCTCAGGCTACTTCTTTATCACCTGAAGATTTAAAAACTAAACTAACAGGAAACTAACGGGAAAATGTTTCTGGCCAAAGTTCTCCTTCAAATCACACCCATCTTAAGTTTTATTGGTGAGCTAGGGAAAATGAAGAAAGGAAACAATTTTAAAACAGCAGACAGGTAGACAGTGTCCCCAGATGACTGTCACATGACTAAATCACCCACATTTTATGACGCTGTTGGGCTTCCCCTGGCACCTAGCTATAGCTCTGCACACACACTATTCTCTCCTAGGTTCTAACAGGGAGTCTTCTTAAGCCTGATGTACTGAAGGGAAGACACCCTTACCTTGCAGTTCCATTACTATAAATAAGCCCTTCGAGACTGCCTCTCAGCCAGTCATAGCCTATTTTAAAGAGCATAATGACAGAGTATTGACCTTCCACTGGCTACATTTATACAACTTCAATAGAGAGTAAGGTGTGTTCTATTATTGTTATTTAATTCAATTTACATCTCAGTTATAGGCCCTCCTTCTCTTTCCAGTCACACCCTCCCATATCCCTTCTCCCCTGTTCCTCAGAATAGAAAAGCCTCCCCCCCCCATCCAGACACCCCAGCTCATCTAGTCACATGAGGACAGAGTTCGTCTTCCTCCCCTGTGTCCTGGTAGGGCAGTCTTGTCAGGGGGAAGTGATCAAAAAGCAGGCAACATAGCCCATGTCGGATGTATCTCCCACTCCCCTGACTATTGAGCCCACATGAAGCCTGAGATGCCCCCTGGGTGTTTATAAGTAGAGACGTAAGTCCAGACCATGCATTATTCTTGCTTGGTGCTTCAGACTCCATAGGCCCCTCCAGTTCCTGGTTGATGGGCTCTGATGGTTCTTGTTCCCATTCGTCCACCATTACCTCTGTCTATTCTATTGTCCCTTCCGATTGAGATTTGCATGTTCTCCCTAGGGTCCTCCTTCCTACTTATGTTCTTGGGATCTGTACACTGTAGTATGTCTATCCTTTACTGTGTGACTAAAATCCACTTATAAATGAGTACATACCACATGTGTCTTTCTGGGTCTATGTTACCTCACTCAGAATGATCATTTCTAATTCCATCTACTTACCTAAAAATTTCATATTTTCTTTGTTTTTAATGCCTGAGTGGTTAGTATTCCATTGTGTAACTGTACCACAGTTTCTTTATCCATTCTTTGGGTGAGGAACATCTAGGTTGTTTCTAGGTTCTGGCTATGAACATGGCAAAGCAAATGTCCTTGTTGTGTAGTGGAACATCTTTGGGGTGTATGCCCAGGAGTGGTTGAGCTGGGGCTTGAGGTATGACTATTCTTAAAATAGCTAAGTTATTTTAGCTATTTTTAGCTGGTCTGGCCAAGTTCTAGCTAGGTAGCCAATAGGCTATAAAGGGTTGGTATCGAAGGTGATTTAGACATTTTTTTAGGGAGGGGGGGGTCATTTGTTTTAATTTAAATTTATTTTTATAACTTATTCACTTTACTTTGTAGCCCCCTTCCTCATCTCATTTTGGTCCCACACCCCCTCTTTTTCTCTATTTTCCTGTCCTAGTCCTCAGAAAAGAGAAGCGCTCCACCCCTACCATCCGACCCCAGCCTATTATGTCTCATCAGGACTGCCTGCATTCTCTCCTTCTGTGGTCTGGCAAGCCTCCCCACCCTCACCCGACCAGGGGGAGGTGATCAAAGAGCAGGCATCAGAGTCCATATCAGAGACTGCCCCTGTTCTCCTTACTAGGGAACCCACATGAAGACTAAGCTGCCAATTGGCTACATCTGAGCAGGGGGTCTAGGTTCTCTCCATGCATGGTCCTTGGTTGATGCATCAGTCTCTGCAAGCCCCCATGGCCCTGATTTGTTGGCTTTGTTAGTCTTCTTATAGAGCTCCCATGTACTCTAGTCTTTTGAGTGGCTCAGTTTTTAAAGTACTGGACTTTAATTCTGGAGGTCTGGGTATTCAAACCCAAGCAGAACTACTTGGAGCTCCAGTGTCACAAATGGTTAGCATGTGGTACTTATATGATTTAGAAATTTATAATCAAAGCTAACCATTCTCTCTTCTGTAAAACTTGGTGTACTCACACAGTTTACATCAATATCTGGAGGATACCCTAAATATAGAACCAGAAACCTGAGGCATTAAGAAAGTTTTTCAGGTGACAGCCATTCATACTCAAGTTTATGAGGCTCAGGTCCAGGCCAGGCAGACTAATCCAGGCCTGATTAGAAGCACCTGGGACATTATTCTTCCCTTTGGGCTTCTTGCCACTCAAATGGATAGGCCTCTCTGAAAGCTCATTCCATGGCATTTCTGCCTCAGTGGCTTTCAGATGGTACCGTAAACTGAATCCTATCCCATGAGAATTCACACACAGAAGTCCTGAACCACAGTAATCTCAAAAAGTACCTGTTCTGACACAGACATTTTAGTAGGATAATTAAAATAAAACGAGTCTGTTACCATATGCCCTAACTCAGTTGCTTAGTAGAGATATTATCAGGACTGCTCAGAATCCTGTTATGGACACACGAGGGTTGGGGGATGGCTCAAAGGCACAGTAGGTGCAGAAGCAGTAGAGGAAAAGCCACTTGCATTAAGGAGAGGTCACCCTACCAACATCTGGCTCTGGGACCCCTAGATTTCAGGACTGTGAAGAAACACATCTTTAACCTAAGGTCTCTGTCGAAGCCACAGTACTGGGATGAGACACTTGTAGCGGCAGCAAGCATTCAAGCACTGAGACTGACTTGTCTAGAGGAAGAAACACTCCCCCTCTCCCTTTCCCTCCAGGTGTGAGCATTAGAATGGTCATCGAGACAGGTATGCTGTGCTTACCTAGCATTCTAGCACTCAGAAGGCTTAGGCAGAAGGATCATGATTTTGACTGCGAAGACATCAGACTTGCCTCAAAACAAAGAGGAAGAGAAAGAGGCAGAAGGAGAGAGGGTAGAGTAGGTTTCTCAGATTCATGATCACAGAATCAAAATACAATCACTGTTCTTCGATGCAGAAGAAATAAAGGCCAAGAAGCATTGTCTTACTTCATAGTCCAGAGAGGGTTGCCATACTTGGAAAGCAGGGACATAGTTATCCATTGTGTGTGAGGAGATAAGTAATACTAAAATATACTTTGTTTATTTGAAGTTCAAACTCACCTTGGGGTCCTGTGCTTATCTCACAGCTCTGCAAGAGCAGCCTTTTGGAGGACAACCATATCAAAACAAGATAGTCAAAGAGGCTGGTTTATTAAAAGGTTCCCATAGGACTGAATTATTTAACTTCTCTCCAAGTTAAATAATGTAATAACATTCAAAAGGACTGACATTTCCATCAGTTGAAAGAATAGCAAATCTCAGATATCTTGTCCAATCTGCAGGAACCAGAACTCTTCATTGGAAATATATCAGTCACCATCATTAAAGCCCGTGGCTCGTTTTTTTTGTTTTGTTTTGTTTTGTTTTTGTTTTTGTTTCAAAAGAATCCTGAAGTCTACAGCAACGAAATACCCTGAAGAGCTTCATCACATGGCACCTTCCTGTGGTGGTGCCGTAACTCTGAGATAAAGTGGCAGCTCATTTATTTGAGGACCTAAATAAATAATAAATAAATTATATATATTATATATAATATATTATATATTATATTTATATATATAAAATGCTGGCAAAGTGGCCCAATGGGAAAAGGTGTTTCTCACCAAATCCACTTGTGCCTGAAGCTGCAAGGTAGAAGGAAAGAATGACTACTACAAATTCTCCCAACCCCACACCTATGAACTCAGACACACACACTGCATATGTGCATGCAATTAATTAATGTATACATTTAAAAAAATCTTTCTTGATGTTATAAATACTCTTATGAGTCTGCGTTTAGCCTCATCTTTCTGTAATAGTATTCAAGGCAATTAATATTTATGCAATAGTTCCTAAGCATCCAGAGACAAGTTTCAAAAATGTGTTCTCTTAAAGTAAGTGCTTTGACCTCACTTTCACTGAGGCCATAGGGCTGATTTTTGGCAATATTTAGCTCATGCCCAGCACAGTAAAAGCACTTAACGGTATCTATTCATTCTATCGTCATACTACTCTAAGGCAAACTTAGCCCCACTTTACAGTGAGGTGCATGTTGCCTCAAGCTCCACACAGCTGATTAACATTGAGCTGAGACTAAAATTTGGCCAAAGTAGCACCCTTGTGCTAATTGCTAACTCAGCTATCTAAAGAGGCTGCACAAAATCAAAGCACTTAAGGTATTTCCCTACATCCAAGCTAGTATTTGAAGTCGATTCTGTACTTTAAACACAGTAATTTATGTGAGCCGGTTAGAAGCCTGAAGCGGCCAAGAGGCCAGACTATGGTTTCAACCACAGTCTAGTCCCATCAGTACTTGGACTCAATGTACAAGAGCTGTAGAAGAAAGATTTCACACTGTCAGTATGGCGGATGGCTAGATAGGAGACAGTGAATCAAGAGCCTGGCATTTCCAGTTTGCTGTAATTGATCAGTTGGACCCATAGCTGGTGAGAACAAGAGGGAATGTTCCAAGCATCACCAGAATAAAGCCTTAAGGACCAACATATGCAGGCATTGAAGTATGTTAAAAGATATTTATTCCTCTACTCAATAAGCCCGGGTGGAGTTTCCTATTGGCCAAGCATTCAACTGCTTTCTGGATAGTCAACATTCATTTCACAAAATAGCTAGTACATAGTATTTTGCACGTATCTCTTTGATCAGAATGGGAAACAGCCCTTGTACATTACCCAAGAGTAGTAATATCCTTTTGTCCAAAGAATTTTTAAATTTTAAAGAAGAAGAATTTTAAATCCACAAATCAATGAGAAGTGCTTTTCAATTAAGCTTTCCATTACCACATTCAATATTTTTGTATTGTCTCAGCTACCCAGCCTTGGGGGATTTATTGGACTTCTCTGGGCCTCGATTTTCTTTTCTATAAAATATGGATAGAAAAGAGCCCAGCACATGGAAGAGCTTCAATATTGAAGTGTGTCAGTGTGGGTGGTTAGAAGGGCCCTGGTATAATGTAACTGTCACCAAGTGCTTGCTACGTGAGGATAAGTAAACTGAGGGTCCCCAGTAGGTTCATTTCAAGGACAGCCCCTGGGTCTCTTAAGTAGGACTCACAGAAGACACCTGCTAAAGAAAGTCACTCCTGGGTCTCATCTACTGATTAAGACTCTCTAGCTCTGTTGCCCCGCCCCCCCAAAAGCCTAGTGATTCTCATGCACATGGATGTGTGAGAAGGCTTATCATCAAGGTTGGGAAGCCTGATGGCTTCTTGGTGTCAGTTTTGCTTACCAGTCACTTGCACAGGACAAGCAGAAAGAATTCAGCCCCGTCCACATCCTAGAATGCCAACGATAATAAAGTTTAAGTGGTTTTCCAAGGTAACATGTTACCCTAGTCACAGGCAGGGCCAGGATTTCTACACATCGGCCTAACTGTAAAGACATGATTTTGGCCACCCAAGGAGAGAGATACAATGCTTCCCTGAAAACTCAACATCACCTGAAGATCAGCTGGGATGAACTCTTCTTTGTGAACTAATTTAACAGTAGTCACTTAACCTGAGGAAACGTTTACACTAAACAATGGACCCAGCAATCCCTGCCATAAGCTTGGGGACTCCCAGGTGGCCTCCTAAATTAACCATGACACCATCCTTCCAGGGAAAGCCTAGCTTTGGAACAGCCAAAAACTGTAGGCCAAGGCCTTCCACAGGTGGTTCAGTTAACACTTTCTATATAAGGACTTGCTTTACCACACAGGTTTCAGTGTTCACAGGGTCATTATCAACAGCTCAACTTCAACAAGTTAATGCTCAGGGGAGAGCAAAGGTAATGGAAGAGACTCTAGTGACATGTTCTTTATTGGATTATTAAAAAAAAAAAAAAAGCCATCAAAACTGGAAAACTTTCCTTTGTACCAAAGGAAAACTTTGGGACAATTGGGGTATGGAGTATAGATTAGAAGATGATAAAGAATTAGAAATAATTTATTATGTTTTGTGAAGATGAAGTAGTTATGCAGACATGTATCCTCTTTAATCACACATTCAACAAAAATAGAGAAAAAATATGTCGTGATTGACATACTTGATTTTCAAGAAAAGCCTACATCCAGCAAAGATGAAAAATGGTAGCAGACTGAGGCAGCACTGGCTGTCATTAGACACTGCTTGCTGATTGTTGTTGCTGGCTTTAAATTTTCCCAATTTAGGTTTTAAGAATTGAGTAAGTTAAGGGGTTCAGTAAATCCATTTCTAAAAGCTTGTCAATATTCATTTTTATTGAAAAACTGGGTCAAAGAATAAGACTAAGTTGGTTGTCTCAGGATAGATGTAATTGCTAAAATATGTTTTCAAGTTAGCAATTATAAAGTGCCGAACAAGCTGTGCTTGTTGCGTGCATCTCTAAAACATGATGATGTTAATGTTTGCATTGAGTCATACAAAAACATGTTCAAGACAAACTTATGGAAAAAGCAAAGTCTACATGTGTGATGAAAGATGACACCACCTTGTAAAGAGAATTGCGTGTACACTTTGTACTGATTCTGTATCCCAGGTGTACTGACAGTTTTCCAGCGTCTGAGCTACATGTTAAGATTGATTCATCGTTGTTACCCTTCCCCACAGGGACGAAAGCCTGGGACCTTGTAGCCTTTTCTTTGCTTATGCTGGGCTTACACTTCGAACCTAGCTTGTCTAATTTTGTCAATACTACTTGATTTGATCCTCCCTTAAAACAATATCAACTACTTTATTGTGCATTTACATAGGTGGCCATAGCATACTCTTCTGTTCCACAGGGTCTCTGTCATGTGTAACTTAGCCACTCCTTTCAAGAGGTCCTATCCTCCCCTGGAGCCTGATGAATTCTTGATACTTGCCTCCATGAATGGAGTATGAGAGACATGATTCTACCTGTCATCCCGACTAGACTTCCAGGATGACACAGATTCCAGGAAATTCTTTTCTCTTTGAGGATGCTTGCCTTTGAAACTCAGCCACATAGCTGCGAGGAAGTCCGGGCCGTGTGAAAACGCCACGATGTGAAAGAAGCCACGATGTGAAAGCGTTTTACAGGCCCACTGCAGCCAGCATCAGAGACAAAGCACAGAAGTGAGGGATATTCTGAGATGACTCCAGCTTAGGTGTTTTCAGACTGTAGCTGCACAGGTGATCTGATCAAGAACCACGAGAGGTAATAAACATGCTTATCTGATAGCACTAGGAGTGAGGCACTTACCACACTGAATTTTATAGACTCAGACAGTATGACAGAATATAGACAGTCATCCTCATATTGTCCTTACAATCCCACGCTTATGAATAAAATAGTGAGATCCTTTTAACGGTGGAAAGAATGGAGTATGGGGAATTTAAGAGTCATATATTATAAATAAGAGACCAGCTTCTGAATTCCATCTGTGTCTGTGACATAACCTTAGTTTACTCCAGTGTTAAATGGGTGTGGTGTGTCGACATAGTGGGACTTATCAGCCTGAGCCACATACTGTCTTGCAGTGTGAAGTAATCTGAATTACTCTCTTGATGCTTGGAAGCATCCTTGACTCCTCTACTTCATCTTTCATACCCAACTCTTGACGAGTTCCAGGTCTTAAAAAAAAAGGAAGATGAAAAGAAAGACAGTCAAAACTTCAGAATACACAAAGAACCCTCCTAACCCACTCCCCCCAACTTTTCTGGTGCACATCCCTGTTACACTCTTTTATTAGGGCAACTGTCCCAGTGGTCTTCCTGCTTTGCCTTCACCTTCATGTATGTCTGTATTCATTCTCCCTTTCTCTCTCTCTCTCTCTCTCTCTCTATATATATATATATATATATATATATATATATATACACATTATATATATAATGTATACATTATATGTTATATATAATATATAGTTATTACGGGTTGGTTTTTTTTTTTGTGTGTGTGTGTGTGTGTGTATCAGTCTCATGTAGCCCAAGTGGGCCTTGAACTTGCTCTTTAGCTGTAAGTTCCCTTGAACTCCTGTTCTTCCTGCCTCTATCTCCCAAGAGTTCAGATTGCAGGCATGTGCCACCTTGCCAACCTAATCTGAGTCTCTCTTCAATACAACTGCATCATTGATGCTATGATGGAATCCAGTAGCATTGTGCCACTTAGAATCCCCCATGCCTCCTATTCACCCCAGAGCAAATGATAAAGCTGTAGCAGACAGTCAGGTATCTGTGCATCATCATCATCATCGTCGTCATCGTCGTCATAATCATAGCAGCAGCAGCATTGTCATTATCATGGTCATCCACCTTATCTCCTCCAACACTTTCCCTTTCTCCCTCCCTCTATAAAGTGGAGGCCCTGCTCTAGCTGAGGTTTTTGGTACTTTCTATGGCCTCTACATGAAATGCTTTTCCTCCAGGCATCTGTCAAGATCACTACCTCCCCTCTATGAAGACATTACTTAAATGGTAGCCTTTAGGTGACTTTTTAGGGCCACATTATAAAAATTGCAGCCTTCATGTCCTTTCCCTTATTTGATACCTCTACGGTGGTCCATTACAAGCAGATGTGACATATATTTGAATGTGTCACCCACCATGATGGTTAAACTGCACTGTAACTTGACTACTCTTAGTTATCATGAACCTCTTGTGTATCGATGAGGATGTCTCAAGAAAGGTTAAACTGAGCAGGGAAGATTCATCTTCCTGGATGTGGCTCTATCTCCTGGACTGAGGTCAAAGAAAGAAAGAAAGAAAGAAAGAAAGAAAGAAAGAAGGAAGGAAGGAAGGAAGGAAGGAAGGAAGGAAGGAAGGAAGGAAAGAAAGAAAGAAAGAAAGAAAGAAAGAAAGAAAGAAAGAAAGAAAGAAAGAAAGAAAGAAAGAAAGAAGGAAACAAAGAAAGTTGAGCATGGACATTCATCTCTCTGTTCCCTGGAAGCCAATGTACTATGACCATGACAGGCTATTACCCTTATAACTGTAGCTGAAACAGGCCCTTTTTCCCTTAGCTGCTTCTTGTCAAGCACTTGTCATGGCAACGAGAAAACTAACCAACACACACACACACACACACACACACACACACACACACACACCCGGAGGAGAACGGTTTCCATGACAACAGACATTTCCGTCAGCGTTATTACTTAGGACCCCCACATCCAGAATGGTACACCTAGCAGACAGAGGTTTAGTATGTATTTGCTATTGTATACGCATTTACAAATTGCAGACCTCCTTAAAGTGTAGCTGCGATCAGACTCGATTAGCTGTGATCAGATTAGGATTAGAACACAGGTATTCAGACTTCCATGGTTACATCCATCACAGCAGGTGAACTGACCTTCCCCAAAGACAAGATGAAGTCCCAACCCTCAGAGCTGTGCAAATGGCCTTACTTGGTGACAGAGCCTTTATGGGTGTAAGCTAAGGATCCCACGATGAATCTTAAGATTTCAATCTTAGATTTACATTGAGCCTGAGCTGTAAGTCCAACAACAGGTGTACTTCTAAGAAGAGACATGATCTACAGGCAAGGAGCATCGAAGGGGGACCAGATGAGAAAGATGTGTCCACTTGCCCAGGAACGCCAAGGCCTGTCAGCCTCCAGGAGACAAAGGAGCAAAATGGTACACAGAGTCTCCATGAGGAATCAATCCCTCCAGCACTTTGATTTTGAATTCCCATCCTCCGTGACTGTGACAGATTAAATCTCTATCACAAGCTATTAATTGGGTAAGGCATCTCAGTGACGTGAGGCCTTCCACAACCATGCATAGCCCCTTAAATGCCAGAGTGCTATCCCACTTGGCCCAACATTCTGGACTTGACCCTATTGTGCCAATAGGCCTCATTATAACTGCAAGTTCCTGTTGCATGGGACAGGCAGGCTAGCACAGCCTCTGCTCTACCTCTGCTCTTCTTGCGGAAGATGTCCACTTTCCTTACCAGCCCAGCCTGAGCTGCAAATTGCCAATATTGCTATTTCATTCTGGAATGTGCACCTGGTGGCCAGTTCCAATCTTTAGGTATCAGTGAGCTGGAGTCAACCAGTATCAGGAGCGGGCACGTTGGACCCTCTGCTGCTCAGCATGTTTGTGATCCATTCCCTGCTGGTGATCTCACTGCTTTTCAAAAACCTCAGGATCCACTGCCCAGGCCGCATTAACACAAGGCCGGAAGTACCTGCTGTTCCTGTAACTTTCCTGATGTCTCCTGTGATGTTTAATTTATGTTGGAAGAAATAAAAGAGAGTTTCTTCCTGCTGAAGACATCTGCAGCTGCTAAGCTCTCACTCTGTTGTTTCTTACCAGGAGACAAAGCAGGAGAAGAGTTTCTGTCCTAATCCAAATGTTTAACAACACCCTCCTGCAAACAGGTCAGGGAAGCATCATTCAAAATCCCCAAGCCTCCAGACAAATGCTCTGCACGCAGGCAGGTGCATGGAACTCACCTTCCTTTTCTCCTTAATCTGTAAACATGAATAGAGGAATGGAAGATTTACTCTGTGTTTAAATGCCGTCACATATAAACTGCTTTGCTGGGGCTAGGGAGATGGTTCACCGGGTAATGCACAAGTGTAAGGAGCTGAGTTCAAATCCCCAGGACCAGCATAAAGGAGGCACCTATGTACATGTGCACACATAGGTTCATTTGAGCACACACACGCGCACATACACAGAAATACCCGTTGTCCTGCTCCTTGTGTGGCTGCTGTGTCAGCTGGGTGTCGGTAGGTGGCAGAGAGGAGAGACGCTGCGTGTACACTCAGTGATCTGATCTATGAACATCTGAATGATCAGTGGCCTACCACTCCCTGAAAAAAAGCGAGCCTGAGTAAACCACCAGTCTGGCCCAGCGTAGGCTTGGACGGGCTCCCAGGCAGAAGCTGAATACTAGCAGAACTCCGTCTGCCTGGGTCCACAGGCCACAGGTGGGAGTGAGCCTGAGACAGAGGACCCTTGCTCTCGTGGGGCCACTCAGGCAGGTGCAAGCAAGGAGCAAGCCCGAGGCAACCGCTAGACAGGAGCTATGGGGCCTGGACAGGGAGCTAGCTTGAGATGACCACTAGTCTGGTACCACAGACAAGGAGACTCCTCCCTCCCCTCCCTCGTTCCTTGCCGCCTATATTGGGCAAGAGAGCCGGCTCTGGGGTCACGAGAATGGGAAAACTGTTCCTGCCCCTCACGGGCTTCCACACTTAGGAGAGTAGCCCCTGAACGTCCCCCGGGCAGCAGAGTAGAGCTCACCCTGATTGGGAGGAGGAGTGCCGGTGAGCTAGCACAAAGCTATGACAGTGGGAGAGCCAGCAGGCTGACCGGCTCAGACACCTCTCAGGCCCAGATCCGGGGCTTTGCATTGGCCCACTCTGTCATCTACCCATCGATGAACTGCTAGAATGCATGAAGGAGCCGCTCCCACAGATCCAAAACTACAGGATCTCCATGACATGAGGTGACAATAGGGTATCCAAGAGAAGTGCTAGTGAGGTTCCAGTATTGATGGAGGAGCAGAATCCAGAGTCTACGTACAGACCAAGGAGTCATTGCAATGAACACTTGTGAGCAGAGGTGTTGGAAAAAGGGTAAACTGTAGGACACAGTGTAACACACTACAGCTTCCATGACGAGATTTTTTTTTTCTGTTTGTTGGGGGGTGTTGCAAAAGTGAAGGGTGGGTACAAGGAGAGAAGAAGATGAGTAGGATTGGGGTACATGATGTGAAATTCACAAATAACCAATAAAAAGTTTGTGTGTGTGTATATGTGTGTGTGTGTGTGTGTGTGTGTGTGTGTGTGTGTGTGTGTGTATGTATCCATTGCTTGCCTTTCAAAAGCCACACAGGAACATTATTTAAATATATACCACTAAGCAGGCACAGGGGAACTGGCATCTAAAAGATGGATTTTATAGAAGCAGTCATTAAATTCCCCCAACCAAATAAAGTCCAGGACCAGACAGTTTTAGCATAGAATTCTACCAGATTTTCAAAGAGCTAATACCAGTATTCACGAAATTATTCCACAAAATAGAAACAGAAGGAACATTGCTAAATTCATTTTATGAGGTCACAGTCACTCTGACACTCAAAACACAAGAAGATTCAACAACAAACTTATAGACCAATTTTGCTCATAAACATATATGAAAAAATACTCAATAAAATACTCACAAACCGAGTCCAAGAACACATCAAAAAGATAATCCTCCATGGTCAAGTAGGCTTCATCCCAGACATACAGATGGTTTAATATAAAAAAAAAAATCTGTCAATGTAATCCACTATATAAACAAACTGAAAGAAAAAAAAGGCACATGATCATCTCTTTACATGCTGAAAAAGCCTTTGACAAAATCCAAAAGTTCTTCACGATAAAAGTATTGGAGAGAACAGGGATACAAGGAACATACCTAAACACAATAAAGGCAATTTACAGCTAGCCAACAGCCAATATCAAACTAAATGTAGATAAACTCAAAGCAATTCCACTAAATCAGGAATAAGACATATATATTCGATATAATACTTGAAGTTCTAGCTAGAGCAATAAGACAACTAAAGGTGATGAAGAGGATTCTAACTGGAAAGGAAGAAGTCAAAGTATACTATTAATAGATAATATGAGATCCAAAAAAAATACACCAAGGTACTCCTACAGTTGATAAACAGCTCCATCAAAGTGCCTGGGTACAAAATTAGCTAAAAAACAAGACAAAACAAAAACCAGTAGTCCTCTTATACACAAATGACAAAGGGGCTTAGAAAAAAATCAGGGTAACAACCCACTTCACAATAGCCACAAATAATGTAAAATATCTTGGGGTAACTCTAACCAAGCAAGTGAAAGGCCTGTATGAGAAAAACTTCAAATCTTTGAGGAAGAAAATTGAAGAACATATCAGATGGAATGTTCTCCCACACTCATGGATCAGTAGGATTAAGGTAGTAAAAATGGCCATCTTACCAAAGGAATCTAATACAAAATTTCAACACAATTCTCTACAGGCCTTGAAAAAGCAATACTCAACTTTGTATGGAAAAACAAAAAAACACAGAATAGCTAAGACAATTCTACACAATGAAAGAACATCTGGAAGTATCACCATCCCTGATTTCAAACTGTACTATTGAGCAACAGTAATAAAAACCACATGGTATTGGCGTAAAAATGGACACATTGACCAATGGAATCAAATCAAAGATCCCCAAAGTACATCCACACACCTGTGAACACCTGTTTTTGTTTTTGTTTTTTAATAAAGAGTCCAGAAATATACAATCCACAGACCCAAAGAGGCTAAGTAACAAGGAGGGCGGGGGACACAAGCTCTCCCTGGGGAGAGGAAACATAATAGATTTCACAGGTGAACTGGAGGCCGGTGGCAATAAGAACAGAAAGGGTAAGGTGGGGGTGGGGAGGAAATACTGGGAGAGACAACAGGAATTAGGGGCATTTGGGGGGTGAGGTGAAACCTGGTACAATGGAAACTCCATGAATCTACAAGGAGGACACTAGCGAAGGCGCTTAGTGGAGCCTGAACTGGCCATCCTCTGTAATCAGGCAAGGCCTCAAGTGGAGGGACCAGGACACCACCCGAGCCACAAAACCTCCAACCTACAGTTTGTCATGCCTGCAGGATGTGCTGGGAACAGGGACTAGCATAATCGCATAATCGAAGGTAGAGAGACCAGAGAGACTTCATCCAGCAACTGATGGGAGCAGATACAGGATCCCAGAGCTACATTTTAGGCAGAGCTCAGGGAGCCCTGCAAGGAAGGAGAAGCCAAAGGGGTCAAGGACTTGGCCCATAGAATCAACTGACCAGGACTCAAGACAGCTCACAGAGATCAAGGAGCCTGTGTGGGTCTGACCTAGGTCCTCCTCAATTATGTTATGGTTGTGTAACTTGGGGTTCTCAAGGGATTTTTAACAATACGAGGCTACCTCTGACTTTTATTCTTGCCTTTAGGACCCTTTTCTTCCTAGTGGGTTGCCTCATCCAGCCTTGATATGATGGTATGTGCCTGGTTTATTGTAGCTTGTTATGCCATACTTGGTTGATGTTCCTGGGAGGGCTGCCCTTTTCTGAGGGGAAGTGGAGGGGGGTGGATCTGGGGGAAAGGAAGGTGGGGGCAGAGACTGGGAGATGGGAGAGAAGGGAAACTACAGTAGGGGTGTGTATATATATATATATATATATGAGAGAATATAAATAAGAAGAGGAACTTTTTTTTTTAAGATGGATTTTGAACCAACTAGATCTACAGCCTGCCTATCAAGTTTCATACCCTCCTTACTGACTAGCCCTGGGTGTTTCAGGCATCTGTCAATCCAAGAGGACAAGATGACACAGTGAAAGCCACCTACCTCCCACAGTTTGATACTCATCTGCTGTCTGCTTTGACTCAATGGCAGAGCACTTACCTAGTATATACTAGGTGCTGGGTCCATTCCTAGCACTGGAAAAATAAAAGCCAAAAACATAATCCTTCACAAGGAGGAGGAAGGAGAGGAGAGGAAGGAGGAGAAGGAAGACAAGGAAGAGGAAAAAGAAGGAGAAGGAGAAAAAAATTTTTAAGTACTCATCAAATGGATTTTTTTTATCTGTTTAAGGAGATGATAACTAAGAAAAAAAATAGTTCCTGTACAGACCGAGGATTTTTCAGTACAAAAAGAAATTTTGCTCCATCAAGCCAGCACACCTTAAGTATGTCTATGAAATGGATGTGATAAGAAAGTCCTGCTGAGGCTGGAAAGATGGCTCAGTGTTTAAGAACACTGACTGCTCTTCCAGAGGTCCTGAGTTCAATTCTCAGCAACCACATGGTGACTCACAACCATCTGTAATGGAATCTGATTCCCTCTTCTGGTGTGCATGAAAACAGAGCATTCATATACATAAAGTAAATAAATCTTTTAAAAAAATAAATAAAATAAAAAAAAGAAAGGCCTGCTGCCCTGCAAACTTTCCAAGCAGGGATTCATATCCACGGTCACTGATTTCTCTCATACTTGTGATGGCCCTGATATCATGTAGTGTGTGCTCAGGAAACACATGCTGAATGTTGAGTCCCTGAGACATGAACAACAGAGAGCCAGAGAGGCTGCAGAAAATATCCTGAAACACCCAAGCAGCCAGACTTTCTAGAGAAAAAAAAAATCTAGTCAACACCTGAATTTTCTTTTTCAATACTGGGAGTCAAGCCCAGTGCCTGCTGGGTATGAGGCATGTGTTCTGCCTTTAAGTTACACCTGGAGCCACATCAGGGGCTACATCTGATCATTTTTATAATAATAATAATAATAGCACGGCTGGTGAAGAGTCAGTGGCCGGGAGCTATGCACTTTAGATTCGTTTCCTAATTTAAGGTCATTAACATCTTTATCCTGCGAGAAGAAGAAAGAGGAAAGGAGGGAGGTGATTAACCAAAGGTCACACTACTAGAATGGCTAGATCAGGATTCACACCCAGGATCCAGAGTGGTGGCATGGAAGGAAGCATGTTTTACTGGGGAACTAAAGAATTTTGAAATCTCAGTTCTGCTCAGAAAAAGCACGTCCTCATCAACCTGGCTGATGCCTTTAAAGAAGATCCTTTTTAATGAAGGGAAAAAAGTTCTTTTAAGAGACAGCAGCATGTTTAATCACCAAAAGAAGAAGAAGAAAGACTTCTATTCCCCCTCCCCAAAAATCAACCTGTTTAAAATATTAATATTGTGTTTATCTACTGCCTTTCTTCCAGGAACTGAGAGAGTTTAATATAGCCCATTAATTCTTATACTATTTTGGTGAGGGAAGAAAGCTAACATCGCTATCTATATTTTAACATGAAGAATCAGAAGGGCGGAAGCAGCTAGAGTGTTGGGAAACAGAGTAAACGTGAATTCAAAGCCAAACATGAACATGTGATATGAAGGTCGGCTTTCTCTAGAGTATTTGCTGAGTGTGGATGGCTTCCCGGAAGCACTCTGGTGTCTGACGCGTACAGATGCTTACAGAAGCCTGAGGTGGACAGCTTTGTCAGCGAGCCCTGTGCTGTATGACATTTCCGGTGAAATAAAAATATTAGTTAAAGGGATTCTCAAAGGCGACAATGCCTGAGTCCACTGGATGGAGGGGACAAATGCTGGCTGAGAGAGACCTTCAGAGCTTGTGATTCTGCAGCCCGAAGGTGTGGCCAAATTTGCATTTGTCACAAGGCCCACAAGATCCTGAGACCGCTAGTCCCTAGACCACACTTTGAGAACCCGTCTTTTCTTGTAGCCCAACATGGAGACAGGGCAGCACAGGTCCCAGAACTCACCACACCCAGACTTGAATCCAGTGCTGTCACTGGCTGTGTGACGATTGATAACCTACTGAATTGGTTCCTTTGTACTTCAGATGTTTCTTTTGAAAATGGTGGACTTTGGGCAATAAGTTTGCACATGGATTGGGTTCAGCCAGCCTCGCCTTTTGTAAAGAGTCAAGCTCACTTAGCAACCTCCTCTAATGCTACAGAAGACCTCGCTCACAAGGTATCTTTAATTAGGAAATATTCCTTCCAAGAGGTTGGGCAGTCCCTGGGGAAATTAACACCAGGCAGAAATCTTAATTATGGGAATCATCCTGAAACTGGTAGGGCCGGAGACTTTGATCAACAGGGAATATTGCTTTAGGACATGAACTCACTAGATCTGCTTTAAAAGTCCTCTTAGCAAGGGTAGGGACTCTAACTTTGATACATTTCCAGAGAGTTAAGTAACAAATTATCAAATTTTAATGACTCTGGCAAGGACAGCTGCAGCTGATGGAGGTACATTCAAGAATACTTAGTCTGAATTTTAATGAAAAAGATTTCCTCCCTTCCTAGGCTGCACCCAGAAGCTCAGATACTATGTAAAGGCTGAACAATAAAGAGATGGTGAAAACTGTATCCAACTTTCTAAAGTTCCTTGACTGAGTTTCTTACTGAGAAATGTGGAGTTTGGTCTTCTAGCCACTTAGAGCCAGTTGCGGTGGTGCCTGGGTGTAATATTAGTGCTAGGGGGAGTAAAGAGAAGAGGGATCGGAAGTTCAAGGTCATCCTCAGCTACATAGCAAGTTTGAGGCCAGCCTGAACTGTATGAATCCCTGACGCCAAAAACACAAAATAAAGAAATGCAGAAACAGTTTTAAAACTCAATCACTTACTGTCTTCAGTTTGTCTCCTGAAAGGCACAACGGCTGCAGCATCGTTTACATTCAAGATGGCCCTTTCGAAGATACGTTAGTGTAGTTAACAGGCTTTATGTTTTCGCTGGCTCTTCAGAGAGGCGCACAAACCACACTGTGGACTTTAAAAAACTGTTGGTCTGACAGAGTCTGTTTAGACTCTCACAAATATTCAATCCTGCGATGCTCTCCCTGCCCCAGCCCCCTATTCGGATTGACACTGAAGGGCTTCAGTCTTTCATTGCAGTAGCCAGCAAATAAACAACCACCACCCACAAAGCACATAAATTGTCTCTCTAAATTATAATACTTTGAATTAGCACATGGACTTACTTTATGGGCCCCTAAAAAATGACACACTTGCTGGGGAGATGGTTCAGGGGTTAAATCATACTGGTCAAGCCCGAAGACCTGAGGACAGACACCTAGCACTCATGTAGAAAGCTGGACATGGCAGTGTGTACTGTCATCTCAGTTCTGTCGAGGCAGAGACAGAAAGATTTGTGGAGGTTCCTAACAGCCAGTCTAGTTGGCTGGGTAAGCTCCAAGTTCAGTGAGAGGCCCTGTCCCAAAAATAAATAAATAAATGAACGAATGAAGAAATATGTAGATGAACATATGAGTGAGTGAATGAGGGAGGGAGAGGTGAAGAGAAATTGAGGAAAACACCCAATGTCAGCATCTGGCCTCTCCAAGTACATTGTACATGCAGACACACACACATATACACACAGTCATATACACACACAAACACACATACATACACACACACACACACACACACAGCACATATATATTACAGAGTAAATAAAAAATAAAATAATACATTCATCTGTGGCCTGCTCCCGGTGAATGTGGGCCTGCCTGCCAGTTGCTAGAGTCCAGCTTCTCTGATGATATGTCCATTTTGTACCTAAAACTTATAAAATGGTAGCATCATCTGAATCAACACATGGAGGCAAATAATTCCCGTGCAAGGTCTGGCAACTCAGTAACTGCCATGTAGTAAGAAGTCTAGCCTAGTCACGTGGACTAGCCCATGCAGAGAAGCACCAAGACCCAAGCCAGGAATGACAGTTGAGCTTTTGGCCAACATCTAGCAAAGCTCTCTGATCTTGTGGCTGAAGCTGTCTTGCAAATAGACCCCTGGCCTCAGTCGAGCTGTCCACATTGATGCCATGTGGAAGCAAAGGCTACATAGCTCGCTATTTGAACCCTCTAAATTTGGTGGAGCTTCATTCCATTAAGCAGCAGCAAGTGAGCCAAGAGCTAGCTAAGAGATTCACCCTGTAGCCATGGTCAGCCTCTGTCTGTTGTCTAAAAACCCATCTTGCTGCAGCTCACCCAACCCAGGACCCTGTCCTGGTACTTCATACAACACAATGATGACAAGTTAGCAACTGTGCATGTTATTTCATGCTACCAACACCGGTTCCCTTCTACTGTCCTGCTGTTTACATTGGATTTTGATGGCGAAGGTGAAGCCCAGGAGGGAAAAAAAAAAATTTAACCTTGTTTTGGCCATCCAGTAATCTAAATCTGACATTGAAAATTACGTGTGGCAACACTCAGTCAATTAGGAAATCACCTTTGTACATTTTTGACGTTTACTTCTTTCGTGAGAGTGTTGAAAAGAAAACCCTAAAATGTACAAGAGCAATGACAACATTGACTGAAAGCTGTCACATGTACTGAGAACTGCCAGTGTCGCGTGGCTTGGGACCCATGTATCAGGCACAGACTACACAGTGAAGCAGACCACACTCCAGCTTTACCTCAGGAGGCCAGAGAGGTCCAATGTCCCTGGAGCTTGAGTTACAGGTGTTTGAGCCCCCGACATGGGTGCTGGGACTCCAATGTGGGCAAAGGCAGTATGTGCTTTCGTGGCGATGGGGGAATGGAGGCCGAAACAGAAAGCCTACATTTTTAACCCTTTATCTTCATGCCATTCACATTTTTCACTAGTCTTTGCAAAGTGAGTAGAAGCGACAAAGTCCAAGAGAAAAAAAAAATGAACACATGTTGCTAAGCAAATGCTCTCTAAGTTCTACTGTTTCCTTTTAAGCCCCCTATTACCCACCTATATTCACTGTAACAGCCAGAGACTCCTTCTGAAAGGGTCTCGGTTCTCGGCAGAGCCCTTTCTGTAGGTTTTGCCTCTCTAAATCAGCCTGCCGGCTAGTGACTGGCAGCTGGCTGTATCTACAGTTTGTTGAACGAGGGGGCCAGAATTCATACTGAGGCTGTATATTTACCTTTGCAGCTCTGGGGTTTCCCGAAACTTCTGCAAACAGGTACTTTCACCTCATGAAATGTTTCCTGGGAACTGAATACAGAGAAACAGACACCTACACGGGAAATGAAAATGCTGTTTGCGTAGCACATTTGTCTTCAGTTGCCTACAGGGACAGGGAGTTAAACAGGCTGGGAAGAGATCTGTGTTTGGACTGCCTTGAACTCCATCCCTGCCTCTCTTGCCAAGTTATTTCCTGTTAGAAATTCAGTTTCCTGGTCCACACAAAGTGATGAGAAGCATCTCCCTCACAAATGAAGCCAGGTGTGCAGTTCGGGAAAGTACATTGATGGATCTCGACAAAAGGGCTGCTGTAATAATATTAATGCCATTACTAGAAACCTCTTAATCATTTCTACACATAAAGACTAGCATGGCCATCTGTTCAGTATTGTTTAAGTATTTTTTAAATCTTTTCTGCGATGGTAATTCCATTCCTTAGATAAATTTCTTTCTCCTTCCAGTCCTCCCAGTATGAAGGAATTGTGAAGATTAAACGGGGCAACGTCACTGTCTTATGACCTCATCACACTGCCAGAGAGCCCATGCGAACTCAGACCCTGAGCTCCTCAGCCAGGGGTTTCCTCACTACAAGAGGGACTTCCACGGCTTCATTTCTCTTGAATCTTGCTTCACGAATGGAGCAGCTGATGTTGATGTCCTGTTTATCCCAATGAGATAAGACCTGCCACTGTGATGGTCGGGTCCCATGAAACTGGTCATCTCCCACTGTCCTGCCTTTCTGTTGGGCCACAGAAAAACTCTGACTCCATAGAAACTAAACCAAGCAGTGCAGTGCAACAGGGAGTAGGAGCGGTCAGTGAGTGCTGGACACTGCTGGATGAAAATAGCTCTCCTACTCATTGCATTACTTCTATAAACTCTCTAGAAGATTCTCAGACGATTATTAGAAGATTTAGAACCGCCTCTCTACAGAATCTTTTCATTCATGATCCCTGAGGGATCCCGATCCACTTACTCCCTTTTCCTGTCTTTTGTTTGGTTGTTTATTTGTTTGTTTTCACTTAGACTTCCTGATACCATCCAGAGAAACAACCCTGGAACTTTGTTTCCGGGCCTCCTACTTTGGAGATCCCAACTAAAACACCAAACAGACTGAGATGCATCCAACTTGCCAAGACTGTCATTAGCCCTTGCCGGGAATCTAAGATGGTCTTGCCAGCATAAGTGAGTGTCTGGCATTTTCATTTTCTCTAGTGAGAGCAATCACATCAGCTGTGTCTCTGTAGCATCTCTATTCTCTCTATTCCCCACGCAGCAGAAAGCTTCTACTAAAATATTGAAAAATGTCTATAATTCAGTACTTCTATTATTAGCAAACCTACCTATGTACTCTAGTGGATGTAAAAACCGTGTAAAACCAAAAAAAAAAAAACACATTATCTCTACTCTATTGTCTTCAACATCCATTTGAGAGTGTTGATCCCTGCGCTCCCCTGTTCTCATGATTCCTGGTTCCTTTCCCATCTGATCTTAGATTCAACTGCAGACCCATTTCATGCTGACCCAAATTTGAGAAAACAAATGAGATGCTGCCTTTGGCTCTCTACCTGCCTGCAATCTAGCTGAGAAGACAATTGCATGCATAAACAGCTCTGATTTAAGATGAACCCTGGCTTGTGCCGGAATACAAGCACAGAAGGCAGTATACTGGGGAAAGGAGAGATTTGTTTCCAGAGAGAGGATCAGGAAGAGCTTGGGCATTCCGCCATTTATAGACTTTGTGCCATCTCAAAGAGCTAGGCAACACAGGCAGTAAATGCATAAACACCAATTTGAAGGCATGCAAAACTTGCCCTAGCCCTGCAAACAATCTGTAGCTCCAACAGTGTTTATGTGAATGACACAGTTTGTTGTGTATTGCAGAGTTCCTCCAGGGAATTGTGCCAAGTGGTTGCCAGAGAATGTTACTGATCAGTGAGAAGTCAGGGATGGCCCACGTAGAAACAATAGACCCATGTTGAAACAATGATGGCAACTTGCAGGGAGAACAGGAAATTTGTACTTGGGTTCATATTCATGGTATTTTTCTCCTTGGGGAGAAGTAGTTACTTGGTCCGCAAAGGCAAGGCTGGTCCATCTTGTACAGAGCTGTGTCTCATTTTTCAGTTGCCATAGTGCATAAGTAAGATAGCATGAGCCGGTTTTTCCCAAAGTCATCCCACAACTCTTATCTAGGCATTCCCAGTTCTAGCCCACCATGATGGAACCCATTAGTGGCCAAGTCATAAGGATTATGCTCCCTAAACCCCTAATCATCTCCCATCTGTCCCTACTGTTACCTCTTATTTTTACATGCCAGTAAGTCTCATTTGGATTTTTGTCATCTGGACTTGTTTCCATTTCTTTTCTTTGTAATATAGACTACATCCTGTTGCTGTAACCCTTCTGAAGCCTGATATCATGCCATCTAATGAGTGACTGGGGGAGCAGGTATGGCATAGACAGGCTTGAGTTTGAGTCTTGGCTCTAGAGGTGAAAACTCAAATGGAGCAGGCTCATGATAGACTTCCGGAATTGGCAAATGGAGCCCTTTGCTTCAGTAGATAATAGTGTTTTGTTGTCATATAGCCACACCTGCCATTGCATTCCTGCCTGCACTCTTCTCTCCTTCCCTTGGAAGCTGCCTATAATCCCCTCAGCTCCTCTAGGATCACACAGCTTTTTAACCCAATTCCATTAGGCCCTTCCGGGCCATTACACCCCTACGTGCCCTTTTCTCACCTTTCCTTTGGAGCGGTCCATAATTCCATGGCTCCTCTAGGCCCTTGTGGCTTTTACAACCCCTTTTCCCTGAACCTTTCTTGTGGATGAGACCCCCTTCCTAGATATCAGAAAGATATCTCCTCACCCTCAGGCCTCCTGAATTTCAGAGCCTCTGCCTTCGGGTCTCTGCCCTTGGGCTTTATCAAAAGAGCTTGGAATTTTGTGGAAGAGTGTGAGGAAGGATTAAGGAAGACTGAGGCGTCAAAGACACCACAAGAAGACCTACAAAGTAAACTCACCTGGGCCCATGGGGGCTCACAGAGATTGAACCACCAACCAAAGAACATGCATGGACTGGACCCCCTATACATAAGTAGCAGATGTACAGCTTGGTCATCGTATGGATCACCTAACAATAGGAGTAGGGTCTCTCTGACTCTGTTACCTGCTTTTGGATCCCTTTCCCCTAGCTAGCTGCTTTGTCTGGCCTCAGTGGGAGAGGACATGCTGCAACTTGAAGTGCCAGGGTGAGTTGGTACCCCTTCAGGGCCTCCCCTTCTCTGATAAGGAGTGGGGAGGAATGGGGAAAGGGGCATGAGAGTGGGCCTGGGAGGAGGGGAGGGAGGGGTGATCAGGCTGTTAATAAATAAATGGAAATAAAAAAAGAAAATCCTGATACCAGGCACTGAGTCTCTCAGGCTAAGCTCTGACCCCTACTGTGTGTATGACGACCCACTGAACGGCTTGTGTTATATTTCTACATTTCTCCTTTCATCCATTTTTCATCCTTAGCAACGGTGTCTTCTATTTATTTTATAGTAGCTACAATCACGTCTCTCCTGAGATGAGAAAATTAAGTAGCTTTAACAGGGACTGAACAAAACACAAATCCTGAAATACTTGCTGCAGAACACCTTTGCCCTTGTATGAGAGAAGTATCAGAGATTAATAAAGCTCATGAAAAGAAAACTCAATGTATATGCCAGGTATTATAACTGTCATTATTGTTTCAGAACTTCTAGTCATTGGCCTGCATGAAATCAGAGCTCTGCATCCCTGAGTTCTCTGCAAAGTCAGATAGATGTTCAAGGAACTGTGGGCTTTCCAGATCCTAGGTCACTCCTTTGCACAAATCATGTTCTCTAAAGAGACTTGAGATATTACATTGTACCTTTCTCTGCTCCCTTCTCCTGAACCCCCAATTAGATCTAGACCTTCTTCAGTGCCCAGTTCTCTTTGAGTCTCTTCCAAATGGGCATTTCCTTCTACATTCCAGATTCCAATCAAGCAAAGGACTATTCATGCAGCCTAAAACCAAGATTACTTTTGAAAACTTTTATTTTTAAAAAAATAAAGTCAAATTACTGATTTTTCAAGCCAGAAAGAACTGTAAAAATCCAGCTGTCTTATTTCTTATAAATTAGGCAGTTTCTTTTATTCAAAAGTATGATCAACTTATAATACTTGTAACTTTTCTTTTAAACCATTTCTTTTCACATCTCTCTATTGCTGGGTTATTGACTCCTTTTGGGCAAACAGTCACTCTTCTATCTGCTTATTCCATCGTCTATTCATTGCACTGATATTCATTGAGCATCCTGGATGTATTGACCAAAGTACTGGGAAAAATAGACAAAAAAAGGTGCGGGGGCAACAATCGACATGCAAAGTGAAGATAAATATTCATAGAACTAAATGTTCGCTGAGAATAATGAAAAATAAATTCCAACATCAGCATTCAGATTTAAGATAAAAGGCTTCCTCTGTCATGTGCTCCCACTGTCATTCATCCCTTTGTGACAGGCCCAAAAGGAGTCAAATGATCAGGTGATCAAGAACCTCTGAAATAACAAGCCAAATTAAACCTCAGCTTTAAAGTTGCCATGCAATGTGATGAGGTTCATAGCCAGACATTATTACATGTTGGAATTACTCACTCCCCTCCCCCACCTCCCTTTACCATCTCCCTCTCCACCTTTCTTCTTTCTTCTTTCCCTTGCCTCTCTCCAAATAATTTCATCTCCCTTTTCTTTTCCTTAATCTCATTATGATCTTTCTAATGTCATGACCTCACATGCGCACGCATACAGAGCCTAAATCTAAGATTCCATGTACATCTGTGAGGATACATGCTATACTTGTTTTTCTGAAACTGGCTTATTTCACTTAACCTAATGATCTCTAGTTCCATCCATTTTCCTGCAAATACGATGTTCTCATTTTTTTTTAAGTTTTATTTTTCTCACTAGTTACATTTTGTTAATTCTGTATCCCAGCTGTATCCCTCCTTCCCTCCCCAGTCCCACCCTCCCTCCCTCATCTCCTCCCTGCCCCTTTCCAAGTCCACTGATAGGGGAGGACCTCCTCCCCTTTCGTATGACTACGTTTTGTCAGATATTTCAGGACTGGCTGCAAAGTCCTCTTCTGTGGTCTAACAGTACTGCTCCTCCCTTGGGAGGTGGGGAGGTCAAAGAGCCAGTCATTGAGTTCCTGTTAGAAATAGTCCTTGTTCCCCTTACTATGGGAAACCAATTGATTACTGAGTTATCACGGGTCACATCCGAGCAGAGGTTCTAGGTTTTATCCTCTTATGGTCTTTGGTTGAGTGTCCATCTCAGAAAAGACCCTGTGCCCAGATATCTTTGGTCCTTGTGGAGTTCCTATCCTTTCCACATCAAACTCCCCTTCTTTCGTATGATTCCCTGCACTCTGCCGAGGGTTTGGTTATGAGTCTTAGTATCTACTTTGATACACTGAAGGAGAAAGACAAACATGGAATATACTCGCTTATATAGACCTAAAAGATATGATAAACATAATGAAATCTATACACCTAAAGAAGATAATCAAGAAAGTGGACATGGGGTATGTTGATCAATCTTCACTTAGAAAGACAAATGGGATATGCATTGAATGTATGACAGGAGTCTACTGCAGAAGGCATCTGAAAGACTCTACCTAGCAGTGTATCAAAGTAGATACGATGTTCTCATTTTTAAGAGCTGAAAAATAATTCTGTTGGGTTTTCTTTATTCATTCATGCTTATGGACATGTAGGTTGGTTCCTTTCCCTAGGTATTGTGATTACTTCATCTATAAACATGAATGTGCAAATATTTGTGTGATACATTTAATTAGATTTTTTAAAGTTCTAGACAGGTATAGCTGGATCCTATGATAGTTTTACATTTTTGAGAAATACCCACACTGACTTCGACAGCTGTTTTACCAATTAACAGTGTATAGTGGTTGGTCTTTCTCTATAACCTTGTATTTCTTTTCTTAATGATAGCTATTTTGGCTGGGGTGAAATAGAATGTCAAAGTGGTTTTAATTTGTATTTCTCAGATGGCCAAGGATGGTGAATACATTTTAAAAGTATGTATTGGTGATTTATAGTCTTCTTTGGAAACTACCTGTGCAGTTCATTGGACCATTTATTGATAGGATGATTTCACTTTCTGATGTTGCAAATTTTCTATTCTTTATGTACTCTACATATTAACCTCACCTCTGGTGTATGGTTGAAAGACAGTGTTTTTCACATTCTGTAAGCTGCCTGTTTGCTTAATTTTCCCAATTATTTTCTGTTATATTGAAGCTCTATCATGAAGATCCTTTGCTCAAGACTGTTTCTTGGTGTTTCTTGTTTGTTTTTCCCTAGTAGTTTCAAGTTTAAGAGCCTACATTAAGATCCTTGGGCCACCTTGAATTGATTTATGTGCAGGGTAAGAGATGTAGATCGAGTTTTATACCCAAGTTGTTTTGGAATTTGGGGTCTATTATGCCTTTATGTGCCTTCAGTATTGTATTTTTTAATTCTGAAAATATAAATGGAATTTTGATATGTTAAATATATGAATTACTATCAGTAGTAAAATTATTTTATAATATTAACAATATTATTTTGGGAGAATTTTTCTGTCTTTTAGAATCTTCTTTAACTTCTTTCTTCAGTGTCTTAAAGTTTTTATTGTAGACATGTAGGGTATGTATTTAAAGCTTTCTGATTTGTTATAATTATTAACTTTTCTCCTAAGGCTGTCATGGCTATATCTTAAAGGTTCTGGTAGTCTGTGTTTTCATGGTCATTTGGTTTTAGCAGTTCTTTGCTTTTCATCATACTTTATTTAATGACCCATTGATGAGTCAAGGATATATTATCAGCCTCTGAGTATTTGTGTGTTTGTTTTGGGGTTTGGTTGTGTGTGTGTGTGTGTGTGTGTGTGTGTGTGTGTGTGTGTGTCTGTATTGGTTTGTTTATTTTGAGTTTCTTTACCATTGTTGTTTAGTTTTAGTCTGTTGTTATCTGTGAAGATTTAAGAAATTATTTTAATTCATTTGCATTTGTTATGGTTTCCTTTCTTGCTTAGAATGTGGTCAGTATTAGAAAATGTTCCATGGGCTGGGTGTTTCAGATAAAATGTTCTACAGATATCTTTAAATCCATTTATAGTATGGAATAGTTCAAAGTTGCTTTGTTGGTTTTTTAGTTGGATAACTAAAGATGAGAGTTGGGTAATGAAATCATGCATTATTATTGTATCAAGTCCTGTGCAACCTTCTGGTTCTATCAATATTCATTTCATGAAACTGAAGTCCCCAAAGTGTGGTGCATGTATATACATATTTATGTATATACACACACACACAGATATATATATGTATATATATATGTATATATATATATGGCATCTTGCTTGACAGTTGTATTCTTTCAAGACTTGAAATACACCATCCCATGCTTTCTTGGCTTTTAGCATTGTTAACATGAAATCTGATGTTATTCTGTTTTTGCTTTTGGAAGTTGACTGGTGTTTTCTCCAGTGTAACATTTTGGTTCATATTTTTGACACCTTGACTACAATATGTCACGGAGAGAGTCTTCTCTTATTACTTTTATCTAGGGATCCAAATGTATTTTATGTTTAGAAATCTATTTTTTCCTCTATATTTGGATTTTTTGCTATCATTTTAGTGAATAAATACTATATGCCTTAAGTTTTATATCATTATTTTTTTCTATCCCATGGATTTTTAGGTTTGGTCCCTTGATTGTATCTTAGAATCCTTGGTTAGTAAAATTATGCTCAATTGTTTTTCTTTATTGACGTATGAATCCTTGCCTTTCATCTCTGATAGTCTTTCTTGTCTTGGTCAAGTCTACCCATGATGCTGTTCACTGTTTTTTACTTGATTCATTGAAATTTTTATTTCCAATATTGCAACGTTTATTCATGATCTCAATCCCTTTGTTGAATTTTTTCTTCCATGTTGTTGACTTTTTCAACTGTAATGTCTGTTTTGATGGCTGTTTCCTCTGTGTTGCTGAAATTCTTCTCCAGATTCCAGATAACTTCATCTGCCTGTTTGTATCCTCCTTGAAGTCAGTGATCACCTTTACTAGGAAATGTTTGAAGACTTCAGCCAGCAGATCACCCATTTCAGTGTCTTTGAATTCAGTAGTTGAGGGGTTACAATCTGAGAAAGACTCATATTGCCTTGCATGTTGTGTTTTTGCGTTGCAATTTATATGGCTCTTTCTTCGGGCATCTCCTTTTCTTTTATTTGGGAATCTTATCTACTCCTGAAAGCTAAATTCTTGGTGTCACTCACTGAGGAAAAAATAAATTTCTGTAACGGCAATAATTTCAAACCATACAAGATAGAGAAATATGTTTATCATCACTCAATTAAGGCCCACTAATAATCATCAATGATTGTGATATGGGAAAATAGCAAAACTAATTCAGAATGTGCTATCAAGTTAAAACATTGGTTATGGTAAATGTAAAAATAGGGAGTGAATGAGACAATAGAATGGGCAGAAAAAGGAAAGAGATAGAGGCAAAGCAAGACTGAGTAAGTGGAAGAAAAATAAGGCAAGGAATAAAGAAGAATATTATAGAGGAAAAAAAGACCAAGAGTAAGATAAGAGAGAGAGAGAGAAGCATTTTCCCAATAATAAGGAAATTTTAAAACTAAAATAAATATAAAAATAATTTTATATAATTTTAATTTTAAATTATGTTTAAAAATACTAGGGTCAGAACACTATTAAAATATACTCAAAAGGAAAGCAGGACATGGAGTCACAAAAGGAAAGAAAATGGATCAATGATGAAAAATACAAAAGAAAGTGAGCATGTATTTGAATTACAATAGAGTGAAAACTCCTGGCAGATGTGTTGTAAGAAGCAGGTGAGGTCATAGGGCAGAAACAATGAATAATTGGTGCTTCTCTGTGAGCCTTCAAAACATAGAGACATCCAGCCACATGCACAGGGGTCAGTTGGCTTGTGGATGTGTCCTGTCTTTTCCACGGTTACCGCTGATGCTGACTAAGCACGAGTTGCTGCCACTTTAGCGCCTTTCCTTCTTTGCATACCTGGGCTCTCTGCTCACTTTCATCTCCCGATTGTGCTCTTGGGGGTAACAAACGTTTTGTCTGTCCCTCCATGTACACTGGGAGTGTACACTGACATCAGCACAGCACAGAGGACTGGGTCTTCATACTTTCAAGACCTAAGCACGGAACTCCCAGAGGGGGCAGCAGAGGTTGCCCCCCCCCCCAGTGACCTCAGTCTCGGGGGCTCTCATACTCCATTGTTATCCTTAGTTGGTGAGATCTGCTCCCTCCCTGGAGCAGGACAGATCTCCTTACCCTGTTCTCCAGCTCCCACAATTGACTCCCAGAACTGTCTCTCCTGCCTCGGGCAGGTTTCCCAACTTGGGCATTTTCCTGTGGTGGTCCAAGGGCAGATGCAGTAAGGCACCTGTCACTGGAGTTTTCTTGTTACTTTCAAGCAATTCCTGAATCCAGCCAGTTGCAAGGGTTTGTTATTATTTGCCAAAAATCTATTAGAAATATATAAATATTTTAGGAATATTTTCTTGGAGATGGAAAATACTACAATAGTCTTAACAGTTTAAAACTAAATTTTTTTTTTGTTTAAAATAGCCCACATCACTAAAATTCATTATTGACTTCCTTAAAATATTAGTAAAAAAATTGTAAGTCCAAAAAAAAATCTGCACTAAACAGGCTTGTAAACAAATTGTAGAGGCTGTTAATAAACTCAAGCATAGATATTCAGATATATTTCAATCAAAGAACTAAGGAGACACAACAAGAAAGGCTAAGCTTTTCAATAATCAGGAGGCAAGTGAGGACATCCACATATTGAAAACTGAAATCAAACTCTTAGATCATATGCACAATCAACTTAAAATGGATTAAAGATTTAAATATGAGGGTAAAACTGTAAGAGTCCTAGAAAGAAACAGGAGAAAAACCTCTTTCTATTGATCTTGGCAATCATCTTTTTTTTTTTTTAAGACACAAGAAACATAGACAACAAAAGCAAAAATAAACAAGTAGAACTACATCAATCAAAAAAAAATCTTTTAAAAGCAAATAATAAAACTAGAAGGTAGCCTAGAGATGGGAAAAACATCTTCAAGCCACCCACCAGCTATGAGGTTAAATATTCAAAATGATTCTTTAACTCGAATTCTACAGCAAAAGAGAGAGGGATAATTGTCTTAGTTAGGGTTTCAGTACTGTGAAGAGACACCATGACCACAGCCATTCTTGTAAGGAAAAACATTTAATTGGAGCTGGTTTACAGGCTTAGAGGTTTAGTCCCTCATCATCGTGGCTGGAAGCATGGTGGCTCGCAGACAGACACGGTGCTGAAGCCTGGGCTGAGAGTTTTACATCTTGATCTGCAGGCAGCAGAAGTGACTGTGTGCCACACTGGGTGTAGCTTGAGCGTATGGGACCTCAAAGCCCGCCCCTGCAGTGACACACTTCCTCCAGCAAGGCCACACCTACTCCAATGAGGCCACACCTCCTAATAGTGCCACTTTTTATGGTCCAAGCATTCACACACATGAATGTAGAGGGAATGTACCTATTTAAACCACACAATAACCAACTCTATTAAGGATTGGCAAGGGACCTGGATAGATTTTCCTGTAGTAATGACATACAAGTGACCGATAGGTATATGAACAAATGTAGAACATTATTACTCATTAGAGAAACCCAAACCAAAACCACAATGAGTTATTACTGCATCAAGGATTGCTGCTATCAAAATTACAGGAGGGGGTTGAGGGTGTCAGATAGTGTTTAGGTGCCGCCTACTATACATGCGACCCTTGGTTTGTATTCAGAACCACAGAAAAACACGGAGTCATAAAAAAAAAAAAAGTTGGTGAGAGTACAGAGCAAAGGGAACCTATGTATGCTCTTGCATGTAAATTTAAACTGATTCAACCATTTAAGACAGTAGGATGAATTTCCTCAGATCTTCCAAATAGAACTGGTGTATGATCAAGAGTCATGCTTCCAGGTGTCTGTATTATGAATAAATGTATATAATATATCATATATATATATATATATGTATATTAGATACACAGAGACAAAGACACACACAGGTGCCCAAGGGAAGATGATGAACAGCTCTTACAGAAATCTGCAATCTCATGTTCAATGCATGCTATTGCTAACAGCCAAGATAAGGAAACAGCCTGTTTGTGGGCAGCTGCATGAAGAGATTGTATGGACGGTGGACTATTAACCAGCTTTTAAGAAGGCTGACCAGCCCTCAGTGACTGTGGTGATGAAACTAAAGGCCATGGTGCCAAATGAAAATGAACAGCAGGTGTTTTTTTTTTGTTTTTTTTTTTGTTTTTTTTTCCTTGGTGCTGTGTATACTGAGATTATATGGGAATTATTAGAAAATATTTCAGGAAAGAAAAGGCCTAACGCAGTGGTTACAAGGAGTGGAGCATGGCGTGGAATGAGCACCTGCAGATCAGAAGACACATGGTTCCCTTTACAAAAGATCAGTGAGTGCAGAGCACACACGCACACGCGTACAAGAAGAGGATGATTAGCAACACCTCGGTGAATACTGAGAATGTGCTGGTGGAATGAGGTCAGAGAAGGTCCACAAACAGTCCAACTGCGAGATGAGAGATGTGCTCGCTGACTAGACAGTAACAATCACTTGCTTATCAAAACATCCTGGGTGGGTGTGTGGGGTGGAACCCCTACCATCTCAGCACTCCAGAGGCTGAGGCAGGAGTTGCCCTGAGTTTGAGGTCAACTCAGGCTGCCACAGAGTGAGATCCTGTCTTAAAATAAGCAAGGAAGCAAACAAAACTCATGCTACATATCTTAAATATATCCAATAAAAATAATACGTAGTATGGACTGTTTTGTAGCAAGAGAAATATGAAGACATTAAGCAGTGAGCCTTACATAGTCAATTTCTTCATTGGATGATCTGAATTCCACTGGCTTATTGGCTCCCTTTCTCCGAACACACACACACACACACACACACACACACACACACACACACACACTTTGTTTTTAAGAAGAAAGAAAAGAGCGAAGAATTTAAATATTGAAAAAAAATTAAATATTGGAAGAAAATAATTATTTTGCACACATACCTTTGTGGGGGAAAAAAATCAAACAACTAATACTTTTTTTTTTTTTTTTTTTTTTGAGAAGCAACCAGACACCTTTGCTTCATGAGTGAGGTTTTTGTCAAGAACACATCCAGAATCAATGAGCTAGAAAGTTCTTTGCATTTGTCATGGTAAGTAGCTTAGCAATCACGATGCCTTGCATCCTACATAATCAGTGGCAGGCTGCCTCTCAGCATTTCCATGCGATGCAACACTTTAACACCAACAGATGACAGAGTGCTCCAATCACCCCGGTAAAGTTAGAGACAGTCACTGGGGTGTGTATGAGAAAGGCAACAGGAAAGAACTTTCAAAGGTCAGGTTCAACGTTCAGACAATTTTCCTGTGAAGAAAACAGAGTTGAGTGTTAGCAGTCCTTCCAGGGGTATTGATTTGAGCCTGTGGGTCCAGCAGCACAGTGTGGAAGGACTACAGCTTACTTTCCCACATCAAATCCTGAGCCTGGGGTGAATGAGAAGGGAAGCCTGAGTTGAAGCTGAGACTCTGAGGTGAATTGCCCTCACAGTGACACTATGTGCCCAGCAGAAAGAGGGGCTCAGAAGTGTGAATGGCCAGTATTCTGTGGAAAAGCTGGAGGCACAGGATAACCATCCTCATTCCACCTCGAAACACTGCTTTACTTACAGTATATCTATTTACCCTGCTGTTTGTCTTACTGCCTTAAAGCCAGTTTATGTGACGTCTTTGCAAGTAGTCACCTGTTTCCCTTTACAGCTTGCCTGGGTGAATGTAAAACCTTTAATAAATGGCCATCACATTAAACGAAGTCATTCGATAACAAAATTACTGCAACTATTGAAACAATTGAACATGGCTTTGCAATACAGAACATTCAATTGCTTATGCTTTCTATAGCTGTGCAGTAATGGAAGAGGGGACCAAGAGACATGACCCAGTCAGAGGGGCCCGCAGTCCCAACAATCGGAATTTCATGCACTTCAGACAACACTCCCCTCCCCCACACCAATTGTCCTTCCCTAAATTTAATTCTACAGGAATTTTTTTTGCTTTAACAATCTCACAATGTAGGGCATAGTGTCTTTAAACACAGTCCTAAAGAGAAACCCTAATAAATCACTGTTTTGGACAATAGCCATGTCTCAAGTATAAACTAGAATAGAAGATAAATGACTCTGCAGAGGGCATTCAGCTAAATAGGTTTTCCTTGGTGACAATGACAATCCCCTACCTGGGTCATGGGGTATGATGGAACCTCTGGGGAAGTTGAGAAGTCAAGATATTAGTGAAGTGACTTCGAGCCCTTTGACTGAACATGCTTACCTACACTATTCTTGACCAAGGGTCAAGGTATCAAGAGTAAAAGATTAAACAATTGATTTTAAGAGCGTTTTTTTTAAGGTAAAGCAAACATCAGGATGGAAACAAATTAATTCAAACTGGGGAAGGAAAGAGTCAGCCCATAAAAGGCAAGAACAAGGGCCCAGAGTTAGACTTAAGAGGAACAGAGGAAGCACAGAATCGGGATGATGCCTGGACGAGTAGAAAGAGAAAGTGGGAGTCTGAATCTATAAAAAGCCTGAGTTCCACCTGGGGCTCTGACAGGGAAGTCACTTTACCCACGACATTCCTCATTTGTAATCTGGGAATGCACAATTGCATCTAGTGGGAGTTCATGCCAAGCACACTCAAATATGAATGCTCAAGAAGTGTGCAGAAAGAATGATGAAGAAACAGACATTCCATCTTACTAAAAGTGTCTCTACTTTTTTCTATGATGACCCCCCACCAAGAGAAATCCTCTCTTTTACCAAGTAGGAGTAAAAGAAATAGCAACAACCCCCAGCATTCATGGGAGAGTAGTAGAATATTTGAGGAAGAGAATTTCGGAGAGTATTTTTGACTACAGTTTTTTCATGCTCTGTAGAACCACACAGCCAAGTAAGATGCAACAGAAAACAGTAATACTTGTAATAATTCCTGAGTTATCTAACTCGCTGGGTTTATATAAGAGAATAATGAGATTTGAAATACAAACTGGCACTGTGCAAAAAAGCAGGGCCATATGCAAGCACCATGTGAAATGCATATGTCATAATCATCACCTACAAGAAAATGTTCTATAGAATTCTGGGACCTAAGACAATGACTATGAGTCTCTTCTCTAGTTGTTCAAGAAAGGGAATTAACCAAAAAACGTCATAACTGCTGCTCATTCCTTCAACTGGCTAAGCCTTTAGGAGTATTGACAGCATCATCTGGGCCATGTGGGGTTCATCAACCGAGATGTCCTTAAGGCCCGTTGCTGTCATTGTTAAGTTTATTAAGTGCACAGCCACTGCTTACTATTTGTAAGTAATCTGTCTTATCATTTAATGATGACTCAACATATCAGACCCTTCTTATAGAGGAGGTAATTGTCCAATGGAGGTACCTCTGCCTTTAGACAGACCTGGCATCAAGTCTGTGTCCACCAGTGTATATATTGCATATTTCACAAGCCACCTTCCCTGTGTGACTAAAGTCTCTCACCTATCAGCTGAGCACCTCACTTCTCAGATGTGAGAGGTTCAGAGCAGAGCTCTTTGGTCCCTGCCTGAGCCCTTGTATGGAAACTTCATTCAGTTGAATGGCATCTCCTTATGCTCAGTCAGGATAAACATGGAGGACTGATTTCTAATCCACCTTCCCTTTACTCTCTGCCAAAAATCCAAATGTCTCCTGGCCATCTATCAACATTCTAGCTGATTCTCATCTTTTCAAATTCAGCAGATGGCTCAGAGAACAATTACAACGACCTGCGTTTGGGTTGCTAGGACTCATACAAACCTGAGAATGAGTGCCTGCAATCCTGCGTCCAGAGGTGATAGAAAGAGGGTGGCTGCGCCTTGGTGGCTAGATAGCCTAGCTGAAAGTCCCCTATCAGTAGACTTGGGGAGGGACATGCATGAACAAGGGGGAGTGAAGGTGGGATTAGGAGGGGAAGAGAGAGGAGTTTATGGGGAGATACAAAGTGAATAAAGTCTAAAAGAATAAAAATAAAAAACTTAAAAAAAAAGAAATCAGGAAGCTTCTGCAAAAGGCTGTCTCAAGGGAATGAGACAGAAGATGGCGGATGATGCCTCCTACGTATGTAATATTTTCTCTCTCTCTCTAGAGAGAGAGAGAGAGAGAGATACACACACACACACCTGGAAATTAATAGATTTTTTTAATTAAAAACTAAAATTTAACAACTACTTTCCTCAGCAACATCTTTTCCTGGCCACTCCTCATACTAAAAAGTAACTTTCATGAGATCTAGGGATGTCATTAGTTTGCACCCAGTGTGTGGCACAAGGGTCTTTAATAAATATAGTTTATCAAATAAATAGTGAAAGATAGATAGTGGAAAGCAGCTGGCTTACCAGTGTGGAAAGGTACGGTCCTCACGGGCAGTTCTGACTACACAGTTTGATCCCTTCAGATTGAAGCCCCACTTTCTAAGCAAAAGAAAACTCCACTGTAACCACAGCTGTGTGTCACCTACATCGGTGTAGACTGCTGGTTGCATTCCCCATGAAAATGTCATCACTATTGCTATTGTTATCATAGTTTGACGACCAGTATCTGCTCCTGTACCAGTTCTGGCTTCCAAAGCTTTCAGACTCACAGCTTTGGAAGCCAGAAACAGAAAGTTCAGCCTGCATTAATTAGGGAACTCTGTAGCTTACGGTGCTTCACAGGACCAAAAAGACATAGAGCAAGGCTTGGCCTGGTTCTTTATGGTTCTCTTTTTCCTCTGTCCCATTGCTGCCTTCATCCTTGAGCACACACTAAAAAGGCTGCTGTGGTTCTGCTGTGACAATGACCTTGGCCAAGAAAGACCATCCTTCCCACAGTCTCTGGCCAGCATCTACTCCCATCTTATTTGGCTACACTTCAACAAGGTTTTGCCTAGGAATAATTAGTTGTTTCAACAATTATCACTTAAAGGAAGGAAATAAATCAGAAGCATCCTGGACATGAGGGTAGGCTTGCTTTCCCTGAAGCATTTGTTGCTGTCAGAGGGAAATGTAGCTGTCTAAAAGTAAATCAAACAGAAACAAGTGAACATTTTCTGGTTAGTAAACCAATGGTATCCACTACATCTGTGAAAACTAAAGGCTTTAGGCAGGATGCTTACACAAAACCCAAGACATGGACAAGTGCCTAGTAACACTAACTGCCTTTTTATTAGAACTGAAACTGCTAACTAATCTACTTTCCTATTCTAGACATTTAGGCAAAGAATGCATTAAACCAAGAGCAAATGCAGTCTGACATAAACTTTTTTCGTAGGTCTTTTTACTTGATTTAAGTATAATACATTTTCCAGTTAGATTTTGGTCAGTCAATATGTTTAAGTATTTATACTAAGAAAGACAAAATTTAAAAATACTACATAATACATTAAGTCTCAGATATAACTTCCCCCAGGAGCTTGGAGGCCAGCGCCTAACACATCAGCCATGTCAATGCACAGAGACAGCATTCAATACCATCACTCAGCAACTTAAACGCTAACACTTAAATACGATGTACATATGTATGTATGTATGTATATAGTCCATTCAGATAAAAATAGAAATACTAAAAGGGGATTCGGTCTAGCACTCTTCAAAAGTCTAGTCATTGGTGCCTCACGGAATGCAATATGAATTCATCCTATGGGGTAAACAGAGACCACTTGACAATTTATGAATCTCCAGCTGACATAAGTGTTCTCACCTGAAAAAAATATACTGATCTCAATGGGCTTTTGAACTAAACAGTGCAAATAATTGCTGCCTCTTTGTCCAGCATGTACTATGCAGGAAAATCTGCCCACAGTCACAGAGAATGTACTAGAGTTTGTTTGTTGCTTTCTTGTCTTTGCAAATAAAATATCTATGAGAAAAAAACAAAAGGGAGAAAAGCTGTAGCTTGGCTCACAGTTTGGGAGAAATTTCAGCTTGCTGTGGCCAGGAGGGTGTGACAATGTGTAGCTCCATTTATGGTGGCAGAAATAGCTTTGTGACAAGACTGTGCCATGTAGCTGCTCCCATGGAGCAGGCCAGGAGGCAAGAAGAGCTAGAAAGGAGCCAGGCATGGGTACCGCCTTCAAAAGCCTACCACGAGTGACCTCCTTCCACCAACAAGGCCCCACCTCCTAAGGAGTCCACAGCCATAAGCTGAGGACTACATATGCAAAGGATGAGCCTGCTGTGTGTCTCTGTGATACCATAACCAAAAGCAACTACAGAGGAAAGAGTTTATTTCCGTTCTGCTTCGTCGCAAGTCAAGGCGGGAACCTGGAGGTAGGAATTGATGCAGAGGCCTTGGAGGAGCACTGCTCACTGACTTGCTCCTCACAGCTTGTTCTGCACGCTTGCCTATACCATCTAGGACCGCCTATCCACAGCTGCCATCAGCCACCGTGGTCTGAGCCCTCTCATATCAATCCTTTATGAAGAAAATGTTCAACAGACTTGCTTATAGGCCAATCTTACGGAGGCATTTCCTCAATTGGGAGTCAGACGACTCTTTTCTAAATGACTTTAGCTTATATCAAATTAAGATAAAACTAACCAACACACATCCCAAAAACCTTCAGTGGATGGCTGAATGTTGGGAGAGTATTAGAATGTGTGTGTGTGTGTGTGTGTCTGTGTCTGTGTCTGTGTGTTGTTTAATTCATATAGGTAACTGATAAGAAAAAATAAAATTAAAAAAAATATACATTTAGCAGAGTAATATGTTGCCATTAATGAAACAGAACAATTATAGAAGTGTATTGTAGTAAAAGATACATAACTATGGTCTTTCTCCCTCTTAAAATATCTTGCTTCACTGTGCTCAAACCTTTTACCTGCAAAAATGTAAAATGGGACCTGGCTTCTGGCAGCAAGGAGTAGGTCAGTGAGAGACTGCACCCTGCTACTCACAAGAGCACACAATTTGAACTTATGAATTGTTTATTTAGGAAATTTTCCATTCACTATATATTCATTTGTTGAACACAGCTAACTGAAATGAGAAAAAAATATCAAAATCACTGATAATCGATACCGTATTTCAAAAAGGTTAGATGCTGTTAGAGCCACCTTCCTCCCTGGTTCCGTTTTATGAAATCCTGGTGTTGAAGGATGTATGGGATACAGAATGGTAGTGAGGAGAGAAGATTGCTGGCATGATCACAAGTCATACTGAGGGGCAACCTGAAGAAAGCCAGAGATAGACTTTGGACATAGCAGAGCATATTTGTGTGGCATTATTCTGCTACTTACACCTAAAGAGCTGTTCTCTCCCTTCTTCCCATCTCAGTCTGCTTAAACATGCTTTCTTCTTGAGAAACAGAGTAACTGAGACTCCAGAAGTCATGTGCCACAAATCCTTGGACAGAAGGACATACACACTACCTAAGAAACAAGAGAACTGCTCATATTTGCCTCGAATAGGGCAATATGGGGAAGATAGAGAGAAGCACTTGGTATGCAAACATGAGGACCATGTTCAGACCCCAGCACTCATGTAACAAGCCATGTGAGGTCTCACATGCACCTGTAACTCTAGTGACAAGGAAAAAGAAATAGGAGAACCACTGGGGAGTGCTTGCTGCCAACCTAGATGAAAAACATGAGCTCCAAGGTCTGATCTCCATGTACTCACAGATGTATGCACCCACAAAAGTACATATGCATATCACACACACACACACACACACACACAAACACACAAACACACACACTACCACCACCGTCATTACTATCACCACACCACAAAAGAAAAAAAAAATAAGAAAAAAACAAGAAGTTGAAAGGAAAGAAGGAAGGAAGTTAACAAAGTATTGAGGAACTCCAAAGGTGACCATTGAATAGGAAAAATGGTAAAAATAAACAAGTTGATAAAAGTAACTTGTAAACACCAGGCCAGGACTAACCATCGACCTAAGCATTTTAATTCTTCTAAAAATGTTTCCTGTGGCACCAGACACTCCTGGTGAAAGTGTTATGAGGCAGGAGTTTCGTAAGGAGAATCTGTGAAGGGTATGATGGACATAAGCCCAGCTAAAGGCCTGGAAACCAATTTACCATGCCCCAAGAGTGAGCCTGGCAGAGAGGGAAGCATGCAGGACTCAGTGCCACCTCAGTTCTTCCTCTTCCTCTCCTCAGTGACCTTGAACAATTTACTTAGCCTACTTGCTCCTCGTTGCACTCATCTGTGAAAAGACCACAGGTCATGACACCACTGCTGCCTCACACATTTGCAAAGAACACAGCTGACCGGCAGCCGTCTTTGCAGAACACCGCTGGAGTTTTTTTTCCTTTGGGTTCTGCCCAACCAAGGCCAAACCTCTGGGTGTGTTTGGGAAGAAGTTGCTCTATTGGATTAGTTGAAGGGGGAAGAACAGCCTGATCGCCCGGGGTCCTAAACTGAAAACTGTGACCTCACATTCCTATCACCAAACCTTTCCTGCCAAGATGGGCCGCACCCTCAAAATGGGAGCCAGAACTAACCTTTCACTGTAAGTTGCTTTTGTTGTAGCAACAGAAAAAATAAATAACACACCGGAGGAAATGGCCAGTGTTTTCCACGGGTTCTGAGACTCAGTGTAGGCCTGAGTAACGGCCCTCATAATTAGTAGGACATAGGGACATTTTTAAAAATGGCACTTCTTATTTTAAACATATTTAGAGTTTCAAAATAGTAAAAAGAAAGAGAGAGAGAGAGCATTTAGCTCTGTTAAATGACAAGAACAGCAGAGCCCTTGACCAACCACGAGCATTTTCTGCTCACACACACAGGATGTCAACACTGCTGTGTCAAGTATTCCTTTAACGAGGTGGGGGGATAGACATATATAACACGCAGTATACATTACACACCCTGGATGACACGGACTCTCTTGTTCTAAGTTTACTTTCTAGAGTCATCTTTCCTCTATTTTTGCCCCAAATGCTGGGCATAAAATGTTCCACTCTCCTGTAATCTTTGCATTTCCTTGCTTTGCATTCTGGAATCCACCTACCTGGATTCAAATTTGGATTCACCCCCTCTGATACCCTATGGAAACAGGCATGGTGCTTCTCTCTACCTCTGTCTTAACGGAAAGTTGAAAATGCTGATAATGGCAACCATCCAGGCCTATGGCGTTAGAATCTTCTGGGGCACTTGTCTAAAACTGGCAGTGCTTGCCTTCACCTTGAGCAATTGAATCAGAGTCTTTAGGGTGAGGCCATGATACTGAATAATTTCTAAGTTTTTCTTGACCTCCGTAACACACATCTTGAGAACAATGTCGAATAAGGGGCAGAAATAATAATGCACAAGCTGTGAGTTCCCGCCTTCTGGAAGTGACAAGGCCGTTACACTCAGGAATTCACCGTCACTGTGGTCACCTACACAAGACCTGAAGTGTCTGAGCCCACCAATATTTCATCATGAATAGGGGAGGGATTCATAAGACCCTGCTGCTAGCTCAAGAGCTATTGGCAGTTGCCAGATGCTGGAAAAAGAGGAGTCATTTTTCTTAGGTGGTTTAGCTACTGGTTAGTTGCCCAAGTACCAATAAATAACCCTACATTCATGCTCATGCATCAACCTGCCGTAAACTTGCTAGGTCAAAACAAGTAAAATAAAAAAAAAAAAAAGGCACTGAAGAGAAGAAGGGCTTGGGGAGAAATGGGACAAAGAAGGCAATGGGGTGAATGTAATAAAAAATGCATTCTATACTTGTGTGAAATTGCCAAATACTAGATTTGAAAGAATTTTTGTTTTCTTTTGTTTTGTTTTTTTTTTTTCAGTTTTTTCTACAGATGTCAAGGCAGGTCAACGAGTAAATGAGTAATGGCACCTACTGCCAACCCTGATAACCTGAATTCAATCCCCAGACATGGTGGAAAGGGAGAACCAATTCTCACACGCTGTTCTCTGACCTCCAAATCTGTACTGTAGTATGTCTCTACACACACATCCACTGAATGAATAAATGTAATTTTAAAATGCAAGCTCATCCTAGAGATTCAGATGAGCAGGAGAGCTAGGAACCAACTTTCTTGTGCACGACCACTGCTCACTACGTGTTGGTTGTGATAGTCACACAATTGAGCTGCTCAAAGAAGGAAAAGAGACTACGTTGCAGTTCTTCTTTCTACTTTGCATGTGGCTTCTTTCTCCCGCTCCCATTTACTTTGATCCAGCACAAACCTGCAACCAATATAAATTAGAGCCAAAGCTGTCTGACGGTGCTCCCACTGAGACAAAGGAACCTTTGAATACAGGTCTTCCTGTTAACCCAGACATGAGAGAAGAAATGTCGACTTCTCCAAAGGGGTCCTTCCTTTGAAATCAATGCAGGGTAGCCTGTAAAATTTCTGCAAGCTGCGGGTTTGAGAGCATTCAGTCAAGTCCCCAGAAATGCCTAAATAATGCAAAGCAAAGAGAGGTGAAGAATAGGAAATGTTAATTTTCTGAGCTTGTATCTCTATCACCAATGTGGATAATCATCTTTCTGCAAATGTCTTTTTGTCATATTTATGATGGTGACACATTCATTATGAATACAGTAGCTCATTTGCAACATGACCTGGCAAATATTGAATGTTCTAGGCTACATTTAATTCCAAGGTAACTGAAATCATTTGTGTTTCTTAGTAACCAGATAGAGTTTGGATCTCAGAAAGCTTAAAATAGTTGAGCCTTTCTGACTTGTGTTTCACAAATCCAAATCTAAACAAAGGTTGAAGAAGAAAGCAGAGGTGATTTGAGTCTGCTGGAATCAAGGTCAGGAGGAAAAGGCTGAGATTCCAGGATATATTGCTGAGGGAGGGACTGAAGGAGCTGGTTACAAATGGCTTCCTGGTTTAAATCAGCTGACCATCTCCTCCAGCTAAATAGGATGCAGTTCCACAGCATGTTTATCAGGGCTCTGATACGCAGATCTGACCTGCTGAGCGTCTTAGAGGTCTGAATTTCAACATCCAGCTATTCGACACCTGCTACCCTGCTTAGGTGAAGAGCCTAAGATAAAGCACATTCAGTTCAGCAGCTATTTATGTTCTAATCTGCCTGCCAAACCTTAAATCCTAGCACAGGCAACAGCGGGCACCACAGAGAACCTCAGGTGGGGAGGGCAGAAGACCCCCTGTAGTCAGGACAGAGCAGCTATTCGGTGCCTTAGTCACTGTGAGTCCTGTCTTCTGGATGTTTCACTGCCGTCATATATGATCCTATGTATGTTTAAGCATATGTTGAATCAAGATATGAAGAGGAATAATTTGGCTACAGCTCAAAAAAATGAAATTCAAGTTCCTGAGACAGAGGTCATCCAGGCAAGGACATTAGGAGCCCCCAGTGACTCTGAGAACGTACAGACCACTAGGGATGGGTCAAGTGAGGCTTTGGTGTTTATTTATTTACTTACTTATGTATTTATTGTTTTTGAGTCAGAAAACAACCTCTTGAAGAAAATTAGTTGTTAACCAGCAGTACAAAACACACACACAGACACAGACACACACAGGGAAATGTGATTTTAAAATACAGACTTTTGGCATCTCTTCCAAACAGTGAGTCTGACTCACCATGAGCTGGGATAATCTGGGCAAATCTTCTTCCACCCAAGGAAACAACATGACGGGTAGATGGGGTGGATTTAGGATGTTGATCTCTGTCCACGGGACCCTTCTGGCAGTTACTTGATCCTACTGTGCAGGCTTGAGCCACCAGAAGTGTCCTGGACTCATCATCACTCACTGTGTGTTCTAATCCAAGGAGAGCTAAGTCAGTCAGGAAGTTTTTTTCCAACAACCTCCCTGGATATCGTATTCACTCCGTTCCACACTCTCTGACAGCGAAGACCTGTATCAAAGCTGACTACCCATGGGATCACTGGAGAGCCTCTGTGCGCCCCCGTGCGTCTCCTGGCCCTCCACATCTCAGAATTCTTACCATGTAGTTTACCTCTCCAGCAGCCCTTGCGGTTCCCTCAAACATGTAATCTTTATTTGTCATTATCTGCCTGCTTGAGTGTTCATGAGCTCCCTAAATGAACAAACCTCGTCCCATTTATTTCTGCTTTGCCGTCCCATCGTCCCGACCGGTAAATTGCCTGAAACAGATATTCAATAATTGTTTGATGAATTAGATTACAATAGACTTCAATAGAAGCCTATTCATTATAGCATTGCTGAAAAAAGCAAAATAAGGAAAACAATCCAATGGTCCATCAGATGAATTTGAATAAATCATTACAGTGCCCTGTTACATTACAGAAATGACACAGAGAGTACCTGATATACAAATATACTCAGCATATGTTATTGATCAAGAAAGTAATTGCCAACCCCCCCAAAAAGAACATTATTCAAGTATTTATTTGATGTTTGTATTATAAAAAGACCAGAAAATATATAAATTTGCTTGCAAAAATTACTGACAGAATGCCTACTAAGACCATGAAATTATTCTGAGCTACTATATATGTGAGATTAAACTAAGCAACATTTCTATGGGCCTGGAGTTAACATTCTAGTTGGGGGATAAAGAAAAAAATTACATATAAATATAAGTTCTAATAAGCACAACATAGAGAAATAAGATAAGAAATTAAATCAAAAAGTGATGTTTGTCTTTTTTTCCTAGCTGTGCACAGTTTTAATCCCTAGGAAAGAAAGGCAAATCCATGTGAGTTAAGGCCAGATTGCTCTACAGAAGGAGCTGCAGTTCAGCCAGGGCTATACAGTAAGACTCAAAAAAATTAAATAAATAAATAGGACAAACATGGAGAGCATTTCTATATTAAATAAAGAGATGATGCAGTAAGAAATCACCTTTACTTCTGATGAAAGATTGATCACACACACACACACACACACATACACACACACACACACGCACACACACACACATACACAAACACTGGTGCGCACAGATGCACCTCTGCCCCAGGGTCTGAAATGAGTGACAGAATAAGCCATACAGCTGGGAGAACAAACAGAGAGAGCAGCAGAGTCAGAGACTCAGCATCAGGCACATTGCTCCATGCATGGCAAAGGAGACAGATATTTGTGCTTAATGAAGAGAAAGGACCTGGGGCTTTTAGGAAAATAAGACTTTGATAATGAACATGATAATTCTGAGAAGCTATTAGGCCTCTACGTGGGAGACAGGTAGAATAATGTATGGTCTGGAGCTCAAGAATGAAGAAGGCCAGGCTAGACTTATATTTGAAATCATAAAAATGGGTCTGTGGGTCTGAAGAGATGGTTAGTGAGAGTGAGGATTATGCAAGTGGGAGGATCTGAATTCAAATTCTCAGCATTCATATTAAAAATTAGAAATAAAATTTAAAAAGCCAGTACAGCCATGTGTACTTTTAATCCCATCACCGGGGATTTTCTTAATTTGCTTTCTATTGCTGTGCTGCTCTGTTAAACACTTTGACCAAAAGCAACTTGGGGAGGGAAGGGTTTATTTCAGCTCACTGTCATAGTCCATGCTGAAGAGATGTCAGGACAGAACCTAGAGGCAGGAACTGAAACAGGCCATGGAGGAGTCCTGCTTACCAGGTTGCCGCTCATGGTTTGTTCAGCCTGATTTCTTTTACAGCCCTGGACCATTTGTCCAAAGTTGGCAACACCCACAGGTAAGTGGGTCTCTGGGATTTGTTGGCTACCAACCCAGATCTAGGTTCAGTGAGAGTCCCTATTTCAAATAAATAAAGGCAGACAGAGACAGAATAGGACACTGGGCATTCTCTGTATCCCATAGGTGCACATGGGTGCGAATACACACACAGACATACATACACACATGCACAAACTACATACACACATATATTCATACATACATACATACATACATACATACACACATGCATCAGCTACACACACACATACATACATGCATAAACTACACACACACACATACACCACACATTGATACATTAAAATACGTAAGTAAATAAAGAAATAAATCATTTTTCTAGTTCAGAATACTACTTGAAAATAAACGTGGAAATCGAAGAAGTCTGAGAATTAAGTTTAGGTCTAGAAGATGAGCAAAGGTTAACAAAGGCTTCTCAGGGCCCTGAGGTGGGAGGGTGAGGAGGAGGCGGCAGAAGGAGAAGCCTAGTAAAAATGTGGGCTACTCTCCAACAGGAGGAAGATGAACTCCATAAAACGATGTCAAGAGGTTGAATAAAAGGATGACTGGGAAGTGACCATTGCGTTTTGTGACATGAAGGTCACTGGTGACCTGCATAAAAGCAATCTTGGAAGAATGATAGGGACAAAAGTCAGAGTAGATGAGGCTCTCAAGAGAAAGAGAAGGCAGGCCTGACAGGGAGTTCGTACGACCCTTTCAAAGCCTTTTCAGAATTAAAAAAAAATATCAGACAAATTGAGAGGTATTCTCGAAGTCATCCAGCCTGTTGTCCACAAAAATGTCAGTGTCAGGAGGGTTGAAGCAAAAATGAAGGGGTGCTCCAGGTTAAAAGAGGCCGGGGAAATGTGACAACGAATTTCATATAGGATTGGAAATTGACTCAGGATTTGGAGAAAGCCTTTATAAAGAACATCATTGAACCAATTGACAAAATTTCACTCCAGGGCACATTCTTAAGCAAAAGGATTGTGTCTATGCTAAGTTTCTCCAGTGCAGTCACTGAATAGCGGTTACACTAACAGAGCGTTCCCCCTCACTTTTTTTTAACCTAAAAGCACCTCACAGTAAAGAACTATGGTAGCAATTGAGTCAGAAAAGTCAGTAATATGGATACACGTTCATCCATATTCATTTAAAGCAGACAGATACATGGAGAATACAAAGTGTAAACACACAGGATCCAGGTGAGACATACATGGGAATTCTATGTATTGTCCTTGTAGCTTTAACTACACTTGAAGATATTTCACAGTTAAACACTTTTTCAAAGTGTAAATGGTGTTTACTTCTGAGTAATACGGTGATGGATTTTTCTACATCCCAATGTTGATTTTCTTCTTTATCAAAATAAACAGGATAGAAACATGGATGACCTGATAAAGTACTTATAGCACAAGCATGGGGTCCTGAGTTCCAGCCCATAGTTTTTGTTTTTGTTTTTGTTTTGTTTTAAAGCTAGGCACAGCAGCCTACACCTGCCTTCCCAGGTGTGGGAACAGAGACAGCAGGATGCCTGGGGCTTGGTGGCCAGCTGCCCTAGCCAAATCAGCGAGCTCCAGGGTCGGTGAGAGAACATGACTCAGAAAATAGGATGAGTAGTTTTGAGTGAGACACCCAGCATAGACTTGTGACCACTACATGCATGCCCACACAGGTCAAGGTAAACCTCCTTCATACATACACATATGATTCACACACACACACACACACACACACACACACAAAGCGAACATCTGGGTCAAATTTAAATTGTAACAATGAAAAAATTTTATTCACTAACTTTATCAACCACCCAAAAGAGAAAGTTTCAGTAATTTGGGTAAATACTAATTATATACACGATTACTAATTAATAAGTTGAAATGTAGCTTTAAGGATTTTTTAAAATTAATTACCATGCTAAATCACCAAATAAATGTTTAATGCCCAAATTTCCTTAACTCTTTTTGGCATAGGTTCTTGGAGACTTACTGTTCTCTTTGTTTTGTGGGTTGACCTGACCTTCTTTGTGGGGAACTTGTGATCTATGAGGCTCAGAGTGATCACAGGAGGCAGGTGAGTCAGTCAGCTCCTCACCCTGAGGACAACCTGGCTATGTACCCCTCACCCAAAGAACGAGTTCACCATTATCACAACAATGTGTTGTGTGTGTGTGTGTGTGTGTGTGTGTGTGTGTGTGTAGTCTCAATAGTCATCTGTTGATTAACTGATGAGCATGATAGAAGAATTTATACTAGAAACAACTTGACTTTACAAGATGCGGCAGAGGTAGAAACAGTTCTCTCAGACCCAGAAGGTGAAGCACAAAAACCCCAGTGTTACAGAGAGGGGTGACTGTATAGCAAGAAGGATCAACTTTACAGCCAAATAAGAAAAATAAGGTTTGAGGGTGTCTCAGGAAGTTGAATGTTGATAGTTTCCCTGTGGTAACTTGAAATTAATCTGAAAATTACCATTAAAATTCAGCCTTTGGAGATAATTTTACGGATATTATCCTTAGAATTATTTTAAGCATTGTTTTAAAGATGCAAAAATGTATTATTAACATATGTGTCTGCTTTTCAGTTTCTAGAAGCACAGCAGACGGGGCAGAGCTGACTCTCATAACTAAACCAAGTAATGATTAATATCTGTTTGTACAAGCTAACAGAAGAAGGGCCTGATGGTGCATACCAGACATCCCAAGTACTCTGGAAGCTGAGGAAAGACAATGGCAGGCTCAAGTGAGCCTGGCCTCAGCCTCAGATCCAGCCAGATCAGGTGACCTAGCAAGCTCCTCACTCAAAATAAAATACGAGAACAATTTCAGAGGGTTGGGAATGTAACTCAGTGGTAGAACACTTGCCAAGTTTGTGCAAAGCCCTAATGTCAACCCCCAGTAAGAGAGGTGTGGAGAAGGGGGGAGGGGGAAGGAGGGAGGGGAGGAGAGAGAGAGAAATAAAATTTTTCTGAGTCCTGAAGTTCAGGGGAAATAGGAGCCTAAAGTGGCAGACAAGCTTCAAACATATTTTGACTCAAAGGGCATCTTCTGAGCCCAGACAATATTAGCTGTCACTCCTCACGCTTCATCAGGAGTGAATACAGGAGATAATTGTTTCAAAGTACAAGTTCAATAAGAGATTCTACACATAGACCCAGTGACAAAAAATAAACCAGTTATATACCTGGCAAACAAACTAGGACTAGAACTTCAGCTCTTAGGAGTAAAACACTAAATCATGCGTCTATATTTAGTTGTACAATGACTTGGTCAAAACATATTCTATGTGTGTATGAAATTCTGAGATGAGTCAAAAGAATCTTTAAAGAGCATGTTGTGACAGGCTATGAAATGTCACTGAATGAGTACATGAGAGCTGAATAAATGTGCCCATTGTTCATAGATTAGAAGATCCAAGATTGTCAGGATAACACCTCCTTACACCTTTAGGTTGTCTATTTCTAGCTTAGTTATTGGAGAGAAAAACCCAGGCGGACCTACTGAGATGCCTCAGTGGGTATGGAGGCTTCCTGCATGGCGGTGCAACTGGATGAACTAGGTTCAGCTCCTGAACATGAAGGACACCCTAGACTCCATGAAATTGTTCTCTGACCTCCACACATGCACTGCAGCAAGTGAACACACACACATATATCAGACAGACATATAATAGTAATAATAATGAATCAATTTCTATTTTAAGGTAGAAAAATAAAAAGACACTATTTTCTCCACCGTTCTACCTAAACAGTCATTCTTCTCAGGCTCTTCTTTGAAATTTGGCAAGAAGATCATGCGATATGAATTGTAAGAAAAAGATGAGCTATCCCGAACGTCCTGAGAGAGAAAGCACACTGGAAAACAGGAGTATTGGCCAGTTACCTTTCTCATCTCTATGGCCAAAAATCTGACAAAAAAGCAAAGTGAGGAAGGGAGGATTGACTGTGGTCATTGCCCTCGTTATGATGGGGAAGACCTGGTGATGACAATGGCTCACAGTGATGGCAGCTAGAGTTTGAGTGGCTAATTACAACACAGGAAAACTCCGAAAACAGGGACACTGAAATGAAAGCAAGTAAGCTAGAATTCTCCAAGCACCACCTTCCCCAGAACCCTACTTTTTCCAGCTAGGCCCCGCCTCCCGATGCTTCTACAACGTCCCAAAACAGCGCCACCATCTGGTAATCGTGTGTACAAACACATGAGCTTATGGGGGAGATTTTACAATCCAACCATGACACCAGGTACCAAGAGTTCGTTTTCAACCGTGTAGACGATAAAACAAACTGACTGGCAAACCAAAAAATACCAATTAAAAAAATCACCCTCAAAGCCTGGACAGTCCAGTCACAGAGACAGAAAAGAGGTGACCTGAACAGCCAGAAAGCTTACACACAACATCCTTACTTAACCTCTTTCAAAACACTGTGAGTAAAACTAGTAGCTCCAACCCATGAGTAAGTACAGTCAAAAGAAGAGACCAGATAATGACCCCTTTGATGCCATAAAGGAAGTCCACATGCCTCTGACTGAGAATTCACAGGCTGCCAATCATGGAGTCTGGGCTCTCCCTGCACTCATCAATAATGAGGTATCTTCTGGATGAAGTGGTATCAGAGGATGCCTAAGAAAGACTTAGGATGTTCACTGTCACCCAGCATCAATGAGACCACAGCGTCATTGGACATCACACAGGGCTTTGGATCTCCATGTCTTCATATATGAGGAGAGGACAAATCTCACCTTTGAAGGATAGAGATCTACCTTAAGTAGTCGAATGCGTGCTTAGCATGTTTAAAGCCCCGGACTTAGTAACAAGCACGCAGAGAAGAAAAACAGGACTTTTCCTTGTTGGGGAAACAAATACCGATTGTCTAAGCATTACCAACACACTGAAAACAGTTCTGCTCCGGGGAGGCAAGACACTCACTATGCATAGAATGTGCTGACTGGCACTGGGTGTAACTCAGCCATGCTTCTACCCATCAGCAGAAATAGCAGCACATTTCCTCCAGACTCATTTGCACTTTCAGAAAGTATCTTAGGCTTTTGTATATGCATATTCATAAAGTTAAAATAACTTAATCTGCTGGTCCTGTGGGTCTGAAAGCAGAGGGGCCGAGGGAAGGAAGACTACCCTTGGGGATCCAAGAAGAAAAACAGGGTTCTCCAGGAAATCCCAAAAGTACAGGAACTGTTGGGTCCAGGTCCTTGGGAAAAACATAGCTTTACAGATGATCAATCTATAGATGTGCTTGGGAAAGAAAACAGCTTTTTTTCCCCCAGGATCCTGAAGCCTGAACTTGAAAATGCCAGTTGCCTGTGCCACATGATGGAGAGGTTCATGTCTATTGGTACCAAGCAGAAGGTGTGTTTAAATGCAAGCTGGCTGGGACTCCAGCCAGGGAAGCAGCAACAACATAGAGGCAGGCAGGACCACCTGATCTTTGCTGACAGAGGTACCCTTCGGAATGCTCACACCCGGTAGGGTAGCAAAAGCACACAGAAAATGGCGGGCTGTACTTTGTCTTGCCAGTGCCACTCGGTGCCTTTTTTCCTGTCCCTCAGATGTTTGCTCTTGATAGATGGAGGAGATGCCATCAGTTTATTCCCCAGCTCCTGTCCTGCCAAGCTCTGAGGCAGCAGTGTCTGTATTCTTCTTCCAAGGCCACAGCTGCTCTTGGGCAGCAGCGGTTGCTCCCTGCTGCTGTTAAGCCACGGGGTATGTCAGCATCATTTGCTGGTTTCTCTTGTCGCCTCCATGCCTATGTAATGCTCCCCAAATAGAACTCGGCTCACTAATCCCATTTGAGTTTTGGTCTACTTCCTGCCAGGCCCCTGACTGAGATGGTGCATTTGGCTGGGCTGGTAAATGAGTTTCAGAAAGGCAACTGAAGGAGGGGAAGAGCAGAGCAATGGTTGGAGAGGAACCTCAAAGACATCCTGCTGCTTGCGATCTTTGGCTGTCCTCTAGGAAAGCAGCTCCAAGGCCTCAGCCATCTGGCAGAGGTTGTAGTGCTGGGGAAATGAAGACAATGACATTGGGTGTCATTGTGAGCTTGGCGAAGGGAGGCAAGAGGAAGTAGAAAAGAACATAGGCTGTGAAGGTCTCGTAGACGTGGACGGTCCAGAGAAGAGTAACTCAAGTTTCTGGCCTCAGCTTGTTCATTTTCATCTTCTCAGAGGTAAAATAATAGCAGCATGCTGGGAACTTTGTCCCATGATTAAAATAATAAATGGATGCCTATACGACAGGGTCCTGCACACACACAGGGTCTAGACAAATGTGCATTCCCTTCTCCCCATCTCTGCTTTCACTGAACAGAGTACCCCCAAAGGCCTGGGAAAATAAACACTTCTCAAGAGGAGAGAGGCTAAGAGGTTACAGAACTCTGTGAACAGAGCCACATACGCAGCCTTGACTCAAGAATTAGACCACTCACCGAGTTAGCCAACTTCATGCATGGTTCATAACTTCTCTGAGACCCAGCATCCTATGAGAAAAAGTGACACACTGAGCCAGATCGGCTCTTTCCGCAATGCTAGTCACCATCTGGAACTGAGAAGGACACTGAGGCATAATGAGAAGGAGATAGGCCCATCAACTTTCAAACAAAAACAAAAACAAAAAAATAGCTGCAGAAACAACACTACCAAGTCGCCTGCTGCAGAAATAATGTGCCGGCAGGACAGGAAATGCATATGACTTGTAGCCGAGTTCTGCTTCCTTTGTGCTGCAATATTTCAATGTTCCAAGTTTGACAACCTTTAAACTCAGAAAAATCATACAGGAGTTCAGATAGCAGCTTCTCTTTCAGATCAGGCTTTAATCGCCCATCTACCACATACCTACAGTGGAGCAGGGGCCACCCACACAGGCCCCCAAGTTATCTCCTGGCCCAGTCTTCACTGGGAACACTTCTTCACTCATGTATATTGTATGGCAAGTACTTGGAACACCTGAGTATTTGACAGCTAATAAAAACTTAGAAGTGCGTGGCCACACATTTTCAGTGTGTCAGCTCAATGACACCATTTTGCCAGCATTAGTTTTCTTGTGCCACCTCTGGCATTGTCAGGTGCTGGAGGTAGGGTAGTAGTCCCATTCTTTTGAGAACTAGTGTAGAAGGTGGAAAAAACCAGAGCTAGCCCTTATCTTTATTTTGCACCCTGGAAACCCACTGATGACATGAGAGCCTTCCCTTTATATTAAGCTAGTGCAAACCAAACCCAATAAAAATCCATCATTCTAACAAAGCCCCAGCCCTTCAGAGGCATGAAACATCACCTACTGTGTCATGTGATGTGAATGCACACAGCAAAGTCCGAACCTGGGAAAGACCAGGAATGCAACAAATAAACCCCAAAGAAAAATGTCTTTTCTAATCCAGTTATTCAGGAAGCTGAGGTAGGATGGCTGCAAGTTTAAAACCAACTTGAGCAACTTAAAAAGACTTTTGTCTCAAAATAAAATGTTAAAAGTGATATAGCTCAGTGGTAGAGCACTTGCCTAGCATGAATGAGTCACTGAGTTCAGTTTCGAGTACTTTAATAATAAACTTTATTTTCAGAGCAGGTTTAAATAACAACAAAATCAGTACAAAGTTGTAGAAAGTTCCATCTGTCTCTTGTCTTGATATACACCCAATCTCTGATTCTATTCACAACTGAATCAGAGCAGTACAGTCAATACAACCAACACTCACATATCATTGTCACCCCAAGACCATGGTTCACGTTAAGCTACACATTCTTATCCAGTAAGAGGCATATAGGTTGCTTCCCAGTTTTAACAATGTGAATAAAGCTTCTAAAAACATTTGTGGGACATTATCGTATAGACATTAGTTTCTAATTCATTTGAGTAAATACCAAGGAGCCTAGTGGCTGGGTTGAACAGCTTGAGTACTATTTTTGTAAAACAGTACCACATCATCTTCCAAAACACCCCGCTGCATCCGGAGAGATCAAAGTTCCTACCCAGCATGTTGTCAGTATTCTAGATTTGGAACGTTCTGATGGGTGTATAATGCTTGAGAATGGTTGCTTCTAGCCACAATTCCCAAATGGCTTGTGATGTTGAACATCTTTATATGTATTTACTCCCAATCTGTGTACGTTTGGTTAGGTATTTTGTCCATGCTTTTACGTGTTTTCAATTGGAGTGTCTTCATATTGTTGAATATTAAGAACAATTGCAATTTCATATAGCAGTCCTTCATCAAATTTATCATTAGAAAGTTTTTCCTGAGTCTGAATCTTGCCCTTTCATTTTCTTGGCAGGACCTTCTCGTAGAAATCTCTTCTTTTAATGAGGTTCGAGTGATCATTGTTTCCTGGGTTTAAGGTGGTGCTGTCTCTAGCCTCATCACCATATTCAAGGTCACCTTAATTCTCTCCTGTGCTACCTTCCAGAAGTTGGCTAGTTTTTTCATTGAACATTTAAATCTCCAATTCTTTGATTAAAAAAAAAAAATGGGACCTATATTCAGGAGAGTCTTTCAGGTTTGCAGTTTTCTTTTCTTCTGAGGTATTCGTCTACTTTAGCATATATTGGGGTAATTTGGCCCTAGGAAAAATTAGGAACTATTCTTTTGTTTCAGTGTTTTAGAAGTAGTTGTAGAGAATTGGTACAATTTTTTCAAGTGTTTTGGGAGAAGGGAATAAGTAAAACCAAATTATAATGAGTACATCTAGATTTAAAACTTTTCACGTTGAAACATTATTAGTCATTGATTCTGATTCTATGAAAAATATCGGCCTCTGGTTGTCTGTTTCTTATATGGCTTCTGCTACACTGTGTCTTTCAAAGAATTGGTCCATTTCACCTTGGTTATTAAATTTGAGCACATAAAGTTACATCATTGTATTTATTATTGTATTATTGTATTGTATTATTGCTTATAAGTTCTATAGCAATGTAAAAATACTTATGATATTATTATTAATTTCTTAGCTTAGTGATGTATTAATCTAATTTACCCCTTTTTTAATTGAAATCTTTCTGGAATGCCTGATTTTTTTTCATGAACTTTTCTTTCATTCTTGTGCATTTGTTTTGTGTGCATCTGTGTGGGGGATGTATATATGAGCACACATATGTGCTGTGTCATGGGTGTGGAGATCAGAGACAACTTCCACCAATCAGCTTTCTCCTTGTACATCCCAAGTGGATCCTAGGGATCAAATTGAGGTTCAAGGGTTGATGGCAAGCACCTTTACCCACTGAGCCATTTCATAGCCCCAACTTGTTAAGTTTGAGTTTGTTTATTCTGGATTTAATTTGCTTTTTCTTCTTCAGTTTCCTTGATTATAAGTTTTAGATTGCTCTGGTTTTTTCTTTTCTTTTTTTTATTATGTGCAGAAAGTGGTATAAAATTCTTGGTAACTATTTCCACGTACCTTACAACCTTTGATGGTTGTATTTTCATTTACTTCAAAATATTTTAAACTTCTCTTAAATTTTTTTCTTTGATCAAGTATTATCCACTAGGTGTTTAATTCTCCAAATATTTGAGGCTTTCCCTGCTCTTATTCTGCCATTGATTTCTCCTTTAACTTCATTGTTAAACTAGACATCACTCTGGGATTTCTGTTTTTATTTTTATTAATTTATTCTCTCTTATATTACATCCTGGACACAGTTTTCCCTCCTTCCTCCCTTCCTGGTTGCTCCTCCCCTACCTCCTCCCTCCCTCCCCATCCACTCCTTCTCCTTTTCTCCTCAGAGGCAGGCCTCCTAGGGATATCAACCGAAGAAAGTATATGAAGTTGCAATAAAACTAGGCACCTCCCCTCATATTAAGGCTGGACAAGGCAACCCAGTAGGAGAACAGGGTTCCAGAAGCAGGCAAAAGTATCAGAAACAGCCCCTACTCCCTCTTTTAGGAGCCCGGCAAGAACACCAAGCTACGCAACAATAGCACATATACAAGCCTAGGTTAGACCCTTGCAGGCCCCATGATCATTCTTGACTCAGTCTCTGTAAGCCACTGATTCCAGGTTTGTTGATTCTGTGGGTTTTCTTCTGGTGTTCTTGACCCTCAGGATTCTACAATCCTTCCTCCCTTTCTTCTGTAAGATTCACTGAGTTCTGCCTAATGTTCTGTGGGTCTCTGCGTCTGTTTCCATCAGTTGCTGGATGGGGCCTCTCTGATGTCTGATGATGATTGTGCTAGGCTTCTGTCTACAAGTACAACATAATATCATTAAAAATCATTTCTTTACTTTTTTGGGGGGAGGTGGCTTGTTTGGTTCTATTCTCAGTCTCTGAGCCATCGGGCCTCTGATTTCTAGCCCTCCAGGCAGTATCAGGGGTGGGCCCCCCTTTGTGGCACAAGTTTGAGGCTGGACCAGTAATTGGTTAACTACTCCCACAATTTTGTGCCACCTTTACCCCAGTACATCATACTGGCAGGACAAATTGTTGCATGAAGTTTTTATCACTGGATTGGTGCCCCAGTCCTTTCACTGGTTATAGAAGATGGTCAGTTTCAAGCTGTATCTCCTATTATTAGGTATCCCCTAATAGATTCCTGGGAGTTTCCATTGCACTAGGTCCCACCTTAGCCCCAAATTGCCCTTTCACCTGTTCCAATTGTCTCTCCCAGTACTCTCTCCCTCTGTCCTCCCCCACCCCATCTTTATTCTTTACGATGTGTTGAATTTACATGTATTTCATTGCCCAGAACGAAGTCTATCTTAGGGAATGGTCCATGTGATCTGCTATTACTGAGTAGAATTCTCTTGACATGTCAGTTATCCTGGTGATTAATGGAGCTGTTCAGGTCTTGCTGCTTTCTGGATTTTTCCCTTTCCAACAGTGGCTGCACCCATTCCTCTTTTTTTCTCTGCTCATCCCTGTTCCATACCCTGTTGCTTTGGGGATTTTATCTCCATACTCTGGGCAAGTGTGTACCAAATACTAGCTCTTAGCCTTCAAGGTGGTACATTCTTTTTCCAAGTAGGGGGATAAAATCCCAATAGCTTAGGCTTTGGTAAAACAGTCTCTCAGAACAGCATTCTCTATATGTCAGTATGATTCCTTTTACTGCCCTTGCTGGAAACATAGGGGGAGTTTTTGGGTTGCTTTTCTTTTTCTCTGACATTTACTATGAGGACCTGATAGAACTCCTGAAGGTAAATTGCAAATGTATGAGCCTTGATTAAAAATGGAGCTTTCTGGAGCTTGACCCAAGGCAAAATGCCTCTAGCAACTTGTCAACAACTATTTGGTTTCCTACCCCAGTCCTGGTTCTGCAGTGCTTTCTGTTTGTGTGTTTCTGTCCCAACACATCATAATGGCCTGTGCCTACCCGTCTGAGTCTGCAGCTCTGTGTGCAGCAGTTGTCCTGGACTTCAGTTGTCTGGCTGATCTAAGAAGAGTTGATTTTCAGTTTATCCAGGCCTTGTTTTGTTAGAAGGAGCTGTGACACCGAAGCTCCATGAATGTCACATGAGAAACTAGAAGTCGACTGTGCTATAAATGAATGACAGTCAGCTTTCTTTAGGAACAAACATGCTATGCCCCAGTGGTCAGTCAATTCTTCACCTATGTACATTAGAGACCCAACTGGACTCAGTGGGGTGGGAAGGAATGATGGAAATTTTTTAACTTATGTATGAAATTCCCTTCTTTTCTCTCCTCTCCTTTCTCTCTTTTTCTCTCTGTTTTCTTCAAATGCCTTAAACAAAGTTAGGCTAGGTTCTACCACGTCTTACAGGAAAGAAAATAACTCTGCCACAGAAGTACCATACCCAATCCTTCCTTCTCCTCATACACATCTCTCATTTCCCATTCTTTAACTTTAATTCTTTTTTTCACTTTTTGTTAAAAGTTTTACTCACGAAATAAAAGGTGTGAGCTTCTAAATTGGTCACGATGCTGAGAATAAAGGACCATAAGAAACCAGGTACAGGTCGGACATCTGTATCAACCCTCTTTCTGATCAAGGAACACCATGGGAGAGGTGGAAGAAAGAATGCAAGAGTCTGAATATGCAGAGGAGTGCTATGAAATGCTGTTTTCCAGCGATTGTACTTCCAGACATACAGCAGCCATGATTACCAGCACCCAATGTACGCAAGTGCGAGCCGTGCAGAATTCAGGCTTAGGGGAGGGGGTAACTCTTGATGCCTCTCCCCCCACACTGAGTTGCTATTTGAAGTTGCTATCTGCTGGGCAATGGGGAAACATTCTTCTTTGGGAGTCACTGGTAGGTTGCCCATGCTCAAGGGGATGGCCCCCATTCATTCACATATGGGCAGCATTAATTGTAACTCAATGGACTACTTTTTTAAAAAAAAGAAGACATGAAGTTTGGAGGGGAGCTGTATGTAGAGACCCAAGCCAAGTTGAAGGGGGGAAACTGGGGTTAGTTGTGATCATATTTCATTGTATACATGTATGAAATTCTCAAAGAATAATTGTAATGTATGGTTCCAGCGGTGCTTTGGTGCACATAAAAATGAATCCCTACAAACCAATATGAAGTACATTTCTTCATGCTCATCTCTACAACAGCCTGGGGAAATACTATCCTGGCTTGAACGATAATCAGAATCATAAATAAAGGTCTGTAGATCCCAGATTCCCTCAAACTTTGAAATCTTGTTATTGCCCTTCTTTCATATTCTAACATGTAGAAGACAGTTAAACGGCAAAAGAGAAACCCCTCATATCTGCAGCATCGCCATCTACCTATCATTTAAAATTGTAGGGAAATGGCACCTGCTTTCCTGCAAAGATTCAGTTATTTCAGGAGACTTAACAGCCATTCTGGCTTTCTATCAAGGGAGAGAACTATGAAGACATGTGCACTTCTCGAGAACATCCCAGAATTGTAGCTGGAAGAATAAACTGCTGCTTTGGATTTGCTTTGTAATTCATCTGAGAAGGAAACTGACCATGGACTGACCATGGAGAATGATACTTCACTTCAGATGCAGCCATGTAGACATCAATGGACGTACAATGCTGGCATTCTACTTCAGCCACACAGTAGAGTCTTAGATTTTTTTTTTTTTTTTACTTCAAAGACTAAGTTTTCTTTCATTTGATTGGTACTTTAGAGCTACAAGGGAAAGAAAAAAAAAAAGAGGAGAATGAAAGTTATTAAACTTATTAAAATTTTCAAGAGTTGAAAACTGGCCTTCTATGGCTTGGGGTTTTTGTTTGTTTGTTTGTTTGTTCGCTGCAACGCAACAAAACATCAACTGATTGTGATAAGAAAATAAATACACCAATGCATTGGTCCATTAGTACCAAGATCTCTGAAATATAAGCATTCAGTTCTGAGAACACAACCAAATACACAAAATTCATTTAAGGAAATGCTTTTGAAAATTGAATGACTATTGAACACTACAACTTTACAAAAACAATAGAGGAAAGTTTGAGAAATGCACCAAGCTTCTAAATTAGCCCTAAAGTAAGAAATGCCAATATTCAACCTTTTAAGGCTATTTTATGTCCAAAAAAATGTAATGAATGTTGCACTATCACTTTTATTCTGGTACAAAAAAATATGACTCTAAAGATATGGCAACGTAAAACAAGAATGCCTTGTTTTTAGTAGAAGTGTTATAGCAAGCCTGATATGACTCGGAAATTCTTTTGAGTTTTGCCATCTCTTCACACTTATTTTCAAGTTATTGATAGAATCTACCAATCATCTAAGGTTGTCATTTAGAATGAAATGACAAAAATGCAAAATCCTCTTAAATGTCCCAATTTTTCTCTTTTTCCTATCTGAGTTGCTAATGACTGAGAGTAATATATTTTATTTATGTTTTCTGAGTGATGTGATGGTCATTGCCCAATCATGAATATTAAGCAGAAATGTTTTCTTTAACAGTCTTAGAAAGAAAGAAAGAAAGAAAGAAAGAAAGAAAGAAAGAAAGAAAGAAAGGAAGGAAGGAAGGAAGGAAGGAAGGAAGGAAGGAAGGAAGGAAGGAAGGAAGGAAG
>NW_026596101.1:17838321-17852655 GCF_907164565.1 Psammomys obesus
AAGGAAGGAAGGAAGGAAGGAAGGAAGGAAGGAAGGAAGGAAGGAAGAAAGAAAAATGCCTGTTCTAGCAACCTGGTGGGTGTGTGTGTGTGTGTGTGTGTGTGTGTGTGTGTGTGTTACTTGGCTAGGTAAATTCTTCCAACTGAATGGACATAACAAATTCCTCCAGTGACACACTCATGTACTAGATGATGCGTGTTGGAAATTGGATGGCTTTTACATGCTAATTAGTGGATAGAAGGACAAAGCAAGAGTGTTCTTTGGCTTCTTCAGCTAGGGAGGTTTTTAAACTGGTGACAGCTAGGGACCTGCCTATAAATAATTAATGACAACACATTCTGTGGCTTTCCAGGTGGCAATTTTCTTTGAAAGTTCTGTGATCATCTTGGAACAGCACGTAACAGCCACATTAAGGATCTCTGGGTGACTGGCCATGAATGTTGAAACATAAATAAGCAGATAAGATCCGTCAGGGTACCTGGAAGGTTAAAACACAACTCCTTACTAAGTTGACGTTGGTAAAACATGCCAGGTTTTTTTTTTCTCTCTCATTAAAAATAGTCCCAAAGAAAGACGAGGTATCTCTAAGCGTATTTAGCACAACGCTTATTGCTGAATTGCTTCATTCATTAAGCCATCCATTTCTTCATTGATCAATTCATTATCTGACCAAATTATTTTCTTTTATTTTAAGTCTCTGACAGGCAATGTGTTATACACAAGGGTGAACAATGGTAAACAAGAAAATTACATCTCCTTTCCCATAAAATCTGAATTAATAGTGATTTAAATCATCAAATAGAAACAGGGCAATTTACAAGTAAGAGTAGAAGGAAGGGACAGAAGCATAGGAGCCCTCTTAGATAGAGGGACAAGCAAAGGAATCCATGCCAGGAGCAGTGACACTCAACAGCTTCAGCATCACCCTCGATGGCCACAGAAACTTGAACTCCGAGTCCCATCCCTGACTGACCAAATTAGAAACTAGAGAAAGGCCCAGCTGTCAGGCATTGTTCTCAGAATAGGGTTAAATTTTTGAAACTTGGACTCAGTAAAGTCAATAGAACAAGAACTCCAAGTGGGTCTGATACACCTTGAAGTCCAGGCCTTGCAACAGCCAGGCCTCTTTTGAACACAGACTTAACCCTTAGTGATCCATTCTTTGTTTCTGTTTGGCAAAATTCCAAGAGAGTCTGACTCTTTTTCTGAGAACCTCTCTTCATCCGACTTCAATCAAGTGTAGTTGCATCCTACCATGTCACAGTTCTCCATACCAAAGTCACCAGTGACCTCACCTGGCTAAATCCATATGACTTCAAACTTCGTCTGCATAGTTGGCAATAATGCTTTGCTACAGCGCTTCCCTGTTTTGGCTGTCGCCTTTCTTACTAAACACACAGTAGCTGCTCTTGATCTACTCTATCTACAAACATAGATGCTCCAGAGCTCAGGCTTGGGACCCCTCGTCTGCTCTATAAGCAGTCATATCTTAGCAACTTCATTTACTTGCATTGGGTTAAATCCAATTCAGTCCCTAACTTACATCACTGCCCTTCACTTTTTCCCTAACTAAAACCTTCCCATTTTCCATGTAGCTGCTTAGCAGGCATCTTATGATCATCAATGTTCTGTTGCTCTCCTTGTGGAGTTCCTGTTCCCTCCAGGTCTCTCATCTTCCCCGTTTTTCATAAGATTCCCTGAACTCTGCCCAAAGTTTGGCTATGAGCCTCAGTGTCTGCTTCAATAACCTGCTGGGTAGAGTCTTTCAGAGTCCCTCTGTGGTAGGCTCCTGTCCTGTTCCCTGTTTTCTCCCTCTTCTGAGGTCCATCCCTTTTACCTTTCTGAATGAGGTCTTACCCAGCGTCCTCCTTCTTGCTTAGCAAAAAATCTGGACCCAGGAGTCTTTTCTGAAACTGATAGTCCAACCAAGGACTACGCATGGAGATAACCTAGAACCCCCACACAGATGACAGCTCTTTCTCCAAGTGGGTTCCCTAGTAATGGGAACAGGGACTGTCTCTGACATGAACTAAGTGGCTGGCTCTTTGATCACCTCCCCCTGAGAGGGGAACAGTCTTACCAGGTCACAGAGGAAGACAATGCAGACAGTCCTGATGAGACCTGATAGGTAGGGTCTCATCAAGAAGGGGAGTAGGACCTCCCTATCAGTGGACTGGGCATGGAAGGGAAAAGGGAACGAGGGTGAGATTAGAAGGGGATGAGGGAGGGGGCTACAGCTGGGATACAAAGTGAATAAATTGTAATTAATAAAAAATAAATAATATTTTTTAAAAGATCATCAATGTTACAATAAAGCAACCAATTCTCTGTACAGCCCGCTTGCTTCTCCATCTCAAAAAAACAATAACTCCAGATTCTAAGCCTCTTTGCCCTCCCCACAGCCTTGAACTGAAGTCACATGTGACCTTCCCTTCTTTTCACCTCCAAACATATAACCTATCCTGATGAGTTTGCCTTTCTGAAGTTGCCAACCAACTATTTGGCACCACCAATACCTCCACTCTGGTCTAACCTGTGCCACTTGGATTGTGTCACTATAGCTTCTTTATTGTTGTTCTTTGAGCATTTCATATAAAGTATTTTGATCCCATCTCTTCCACTTCTTCCAAAATTTAGCACCTTTCTCCATTTACCTACCTTAGTGTCCACTTTTTAATTTAAAACAAAACGAACAACAACAAGAAACTTTCAAGGCCAAATTGTGCTATCTGAATATCCTTGGATGTGTAGCCTTCCGCCAGAGCATGGTCGATTTACCATACGCTCTTACAGAAAATTAATCCATCCTATTCCAATAGCTAACAATTGCCAATGGCTCCACCATTAGGAATGAGAGTGTGTGCCTAAGTCAGAAAGTGGGCTATCAACTGAAAAGCACTATCACGAAAGGTACACGGGCTTGACATTCTTTCCTTTCAGAATGTCCCAGGAGAGTGAGAACAGGCTCTCTTTGTTCAAGGATACTGGTATCCCCCCATTTGAAGATGTCTTGTTATGTCGCTATTCACACATGGAGCTAAGGGAGGAATGCAGTGGCCTCCCTGCCCATTGTGCGATCCTTAATAGTGTCTCTGGGATCTATACCCAGCAAAAGCTAGAAGCATCCACTACAGAAGTAATATCAAAACTGCCTCCAGGCACCGACACGTGTTCCCTAGGAAACGAGACAGTCCTTGGCCCACCGTTGCCCTTGGTCTTGAACTGTGAGCATAACAGCATTAGTCTTCATGAGACACACTAACCAGTTTCCATACTCACATATGCCTTACAGGTAAATGTGCGGTTTTTAAAACTAAAAAGGCAAGGCCAAGTGTTTTGTCTAACGTGGCATCATCTGGTTTCTAAAACCACTAGGATTCTACCTATAGTAAAAGATCTGGACATATCTGTACCAGCCTGTTCTCCTTTATCACACTGAGGTTGTAGATTGGTGAGGCAATAGAAAAGCTGGTAAGCTTTAAAAAAAAAATTTTGTTTCTGGTATGGCTTGGTGGAGTAGATGGTAAAATACAGCTTTCCAAATATTTCTATTGGTGACAATGAACAATGCAGACAATTTTAGGGTGCACAGCATATGTAGACCTTAAGCTAGACATAGCAAAGGAAAACCAGATGAAACACATATTGTCACCATACAAGGCCCCTCAACTTTTTGCAAAGATCAAGAGGTCAGTAAGCGGGCTAAGAGATTGACTCGACATTCTAGGGCTTGAACAGCATGCAAGGCTTTGGTTCTCTCCTCAGAACCACAAAGTAAAGGTGTGTAGTGGTTAGACATTCTGGGAATGCACATGTGAGTTCTTAGGCCGTAAATTAAAGCACTGGAGCCAATTCTCTGCCTCCAATAACATTGAGAGAGAGAGAGAGAGAGAGAGAGAGTGTGTGTGTGTGTGTGTGTGTGTGTGTGTGTGCACGTTTGTGTGTATGTGTGTGTCTTCATGTGTTTGTGTGTATGTGTTCAAGTGTACGTTTGTGGCTTTTTGTATGTGAATTTTGAGAAATCTAACTCATGTTTATGCATCAAGCACTTGGCCAACTGCGCCATCTCCCCAGACCTCCAGTCACACTTACTCTGAAAGCCAATAAATAAATACGCAGTGCATTGTTTCTCAAACTCACTGTATGAAAATGACCTGGAGTCTACACCACATATACAGCACCTGAACGGGGAAGTCAGGGAAGAACGGGAAAGAAATTTAATTCTTAACAAATTAATCAGGAAAATGTTGAGTTTATTAGATTTTGTTTTATTTAGAATATCTTCTACACAGTATGCATTCAATACATATTTTTAGTCATTTTGAATTGAATCAGATGAAATGCAAATGACTTTTTCCTTAAAGCTGAAGTGCAATGAGATGTAGAAAGAAAAGTGTGAGTTTTTAAGCTTGTCATTTCCCATCATAAACCTGTGTGGTTTTGGTTAAACCAGAGTCTGACTGAAATTAAAAAGCAGGGAAGCAGCCGTCAGCATGCCGAATGGTCCATATTCCTGTGGACTGGAATCCTAGCATCTGGGCAATTAGTCAATCCTAGTCTTCTGAGAAATGTTTGAGAGAAAATAATCACTTAAATATCACCAGGTCGGGCTGGAGAAATGGCTTAAGAGCTAAAAACACTGGCTGCTCTTCCACATGGACCAGGGTTTGAGTCTCAGCACCCACATGACAGCTTACAACAACTCCAGTGTCAAGGGATCTGACGCCCTCTTCTGGTCTCCAGTGAATGTACATGGTGCGCAGACATTGTTATAGGATCCACTCAGATCCGAGACAACTCAAACAGCAGGGCCATGCAGATGACAAACATTTGTTGTAATCAAGCTGCTACTGATCAATCAGGGCTGCAGAGCACACTCTGGAGCTGAACTGTAAGCCCCACCATCTCCTCCAAACCAGAATGTTATAGAGCTCTTAAGCTTGAAGACTATAAACATTTGTGCCAAGCACAGTTACTTTTTTATTTTATTTTATTATTTTATTTTATTATTTTATTTTATTTTATTTTTATTTTATTTTTGCACCAATCTGGATTTAGGATTACGGGACTTCCTTAGGAGAATGTCTCTGTGGCACACTTATCCTTTTTTTCATTGGTTGGTTTATTCAACTGTGGCAGGCAACTTGCCTAGCATTTATGTCTCAACTTGCCAACCAGGATGTCAGTTACCCACATAAGGTCTCTCTCTCTCTCTCTCTCTTTCTCTCTCTGCCAAGCAGAATGTCAGTTACCCAGGCAGGTCTTGGGAACTTAAGCTTTATTTAACCCATATTAAAAATGAAAGTTTTATTCAAAATGGCTTCAGTTTGGTTCCTTCTTACAATGTATATATATATATATATATATATATATATATACATATGTATATATATATACATATATACATATATATATATATATATATATAGGCAAAATAACCCATTCACATAAAATAGAAATAAATAAATCTTTTTTTTTTTTAAAGCTCAGAAAGTCATTCATTCTTCTGTCTAGTTTTATTTTAGCACTTCTGGATATCTCCCTAAGAAAACTGCCACCTGGAGCAAGATCCGCTTTCACCCCAACCAGGTGAGACAGAGGCCGTTACAGCATCTTCGTGTTAGCCAGGGGGGACCTGGGGCAGTCACAGGCCAGTTAGATGGAGGGGACTTAGAACACTCCCAAAATTTTAAACAATACCCCAGCTTTCAAATCTCCAATCACTTGAACCTTTAGTCATGTTCAAACCCCAAAGGGATATGTCACGACAGTGTGCTCGGGGACATAGTGTTGTCTCTCTAAACATACTACAAAGAGGAGATGGCTAAGGCAACTGGAAGGAGATGCTGGCACACAACGAGCGGAAGAAAAGGGCTTAGAGTGGTAAATAAATATTAATTAGTTTTATGAGAAGGCTGTTTAGTTTGTACTTAAAGGATGAAATTTTTAGAAAATGGTACACACTAAAGGCTTCCTTTCAAATTATAACATTTTTTTTTTCTAAAGAGCAAATTGTCTGAAAGTCTGCATTTTATTTCTCGGCACTGTTTTCACTTTACGGAATATTTTGCATTATATTTTAATTAATGTTATAATTACAGAACTAAATATAATTAGTTTCTTTCTTCATAAGAAATTGGAAGTGAACTTACTTTATTAAATTTTCAATTTGTTTCCTGTAGTGTTACATAGTTTATTCTAATTAATTGAAAGAGAGCTCATAAATATTTTATCAACATGGGAATGTGATTAAAAATTCAAGAATTTTCCCCTTATTTTTAAACTTTATGCCCCTTCATTTGTGGCTTGTGCTCAGATATATACTCGTGAAACTGAATCGTGTCCTTGTTTGGTTCACTCTTGACCTGTTTGTAGCAACCAGGTTGATTGAAGCATTCATTCCTGCATTTTCTTTTCTTTGGCATTTGCATCCAGAAGTCCCTCCAGAGGAAGAGAGTTTCCATGCTTCATTCACCTTCCCTGAGTTGATACAAATGTGGACACCACAGTATCACTGTCTGGCCATCCAACAAAACAGGTGTCCCAAGAATATTTCTGCAAATTATGGACCCAGAGTTCCAGAACTTCTCCCCAAGAATAGCTCTGCATGGTGCTTAGTTTGTCTATTCCTTTAAATAATTCTGTGGCAGAAAGCTGTGTCAGGAGCAAATCAAGTCTCTAATGTTACCCATGCTGTTTGATTGAGAGTAATTTTTCTTCCACTATCTCACAAGACTGCTCTACAGCAGTCATGTCTTAACGACTCCAGGGGGAATGTTTTTAAATGCTCGAGAGGGTGGTTGGTGAGACCATAATCATCAAAACGGGGGAATGAGCCCTATCCTGACCAACTTACTCTTGAGTGACTGCACTTTAACTCTGTTCCTTTCTAGGTCCTGTAGGCAGCCATGTCGGCCTTCTGTATTTAGATCAAAAAGATTAATGATCTCAGGAAGAAAGGTGCCTCTGACTTCCTTTCCTCCAGGCTCTTTCCTAGTATTCTTCCAGAATTTTCTACCCTTTCTCCAACCCTTAGTGAATAGGACCTTGTCCCTTTACAGCAATGCTGTGCTTTCTAAAACATTTCCTCACACCGTCACGAACTATCTATAACCATTCTGTGAAAGTATGTATATAACCGTGAACTTTCACTACCAAGAAGCCTGGAGAGAGGAGGTACCAGTGAGTTCAAGGTCAGGAAGAATAGGAGCTAGAACCTGGCTTAAATTCTGTTCTTTACCCAGCTGACAGAACACTGCATCATGAAGTCAGAGAAACATGACCCAGGCCAAGTTTCTGGTAAGCATTTAGATACCAGCACAGGGGCCTGGAGAGATGGTTAAGAGGTAAAGAGCAGGTCCTACTCTTTAGAGGACAAAAGCGGTAAGTACTTACAGCACCTTCACGGATCACAACCTCCTTTAACTTCCAGCTCCAGGGAATCTTATGCCTTCTTGTAGCCGGCATCTAACCTCACACATTAATATATAGAAATAATCAAAATAAAAATAAAATATTGAGGAACATCTATGTTGTTTCCAGATTCTGGCTATTATGAATAAAGCTGCTATGAACACAGCTGAGCAAATGCATCTTTCTGGTATATGCCCAGAGCTGGTATAGCTGGGTCTTGAAGTAGCACTATTCCCAAGTGGGGGGACAGAAGGACCCAGAGGGGACAGGAGCTCCACAAGAAGAACAACAATGCTAACAAATCTGGGCCCAGGGAGGCCTGCTGAGACTGATGCACCAACCAAAGACAGTGCATGGAGAGGACCAAGACCGCATGCTCAGATGTAGCCCATAGGCAGCTCAGTTTCCATGTGGGTTCCCTAGTAAGAAGATTGGGGGATGTCCTCTGACATGGACTCTGTTGCCCATTCTTTGAACATATTCCCCTGGCAGGGCGGCCTTGCCAGCCCACAGAGGAAAAGGATCCAGGCAGTCCTGATGAGACTTGATAGGCTGGAGTCAAATGGTAGGGGAGGAGGGCTCCCCCTTTCTGTGGTCTAGGGAAGGGCAATAGGAGAAAAGAGGGAGGGATGGTGGGACCTGAGAAGATGAGAGAGGGGGCTATAATCAGAATATAACATGAATAAATTTATTTTTTAAAATAAAATAAAATAACATGGGCTCTTTCATTTAAAACATAATAAAAAATATTCTGAGGGGCTGGAGAGATGGCTAAGCAGTTAAGAGCTCTTTCAGAGGAGCCATATTTGATTCTCGGCATTTTCAATGGGTCTCACAACCAGGCACACACATGTTGCATGTATGTACATGCTGGCAAAACATTCATATGTGTATAAAATAAAATTTAAAAATCTTCATTAAATATGTTATTTAATATTAATACATTCATACAGTGTATTTTGAGCCAACCCACCATCACCCCATTCTTCCCTCTCCAATTTCTTTTCTATCCCTGCCCCATGTTTTCCCCTCCCAACCTCACTTTTAAACATCCACTGAGTCCCTTTAGAGCTTCCTGTATGTGCATGGGTTTGAGACCATCTACTTTAAATAACAACACAAGGCTTGCTTTCAGCTCCTGGTCTGCTCCAACCTCCATTTCAGCTGTGACTACGCACAGCCCAGCTTTCCCGGTCTTGGAACGGAGTCTTTTGCGCTTGTCCATATTGACTTTGCTTCTATATGAAATATTTACATATGTTTATCACTTCATCATCATTTAGCACAGCATCTGTTTGCCAAAAATGAGTCAGGCCCCAGTCACAGCAGCTTGTGGGATCACGTGAGATCTCAGAGGAAAGAGCAAACTGGCTTTCTGGGAGGTTCCCGCAGAAATAAGTTGCTTTAGTCTGAGTTACCTGACGTTCCAACACACCCACGCACAAATAAATGCTTCATGCCTCCCTTTGCCACAGGTTTAACATCACCTGTGGGGTGTGGAAAGGAGCTTGGAGTACCCAGGTGTCTGTGAACAGGAAAGTCTAAGGAGCTGAGGCAGTTCAGGGCTGAGACAATGAGAGCCCAAACTATTTCATTAAGATTGCTGAGACACTGAGGAACCCCCAAACCTAATTTCATCATGAATATAACAGCTACAATTTAGTGAGTCTTTGAGTTTGCTTTTATTCTGTTTTTACTTTTTTTTTTCTTCTGTTGAGAGAGGCTGTCACTGTAGACCAGGTTGGCTTCCAACTCATGTAGAGCCACCTGCCTCCGCCTCGTAAGTGCTGGAAATAAGAGTGTATGCCATCGAATCCTGCTCCTTTAGTGAGTTGTTAAGTATTAGTTTATACATATAATATTAAACATTTTTTTTCCGTGACTTCTAAATACCAACTAAAGGCTCAAAATCCTGAGGGGCTGTAGCTTAGCCCCTCAAAACAGATGACTTACCTTGTCCTTTGTCTCAGACCCAGCACTCACTCCTTCCCATAAGAATTGAGGACACACTGAGAAAGGTTCAATCCAGATAACTTGTGGCCCACTGACCATTCTACAAGGCAAAAGTATTTCTAAAAACAAACTAGACGGCAGTTCTGACACAGGACACAAAGTTCCTATGACATAGCGGACCTGCATGCAAGTTCTCTAACACATCCATTTTCCCTGTCCCACCGTCTACTCCGTCCTGGAACAGAACTCCGTGACAAAAAAATCCCGAAGAACATTACATCAATTTCCTAACTTAGAGGGTCACACTTGAGAGCAGAATGTGATAGTCAATTCTTTCCTGAAGTTTTCTAAAGATGGAAGACTAGCTGGAACCAACATCAATGACAGGAAGAGGACAGCGCCTCGGGGACAACAGCTGTCATACCCAGCACAGCAAATTTCCCATGCACCAAGGAGCTTCCTCGGTTTTCTCAACCCTTCCAGCACAGCAGCAAGCACCATCAGTAGTCACTGTGGTGAGGTCCGTAGAAGCAGCAGCTGGCTGTCTCCTAGCCTTCAGCAGTGATGGAAGTGCGTTGCTGAACAGCTGCCCTTGTGTCGCTTCAGTCAGGTTCCCTAATAACAGATGGGGTCTAGTATTCAGGAGACTTAGCCATGGAGAAGTCTCAGGCTTTTCTGGTGGTGGAGAAAAAAAAAACAAAAAAACAGAATAAAGACTAGGAAAGAAGAGCTAGAGAGATGGCTCCGTGGGTAAAAGTATTTGCCGTGCAAGTGCAAGAACTTTCGTGGCGAGAGTAACCTCGCTGCTCCTGCAGTGTGATGGAAAGCAGAGAAAGGAGGTGCTCACAGCATCAAACAACAGGACGAAGGCAAGGACCAACAATGGAGGGTGTTGTTCAACCTCCCCATGATGAACATGAGTGCTGGCTATGCCTGCACTCACACAAACAGCATGCTTGTGTGTGTGTGCACGCAGGGTGTGGGTATTAACTTCTGTGGGCATGCACAAACCCTCTCTCACACACGCACTCATACCCACACCCTGAACACACACACACACATACACACACACACTTTTTTAATTAATTATTTTTTTTAATTTTATTTTTCTTTTTAGTTACATTTTGTTAACTCTGTGTCCCAGCTGTGTCCCGCTCCCTCATTCCCTCCCCAACCCCGCACTCCCTCCCTGGTCTCCTCCCTGCCCCTTTCCAAGTCTACTGATAGCGGAGGACCTCCTCCCCTTTCATTTGACCCTGTTTTATCAGGTACCTTCAGGGCTGGCTGCAAAGTCCTCCTCTGTAGCCTAACAGACTGTTCCTCCCCTGGGGGGGTGTCAAACAGCCTGCCCTTGAGATCCTGTTAGAAATAGTCTGTGTTCCCCTTACTTTGGAAAACTACTTGGTTACTGAGCTACCACGGGCCACATCCGAGCCAAAGTTCTAGGTTATATCCATAGATAGTCCTTGGTTGAGTGTCAGTCTCAGAAAAGACCCTGTGCCCGGATATATTTATTTTTAAAGTAAATATTCAATCTAGGATATTGTCACAAGGAAGTCTAACTTTGGCCTGAAACCTGATTAGAAAATTATTCTAGAGCATAACCTATCCAGTGAATTTCCCTCTACAGAGGCAGAGTACTAGACTATCCTATCCTCTACAGTCATTCACAGGTTGCTGATGACTCACATGGGAAGGTGGGCTTACCCACAGAGTCAGGAGGCAGCTGTGAGCCATGAATTCGCAGTGTAACTTTAAACATTTACCCAGTACCATTTAAGGGAAATCTACTTGAGAAACCAATAGAGTACCACACTTGTCTTCTAAAAGATGTATTCTCAGGGTACCTCATTGACAGCAAGTTATGACCTGCTTATAACGTCTTTCTCTTCTTTCTTTTTTTCTCTTTCTTTCTTTCCTTTCTTTCTTTCCTTCAATTCTTTGTCCCTCTGTTTTCTTTTTTTTATCTATTCCTATGATGATATTAATCGTGTCAAATTGATTGCATCTAAAATTCACTAAGAAACCTACCTCTAGTGGGTCTGGAAGACATTACCAGGAAGGATTAACTAAGGGAAGAAAGATCCTCCCCAATACGGTGCTGAACTTTCAGAATGGTAGTCTGGAAGTAAACAGCCCTAAGGTCAAAGGATACCTCTTGCCAGCCTCTCTTACTGCAGTGCAAATGCCCACTGATGCTGGTGCCGCCATGTTTTGGTGATGTCAGAACCCGGATTCTTCAGACTTCCGATGTGGACTTGAGACCAGTAGCTCTCAGGAACCTTCCAGGTGTTCAGCACCAGTTTATGGTGGAGACCTCCCAGAATTCTCTGCTCTCTAGTATGTAGTCATTATTGGACTAAACAAGCTCTATTGTGTAGGCCGATCTAACAAATTTCCTCTTACAACATGTTCACTCTATCAGTTCTATTCCTCTAGAGAACTTTAACACACACTCCTATTTCTTCATTCCCAGGTAGCTAGGCTGCACCCATGCTCTCCTTACAGTTCCTCTCTGTTAAAGAATCTCAAGCTAAGGTCATCATGATAGTAATATTCTTACCACTAAAAGTTACTGTATTGGTTACTTTTGTATCTCAGTTACGAAAATACCTGATCTAACAATTCAAGTGTGGGAATTATTCATTGTAGCTCATGGCTTCAGAAGGTTCAGTCTACCATGGATGAGAAGGCATGGCAAAGCGAGCCATTTTCTTTATGGCGGGGCAGAAAGGAGAGCTAAGGCAATGTCATCTGGGTCCCCAGCCCTTGGAAGGTGCTAATATAGACACTGTGTCTTCCTCCTTCAGCTAGTCATGTCTGAAAGCACTCTCACAGACAGACCCAGAGGTGTGACTCCCCAGTTTCCTAGGTGACTCTAAACACACCCAAGTGGAAATGTAGGAAGATTAACCATTGTATTTATCTATGCCTACAGGCTCCAATGAAGTAGCTTTAAGAAACAAAGAATAGAAGATTGTGTTTGGAGGGAAAGAATGATCGATCTCTTTCTTGCTTTGATCCATGAAATGTAATGTAAGTCAGTTAAAACCCTTCATTGTCTAATTTCCACAGCTCTGTTTTTAAAGTAGATATAGTTGTCTTCATTTTGCGTGAGTGTCAGAGGAGGAACTCGTGATGTCAAAGCCTCCTTGTTGAGGTTCAAGCTCACATAGTGATTTTAAAGCAAATAAATTTTTTACCCACCAAGCCACCCAGCCCCCCTTAAGGCTTCAGAAGCATGCCACCAAAATACATTTGCTTATTCCTGAACTTGAAGGTAAGGTGCCTGAGATAATTCAAGACAGTATTGTGGGCTGTGTTTTCTGTTAAAATGGGTGATTTTTTCCCATTTTCTCCTATCACCAGCAAGATGAAAAGGGCAGATAGCATGCTCTGTTGTTAAACTGACAACATTATTGATATTTTCCAAATTATTACCAGAAAGACCTGGCACTCACATGTTTTATTTAAGGCAGTTTCTGCATTGTTTGGACATTAGATTATTTATGTCAAAAACAGTATATTGGGTGAACATTTATTCACCCAGTAACATTTATTAGTTACAACCAAGCACTTTTAAGACCAGAATAAAGAATTGAAAGAGGGAGGGGGAAACAGCCAAGTATCATTTTTTTTCCAACACTCTCCCTGACAAGCAGAGATTTCCTTCAAGTCATAAACTAAATCCCGAATGTTTGCTCGGTAGGGTTGCTACAGCTCCCTAAGCGACCAGCGGCTCATGATGCCTACTCCATCAGCCAGGAAAATAGGACAGTGTCAAACACCGTTTGCATACAGGAGGCTAGGCTGGATGTCCATATACAAACATGGGTACCCGGCAGTCTTTTGAACAAGTAGGATATAACACCAATTATCTGCAAAAAGAGGAAGTACTAATAGGATTGAGAAAACATTAAATATGGCCAGATTGCATGTGTCTGATCACAGTAGATTTTGTCTATTAAAAACCTCTCTGTGCGATGAGAACTAAGGGGGATATTTCCACAAACATGAAAGTGGCCACTTTGCCCAGCCCTGTCCTATGCAATGCCATTCATCAGCATAGAGTATGCTCCTGAGGGCTGTCAGGAAAGTTTCCGTGAGGAGGGCCACCACATGCAGATTCACTGGCTAGTGCACATCAGTCATGTCTGAGTTACTGATCCTGCTTCTCTGTCACAAGCCACTTTCAGCTTTTCCCAGGTGGTGCCTGAGAAAGCAAGGGACTCCAGGGGGACAGCAGGCATCGCGGAGAGAGAATGTCTGTCAAACTACAAGGCTGCAAACTAATATTGCCCTGAATCTGGGATGAGGATGACAAGCCGAAGTGAGAGGAAGGAAAGAGCCACATGAATTACACACAGTCCCCTCCCCAAAAACAAAAATGAAACAAAACAAACAAAAAACAACAACCAAAAACTGCCAGAAAGCAGTTAAGTAGCCATGACTGTCCTGTGTCTTTCTTTATGCTACATAAATTCATCCCCGAACTTTTATCTTAATTATCTCCCATTTTATTTTCCTTGCCAGGTGAACTGAAATTGTTTCAATTATTTAACATTTATTTGCTGAATGTCTTATCCTTTGAATGGGCATCTATCTCCATAGAGCATTGTCAAGATCTAAGTGACAGCCACCGTGGCTTTTACCACAGATATCTCACCAAATGGGTAATGAGAGGCAAAGTATGCTCATTGACCACGATGTGTAATCACTTTCTTGCCAATAGAACAGTTTTATGTCAATTAAAAAGTACATGCTAGTTATGGAAAGATGGCTCAGAGGTTAAGAGCATTTGCTGCTCTTCCAGAAGACTCCACATTAGGGCTCACAACCATCCAAATATCCAAGGGACACAACACCTTCTTCTGGCCTCCATGAACATTGCATTCACAGGCATATGTGCATGCTTGTGCTTTCTCTCTCTCTCTCTCTCTCTCTCTCTCTCTCTCTCTCTCTCTCTCT
>NW_026596101.1:17852665-17905727 GCF_907164565.1 Psammomys obesus
TCTCTCTCTCTCTCTCTCTCTCTCTCTCTCTCTCTCTCTCTCTCTCTCAAACTGAAAAAGCTAAATCTTTAAAACTAAATGTCAACTGATGGGATGGGCACTTGTATTAGATTCTTTTCAATTGCTATGCAAAACACCATGACCAAGATAATGTACAAAAGAAAGTGTTTAACTGGCTTTATGGTTTCAGAGGACTGAAGTCCATCACAGGAGGTAATGTGACAGCAAGCAACAGACATGTTGGCACTGGAGCAGCAGCTGAGAGTTTGCATCGAAATCCACAAACAAGAAGTAGTGACTGAGCACACAGGGATGGGCATGAGTCTTTTGAAAGCCCAAAGCCCATCCCCAGGGCACACCTCTTCCAAACAGGCCACACCTCTTTTTCTTTTCCAAACAGTTCCACCTGGGGACCAAGTATCCAAACATAAGGACCTATGCATACTATGTTCTCTCAAACCACCACTGAGCTCATGTGTAAAGCCCAGCACATGCTGTTCATACCACTGTTGAACCAGTGGGCATGTCTTGGCAGGCCAGTCATACTAAACCTTGCAGAGTTCACAGTTGGGTAAGATTGATAATTACTGACCTTTTCAGGTGCATAGCACCTTCCATCATTATGAAAGTTATCCACTATGAATGAAGCTCCCAGACCCATACAATCTTATTTCATCATGTTTCATGACTCAGTATATGGAGTCTTTAGCAATAGAGCCTTATCCTGCAGTTCCGGAGGATAACCAAGGACAGTACCAATGTCCCCTAATGTTTGGGGATTTATGGGACCCCACTGACCAAGAACTCCAACAGAATTAAACCATTCTTGGTGCTGGGCTTTTTGCCAGCCTCTGGTATCTAGTGGGGTCATTGTTCCTGTTATACAGTAACTCCATTTATATATGTATGTATACATTCTACATGTGTATAACCTGTGTGTGTGTGTGTGTGTGTGTGTGTGTGTGTGTGTGTGTGTGTGTATATATATATATATATATATATGCATATATAAAGTTCCTATAGGAGTATGTTTCCATGTCATTTTCCAAAAGTTTAGTGTTATTTGTCTCTCCCTGTACTCCCTCCTCTACTCTATTCTACCACTTCCACCTCAGTTTAACCCTTTCTGTTCCATTATTCTTCTTTAACTCTGTATTCCAGTGTATTGTATTTCCCCTCCCTTAACTGCCACCACCATGCACCTTTAGCAATTTACTCATGTGTCTGGGCACTGCAAATAAAACACACACATCTGAAGGTTCAAAGCTAACATCCACAATGAGAAAAAAAAATATAAAGAGTATATAAGGGAAGGAGGAGAGAGCAGTAGGGAATAAAGAATGAGTAGATGGGAGGAAAAGGAGAGGTGGATTTGATCAAAGTACATGATATCAGTGTCTTCAATTCTCAGGAAACTCTCTAATAAAGATAATAACAATTGTTGAATTTTTTTTCCTGAAAGGTAAACAATTCACAGGAGAGATGGCTACATATTTAAAAGCACTTGGGGCTCTCAGAGAACCTGGGTTCAGTTCCTAACACTCACATGGTGGTTCACAACTGTTTGTAACTGCCAGTTCCACTGAGTCTGATGCCCACGTTGACCTTTCATGACATCTTGAGGTCCCAGACACATATGATGCCACACATACATGCTGGCAAAATGCTCATGCACATGAAATAAAATAAATATTTAAAAACAACTGTGCAACTGTCATTTCCTAAAGGAAGCCTTCTTTGTTCACCTCCCTCTGAAAATCTATTGGGATAGATTTTCTTATTCCTTGCACTGGTTTATCTCACTTTCTACTGTTTTCTTCACCAGAATTCCAGATGCTATCCATCTCTTGTCCTGGGTGTGCCTATCACTGGCTTAGAGACTAACTCAGTAAACGCTGTTAAACTGAACTAAATGGGAAGGTTCATTAACAGACCCCTAAGTCATCCTTTTAACCAGATATTCATGAGAGCTGCTACAGGAGATAATGAAGACATTAAGAAGTGATACCCAGGACATTGGAAGAAGGAGAAAACAGGAAACAGGACAGGAGCCTACCAAAGAGGGGCTCTGAAAGACTCTACCCAGCAGGGTATCAAAACAGATGCTGAGACTCATAACCAAACTTTAGGCAGAGTGCAGGGAATCTTATGAAAGAAGGGGGAAATAGTAAGACCTGGAGAGGATAGGAGCTCAACAAGGAGAGCAACAAAACCAAAAAATCTGGGCACAGGAGTCTTTTATGAAATTGATACTCCAACCAAGGACCATGCATGGAGATAACCTACAACCCCTGCTCAGATGTAGCTCATGGCAACTCAGTATCCAAGTAGATTCCCTAGTAAGGGGAACAGGGACTGTCTCTGACATGAACTCAGTGGCTGGCTCTTTGATCACCTCCCCCTGAGGAGGGAGCAGCCTTGCCAGGCCACAGAGGAGGACAATGCAGCCAGTCCTGATGCGACCTTATAAGCTAAGGTTAGATGGAAGGGGAGGAGGAGCTCCACTACCAGTGGATTGAACAGGGGCATAGGAGGAGATGAGGGAAGAAAGGTGGGATTGGAAGAGAATCAGGAGAGGGCTACAGCTCTGATACAAAACGAATAAACTCTAATTAACATAAAAAATAAAAATTTAATTAAAAAAGTGATGCCCAGAATGTGAAACACAAGGAAAGAAAAGGTTCGTTCATTCATTCATTCATTCATTCATTCATTCAAACCAACAAAAACATTAAAGATCTCATGTGACAAAAAATGGAGAGGGGGGAGAGAGAGGAGGTAGGAGGCTCCTACTTGGTAGACTAGGGAATTAGGTACCACCAGCTACATATGAATGTGATGTAATGGTCACAAACTAACTTCAGGAATAAGTAAAAATGGGAATGGGTAGTAGAGAGTATAGAAGAGGCCATAATTAATATGAACAAGCCACACCAGTGGCCAGGACGCACTCTGGCACTCTTCCTCTATATTCCATCAGCTATCATCTTTCTAAGAACATCTTTCTAAGGTTTCTCTTCAGATGCGAGCCTCTTTTAAAGGTTAGAGCCACTTTAATGTGTCGTTACAGAAAGGTGGTAGAGTAAAGCATTCATCCTAGCATCCACGGGAAATATTTATAGTTTTTTAAATGAAAGACAGCTTCTCAATGTTATCTATCACACCAGTTGTTTACAGCTACACTTTTGTCAAAACTGTGCCTGTAAGTTCCATGTAATCATCTCAGGTATGTTTCAAGAACCCAAAAGCCCCTGTATTTAATACCTCTGAAGACGGTACAACAGCATGGTTCCAGGGCAACCATTACTTGCATTCCAGATGTGCGCCCGCCCTCATGGACAGTTCACTTTATCAATCTGTGGGGCTATTTTTTTTTTTTTACAGCCATAAGAATTCCAGGTGTTGTTGTTTGGAATCATAACATTTTATGTAGATTTCCCAGCAAAACTCATGGCGCATGAAAGAGACCCAGAGCGTTACCAGTCTTTAGTGTCAAAGCATGGGCGGCAGCAGCCAGGACAAACCTAGCTTGGCTCCCTTTACTCAACAAACAGACAAGTTATAATTAAAGCAGGAAAACGTTTATTTAGTGTGGTCACATCGGGGAAAGGAAAAGAGTGCCAGAGACACGCCCCCACGTCCATCCTCTGGGGACTTGACATGAGGTTTAGGTTTAAATAGAGGGCAAGAGGTCTGCATAACTAAAGAGTTCTGGGTGGATTCATGGTCCTGCCTGTCATGGATCCGCTGCCCTTGTGCACGTGGTCGCATGAACTGTCAAAACTGGGTACAGTCTTTTTCTGGAGACAAGAGCCTCCTCTGGCTGGTTCCAGAATGCAGCCTTTCTTTTTTTTCCGGCCTGAGACTCCAAGTCACTGTAGTCCATTGTCTCAGTAGTCTATTAGCCAAAGGAAAAGACACAACTGCTTCTTTAGAATAACTTCATCCCTGCAAGGATAATGATGACATGATTAAAGATATGGGTGTGGTTATGGTACTACCATACTTTAAATCATGATCCCTCTGCTAAACATCTTTTGCTCCCCAATAATCTGCAATGAATTATGGTGAGGATGTCATTAGAGTAGGTGAAGACTAGAAAAACATTAACCTGGATGGGGTAGCCCAGACCCCCAAAGGACAAACAGCCCATATTCTCTTTGTGGATCCTAGCTCTCAATCTTTAGATTTTAGTATATAATGTAGAATAACTACAGAAGCCAGGAAAGTAAAAAGAGACTATGCTGGGGGAAGAGGGAGAAAAGGAACTCCAGAGTGCGGTTGTTTGTGCCATGAAGGGGAAAATGCAAAGAATGGGAGAAGGAGACTGTAACTGGAGGGGGGCAGGAAAGAGAGGGCTGACAAATAGAGAGATGAAGAGAGGAAAGTTAAAGTATTAAGGATGCTAGAGAAAACCTTATGGGAATATACCATTTTATAAACTTACTTAAATATGTACATAATAAGCTTACATGAATATATATTTATATATGAAAAATATATATATTTAAGTAAATATACATAAACATCTATTTACAAGCTTATAAAATACATACGACACACACATGCACACGCACAGGCACACATGCGCAAGAAGAATTGGAAGGGGAGAGTGGAGGGTTGAAATAATGTGAACATAGTCCTCATGAAATTATCCAAACATGATTTTATTTATAAAAAGAGTCAACAAGACAAGAAAAGCACACTGGCTCATGCTTCCAATCCCAGCATATAGACGCTGCAGGAAAGGAGAGGAAGGACTGGTCCAGCTAGGCTATATAGCAAGCGCCTGCCTCCAAAAACCAAAAAGGAATAGACAAAGACACAAATTAGAACCCCCTAGAGTAACGGTAATGTGGAAACTGGCCATGTCTTTTGAGCCATTTTCACAGACTACTCTAACAAGTGCATGTGGCAAACCTCTAGTGACCAATGGGCTTTCATTCACAAATTAGAAATAATACTGTCTCTTGAAGCCTTCTTTTAAAAGTCGCACATACGTAATTTTCTAACAGAAACAGGGCAGTACTCAAAAGCGGCAGCTATGACTATACATATTATAGTTAATCATATACGATTATCGGTTTCAGGATGAGAACCATTTACTCTTTGGTTCCAACGTGTCCTTTGACAGACAATGGTGAAGAGGTGGTGTCTTTGCTCTCAGCATCCTCCTCGGAACCTCGCTGCCTCCTGTCTACACGGGTAGTTCTATGACATCAAAGTGGGTATGGGAAAGCAGTGACCTCAAGGAGAGCTTGGAGCAGCTCGGCCTGGCACATGCGGCAGACAGCTGCTTAAGGACATGAGAACTCGGGCATGAAGCAGGCTGTTCAGTTCACAGTGAATTAGATCTTTGATTCTTTCTATTTCTCCCTTCATCCCCATAGCTTTGAATTTAAGTAGCACGGGTTCATGTGTAATTCTAACAAAGGCTTCTCTGAAAATCCAAAATAACTCTACTCAGTTACTGTGCAGGCCTTTCATGACCTTATTATATGGGAAGGTTTTGTTAAACAGATTTTTCTCTCCTGCAAATTAGTACAGAACATACTTTATTTTTGTGTGTCTCAGCAAGCTTTCTAAACTCCTTCCCACATCACAGTTCATTTAGACCAATTACAATTCCACGAACAGAAGATAAAGTGTGTTACTTAAGGAGGAGGCTGGGAATATCGAGTGGGACCGGTGCTCTGGGAAGGAGTTTGACAGTTTCTTCAGAAAACTAAACACGCAACCCAGCAATTACACTCCTGGAGAAATTTCCCAGAGAAGTGAAAAATTTTGTTCCCCCCAAGATTCGTATGCACAAACTTTCACAGCAACTTTATTTGCAAAAGCTGAAAACTAAAATCAGTGCAGGTATTCATCCACTGAGAAATGACATCACAAATGTGGCACACCCGTGCCGCAGAGGCTATGCCAGTGGATGGACCTTAGAAGGAAAGGAAACCATTGACACCTCAAGGGATTACACTGGCAGAGGCAATCCCAAGGGGGCTACAAAGTGTTGATTCCATCTCTGTAACATGCTTGAAATGACGAAAGTGGAGTGCATATTGCAGAGGTCAGGGGTCGACAATTTAGGCAGGTTATGAAATGATCATTTATTCTTAATATGCAGCAATCCCCACAAACCAGTGTAAAAAAAAAAAAAAACCTCAGAAAATCCGAGTATGTTTACTGAGTCATCTGAGTCATCTGACAGTCAATAATGCTAATCATACTAATTATTTTGTGCATAGGATTTTTTCAGTATCATTCCTCATGACTGCATCTTGATCTACAATATCATACAATATCATACAGAAAATAGTGTTTAACATGAAAAGCCAATAAGAAAAGACCTGAACACTGAGTTTTGAAAGGAGATGACAGATAAACTTGTAAACATAAACAGCTAAAGATGTTTATGCCAAGAAACCCCATACTGAGAACTACATCATCTCAAAGTCTGGAAAGGTACGTGTAATTTATTGCTTTGCCCTTAAAGCTGTTTAAAATTATATCCTGGAGTGCAAAAACCCTCAGAATCTTCATTTTCTCTGTCCTTTACATCTGTGCTCCCTCCATCAATAAATTCCGGAACCCAGAGTTTTTTCATCCTCTCCACTGCTGCCAGAGGCTCTTCACCTGGATTGTTCTAGCAGCCTTATAAATGGTTTCTAAGTCTTTCTTCTCCTCTGCAGTCTATTTCAGCACAGCAGCTAGGTGATGCTTGAAAATCTATCAGATCATGGAACTGGCATTATGCCTCAGTGAGTACATGCGTTTGCCACACAAACCGGGTGACCTGACTTCACCCAGAGTGAAAGCAGAGAACCAACCCTAGAAAGTTGTTGTCTGACTTCCATATGTGCACAATAGCATGGGCATGTCTGCATACATACATACACACACAACACACATACACACACACACACACATACACACACACACACACAAATAGATAAAATTTTTAAATAAATTAATACAAATAATCACTCCTTAGATTGGGGGCTAGTTCAAATCATGCCCCATGAGACTCCTCTTTCAGAACTCACCCATAGCTTCTCACACTAATGAACACCATCTTGATAGGGCAAAACCCTTCCTAGAACTTTCTAGGTTCCACGCGATTTAATTCCAACTTTATTCTGCTTTCTTTCTCCTTACTCCTCTTTACTCAGCAGCTTCGTCTCTTTAGTTTTGCTCAAATTCCTGCCTTAGGGCCTTTACACCATTATTCCATCTACCTTAAGCAGCTTTCCAAGGGATACCACACTCCTACCTCCTGTAAAGCTCTAGGGGTGTGGCTGCAGGCTACCTTGCCTCGGGTTCCTTGTGTCTTTCCCTGCTCCTATGTCTCTCAACATCACCTGCCCGCATGCCCCTTGTTCACCTTATATTTCAGTCTTACCATTACAGATTTGTTTACCAGCATTGAGAATATCGTAGAGCATACAGAACACAGTCTATTTGTTGAAGAAGAAAAAAAAAGCCCTACATGAATAAATAATGAAACAAACAGATAATACAATGTCACACAACAGGAAACACTGGTTAGAGTTTTGATGCAGATCCTCTTCCTTCAAAGTCTAAGCCACAGAATTCCTGTACTTGGCCTATTTGTTTTAACAATTCGTAGCTCCTCCAGCAGATTATAAACGCCAACCACACCATGTCACCTGATGCTGCTCTGGTTTGTTCAAAGGGCTCATCAGAGGACTTCTGCATGAGAATAGAAGCTCAAGAGCTAAAGCCAGAATCCAGCTCTTTGTAATTCCCTAGCTTTAACTGAAGGTAACTGTATGGAACTAAGCGCATCCATGCTTGGCTGCTGCCACGTGCTCCTCCACTGTTCTCCCTCTGACATTTTGAGAGTATATTCTAAACTTACAGTGACTGTGTCTTCTCTTTCAGGTGGAATTAGAGCAGCTTTCCGCTGCTCACAATTTTCCACTGAAGTGATAGAAATGACCTTTCACCTTTACCCCACTAACATCCTTCAAGGTTGAATCTTGCTATCAAAAATATTTAAGTCCTAAACAGAAGTGACTTCTTGAGAAAACCCATCATGAGGAAGTGAGTGAACCTCACTGGAACAAGGGAAAGCTTGTGTTAAGCCTTGCTAGCTGTCTTGCCTTACATAATGACCAAAGCAACCATTTTTGTGCTAGACTTTAGAAATGCAGATTCGAATAACTCGCTTTAAAGCAAATCAGAAACTTGTGTTTTTATCTGACTGTTTCTACTCTGCAATGTCAGTTTTAGCTTAAAGCTCTTGAATGTTGTTTTATGTAGAGTCCTTGGAGACAGTGTTGTATATTGCAGATTTGGCTTGTATAGCACTGAGTTTGAAGAAAAGGGTGAGAGCAGTGAGAAAAACCACGGTGGGGGGTTTTTCGCGGTGAGGGTGAAATTCATAAAGGAGCATCTACTCTTAGAAAAGAGATGCAGGCAGGAGGAGGCAAGGCTCATTCTGAGCAAAATAATAAAATGCAGTCAGTGTCAAAGGAAAGAAAGCTAAAAACATGGGCTTCATCTTCCTCCTGCAACATAGGAAATGTCTTCCTGTAAAGGCAGGATACATTGCCCACGGTGACGGAGTACAGCCAAGGAGCCTCGCAGCATTATAGCAGTGATGATCATAATGTCTACGAAGACGCTCAACAGTCAGTAGAAATCACCATTCCAATTCACATCGTGGGGTCCTTTGAAAGCACTGTTGATACACTCACATGGAGGCTCCTTCCCACCCTGTGGGAAGTCATGGCTCCACTGCCCCATTTCTTAACCCTCTGTCTGCTTGTTTGCTTTAAGTGTGGGAGAAAGGCTTAAGATTTACATTGCTGACAAAATATCCAGGGCACAATACAGGACTGTTCCGTGCGAGTACACTTTGACAGCAGATCTCTGTCTACACCTCTCAGCTATTCTCCGATCCCTCTGCCTCTACTTCCGACAAACTGCCATTCTACTCCCTGCCTCTGTGGGTTTGACTTCCATATTATTGGAATCATATAACATGATTCCTTCTGATACTGGTTTACGTCACTTCAGATAGTGACCTCAGGGTTCATCCATGGTGTTACATATGTGCATGTAATTTCCTTCTCTTTCTTTTGGCCTAGGTAGCCACACTTTTCCATCTTGTAAGAGCGTTTTAAACTGTGAATTGCCTGGGAGCTGAGAAGGCTGGCTACTACACGTAGTCTCCACCAAAAGGCCAAGAAGTGATGGATTCTTTCACAAGCATTTCTTTCCAGATTCCGTTTCCCGGTTAGCATCATGTGGTGGCTTTCATTATGACGTTTCCATACTTTGCTGTGTCATACTTCCTTCTTACTCAGTCCTCCTCCCAACTTCTTGCTAACCCTTTCTCTTACCAGAAGAGTACCCTTCTACATTCATGGGACATGGTTGCACTACTCTCTTCTCTCTGCCTCCCTTAGGATGCCTTTCTTCTCTCTCTCATACTCTCCTTTCAAAAGATTTCATTTTTAAGCTAAATGACATCCCATTCTGTGTATTCTCAACAGTACATTCCTCCCTCTATCAACCGAAAAGCAGGTTGCTTCTTGGCTTGATCATGCTCAGTACTGCTTCAAAGAATACCAAAGTGCTGGTGTTTCCTTCACACACTGGTTCTGTTTGCTTTACAGACCAATGCAGAAGTGGGATTGCTGGGTCAAGTTCAGTTCAGCTTTTACCATTTCAGGAGCATCTCCACTGCTTAGCATAACAGCTTCATCATTTTACATTTCCACCAAGAGATATCCAAACCAACAGGCACACAAGTTGCAACAAAACAATGCAAGAAACATTAAAAAACAAAGCAATGTAACTCCTAGAAAAAAAAAATCGAGACTCAGGGCTGGGCAGTTGTGATGCATGCCTTTGCTCCCACCACTCAGGAGGCAGAGGCAGGCAGATCCCTGAGGCCATCCTCCTCTAAGAGTGAGTTCCAGGACAGCCAGGGTTACACTAAGAAACCCTGTCTCAAAAATAATAATAATAATAATAAGACTCATCAACTCCTAAAGGCAAGATATGTATGACTAGTGATCCAAAACAGGATATAAGTAAGAAAGGGCTTCAATCCAGAACTTGGAGAGAGTCAGTAACACAGAGGCCAAAGCAAGGTGAATGAGAAAATCACCAGTGAGGATTAAAAGTCATCAACAACACTAAAGAAAAATCAGCAAAGAAACAGAGATTCTGAAAAAAGTTAACAAATTAGAAACAAGAAACTAAATGAGTCAAATAAAAAAAAATAGTGAAAAGTATAATCAATAAAATCAACAAAGCAGGAAATAAATAACAGGAATGGTGGATAATGCTGATAAAATGCTGCATTCAAATATGAATAATAAAAAGAGTCAGCATGATCACAATGCCCGAGAACTTTGGGATATGATCAAGAGATTGAAGATAAGAACCCAAAAGACAAAAGTCTGAGTAAGCACTAAAGCCACAGAAAGTCTATTCACTGATGTTACAGCAGGAATTCCTCAAAATCAAGAGAAAGAGCTAGATATTCAAATGGAAGAGACATTTAGAGTCTCAAGCAGACATGAATGAACAAGAACCTCTCCCTGATACAGTACAATCAGGATGTCAGGGATATAAAACAGTGTTAAAAGCAGTAAAAGAAAAGTACTGACTTACGAAAGCAGAAACATCCAAGCGGCATCACATCTCTTATCAGCGACCCTTCAATTGTGGCTTCCTGAAAGTAAATAACTACCCACCATGAATGCCATAACCAGCAAAGCTGGCTTTTAGGATTAATGAATAACATTTCAAGGCAAGCACAAACTGAGACAGTTTATGACCACCAGCAATATATAAAATATTTAAAGAAACACTATAAACAAAGAAGGAAGAAAACTCAGTCAAGTGAGCCAAGGAAAAATGAAAGCTGAGCTAGGGAGGGATCTAACACATCCAACATAGGAAAGCAGCAAATTACGGAAATTAATGGAAAAGAAAGAAAAGAATAATGTAAGCCAAAAAAATTAAATGGATTAGTAAATATCAGTACATAATTAATGTACGTGTAAATAAATTCAATTAACCACTAAATAACATAGGGTTGAATTGATTTTTTAAAACTAAAATCTTTAATATTATCTCTAAGAAAAATACCCCACTAGTAAAGACACCTAGAGACTGGGATTCAAAGATGGAAAATAATAAACCAAAAGTGAACCAAAACCAAAGCCAAGTGGGCATAGCTGTTTTGATATCTGATAAAGTAGACTAAAACCAATATTTGTTAGAGGAGATACTTACTAATAACTGGAATAATTTATCAAAAATATATAACAATTTTAGGTATGCATGCACCAACCATTAGGATTCCTAATTTCAAAAAAATATATTAATAAATATAAAAGGTCAAATGGGTCTTAGTAAAGTAACATTAGGTAGATTCCATATTCCAGTCTTATCTCTAGATAGGTTAAACTAAAATTCAACAAGAACATCAAAACCTCAGAATTACACTATTCAATAAGTGAAATAGATATCAAATCTGATAAGTGTACAGTAGAACATGCCATCCAACAGAAACAGAACACAAATTGTTTTCAAGAGCCCATAAAACCATCTCTAAAATAATCATATTCTAGACCACAAATCAAGTCATCCCAAACACAGAGGAGTCAAGATAAACTCTTATATCCTAGAATATAAAACCATAGCAATCGATGACATTGAAGCAGTGATTTAAGAACTTCCCCACAAAAGGGAAAATAGAATAGACAGTGGAAGCAGTTGAAGAGAGGGAACAAGGTAGGAGAGGGAGCATGAGAGAAATGAAGGTGGACATGGAGATGGGGGGGGGGATAGAGGACCTGCAGAGAGAAGAGAAACCTTGGGCAGCTTATCTCTGTGATAAGCTAGAGGCCTATGATAGGGTAGGCTTCTGAGAGGATATGGGCGTGACTCTAACTGAGACTCCTAGTAACAGAGTTCATGGAGACTGAAGAGGATACCCTCTTCAGACATGATTCTTAGTGGAAGGAAGGGAACACCAACCTACCCACAAAAATTTTGACCCAAAATTTACCCTGCTTATAAGATATTCAGGGATAAAGATAGAGCAGAGACTGAGGAAATGTCCAACTAATGCCTGGCCCAACCTGAGACCTAACTCAAGAGAGAGAGCCAACCACTAACACTATTCACGATATTCTGCTATTCTTGCAGGCATACACTAATATAGCTGTCCCCTGAGAGGCTCCTCCCAGAAGCAGACTGAAACAGATGCTGAGACTCACAGCTAAACACTGGGCAAAGCATAGGAAGTCTTGTGGAAAAGTGGGTAAGAATAGAAAAACCTGGAGCTGACAGGAACTCCACAAGATCAACAGAGACAACTAACCAGAGCCCAGAAGGGCCCACTGAGACTAAAGCACCAACCAAGGACCATGCATGGACTGGACTGTCTCTGACATGGACCTGGTTGACTGCCTTTTGATCACTTCCCCCTGGCAAGGCTGCCTCAACAGGCCACACAAAAGAGGATGCCCTCAGTCCTGATGCAATTTGATGTGCTGGGGTAGTTGGGGGGGGCTGCTTTTTTCTGAGTAGGGGAAGGGGGATGGGAGAAGAGAGAGGGAGGGTGGGACCAGGAGGAAAAGAGGGCTACAATTGACATGTAAAGTGAATACATAAATAAAAGATAGATAGATAGATAGATAGATATAGATAGATAGATAAATGAATAGATAGATAAATAAATAAATAAATAAATAAATAAATAAATAAATAAATAAATAAATAAATAAAGTAATAAAAGAAAAGAACCTTCCAACAAGGAGAAGTCTAGCATCGGATGGATTCACTGAATAATTCTACCAACTCTTTAAAGAAGAGCTAACTCCAATGATCCTCAAACTGTTTTATACAATGCAAAGAAAGGAACATTATCAAACTTATTCTATTAAACTAGCATTAACCTAATGAAGAACCTGGATAAGGAGACAATAAAGAAAACTATAGATCATTTTTCCTGATGAACATAGATGCAAAACTTTGGAAATGAAGCTCCAGAACACATTAATTTAAAATCACACACCCAACAAGTTGCTTTCATTTCAGCAATGGAAGTTTAAGTCAACATATGTAAAATATTCGTTATAGACTGAAATAGACCTAAAGATCAAAATCACATGATCACCTCAATCCACACAGAAAAAAATGACTTAACAAGGTTCAACATTCTGAGGGAACAGCAACACTGAGGGACTAGCAATAAAAAGAAACAGACGGCAGCACAATAAAAGCAAGATATGACAACCTCATAGCCAAAATCATACTAAGTTAAAAATCTCACAATTTTCTCTAAAATTTGTAATGTGGTAAGGGTACCCACTTTCTCCAGTCTTATTCAACATACTAATTGAAATCTTAGCTAAAGTTATAAGATATTAATAATGTAGATGCATGTAGGAAAGAAGGAAATAAAGGCATCTGTGTGCAGCTGACATCATTCTACAAGACCTGAAGACCCTACCAGGAAACCTAGACCTAACAAATACTTTCAGAAGAGCTGCACACAAAAACTAGAGCTTTTCTATATGCCAATAATAAACTCACCAAGAAAGAAGTTAAAGGTCAGAGGTTCCATTGACAATAGCTTCAACACTAAAAATAATAATAATACAATACCTAGGACTAAATCTAGCCAAGGAGACAAAAGACCTGTACACTGAAAACTTTTAAGACAATGAAATAAAGTGAAGACAACATTAGAAAATAAAAATGTTTCTACACTCATAGATGGGCAGAATTGAGATTATTAAAATGCCTTATTTTCACAAGCAATCTATATAGTCAGCTCAACTCCCATATTAATTCCAATGACATTATTAACAAAATTTTAAAAAATCATTTCTAAAGTTTATATAGAAACATGAAATGGCCAAAATAGCAAAAGAAAGCCTTATCAGAAAGAATAATAGTGGTGATATGAAAGTACTCAACTTCAAAATATATTAAAGAGGCATAGTGACAAAAAAAGACATAGTACTAGCAAAAAGATGTGTAGAGCAAAGAAAATAGAAGAGCCAGAAATAAATGCACATAGTTATAGCTACCAAACTTCTGGCAAAACATATTGGACAAAAAAAAAAAATCTCTTTATCAAAAGTGCTGAGAAATGGAAATTTCCATGCATAAGGATAAAACTAGATCCATATCTTTGACCCTGTATAAAAAAAATGAATTCAAAACATATTAAAGATAGATTCTTGGCCTTACTTGCTAAGATCAAGTGAAAATGGATCAAAGCTTCTAATGTAAGGTATGAAACCTAAAACTACTATTAGAAAAACATAGATAAAATACTCTAAGACATAGTTATGGACAAGAATTTCTGAACAGGATTCCAATAAGATAGAAAAGAAACCCAGCAATTGACAGATGATATGATATAAATGAAATTATATATATGATATAGTATACATGAAAGTAAGAAATTGACAGCATGACAAAAAGCCTACTAAATGAATTTTTTTTTAAAAATTGCCTTTCTAACTAAATAGCAGACAATGTATTTCAATATCAAGGACACAAAAAGAACTACAAAAATTAAACATCTAAAAAATCATTCAATCAGTAAGTGAGCTAATAAACTAAATAGAATTGTCAAAAGAAATACAAGTAGCCAATAAATGCCTGAAAAGGTATTCAACATCTTCAGTCATCAGAGAAACCCAAATTAAGACTACTTTCAGAATGCATCTAACTCAGTCAGAAATTTACATTATCAAGGAAAGAAATGACAACAAATGCTGGCAAGGAAAACAATTATATTCAATTATATTCACTATATAGCCACTGTGGAAATAAATACTGGTGTTTGTTTTTTTTTAAACAAACTGAAAGTAGAACTAAACTATGACACAGTTATATGTCTCTTTGGCATATGCCTAAAGGACTCTTACAATAAAACGTCACAGAACAACCAAGGACTATGCATGGATCTAACCTAAGACCCCTACACAGATGTAGTTCATGGCAATTCAGTATCCAAGTGGGTTCCATTGTAATAGGTACAGGGACTGTCTCTGACATGAACTGATTGGCCTGCTCTTTAATTACTTCCCCCTGAGGGGGGAGCAGCATTACCAGGCCACAGAAGAAGACATTGCAGCCACTCCTGATGAGACCTAACGGACTAAGATCAGAAGGAAGGAAAAGAAAACCTCCCCTACCAGTGGACTTGGGAAGGAGCTTGCATGAAGAGGGTGAGGGAAGGGAGGGATTGGGACAGGAGGAGGGAGAGAACCACAGGGGGGATACAAAGTGAATAAAGTGTAATTAATAAAGAATTTTTTAAAAAGTCACAGAAATACCTGAACGTCCATGTGTACAGCTACATACTTACAATAGTTCAGAAGGAGGTTTAAACAAGAAATGTTTATTTTAGGTTCAGAGATATGAACACTTGGTCCCCAGTTAGTGGTGCTCTTTGGGGAAGTTATAGAAGGTCCAACCTTCCTGGAGAAAATATGTCACTGTGGTAGGCTTTGAGAGTTTATACCTTAGTCCCACTTTCAGTTGTCTTGCCCTCCTCTATCCTCTCTCTCTTTGTCTCTCTCCTCTCTCTCTCTCCTTTCTCTCCCTCTCCCTCTCTGCCTCTATTCCCTCTCCCTCTTCCTTTCATCTCCCTTTCCTCTCCTCTCATGTGTTTCCCACCACTTATGGACTCTCTCCCACTGATGTTGCTGGCTGAATCAATAGCAAGGGTCAAGACTACTGTATGAATAGCAACTGTTTTACTGTACTGTACTTACAACGTTTTCTGTTATTGTAGAAGCATAATGCTTTTACTATGGAAACAAAATTACAATATCTTTGGATTGTATTGTGTTAGAATGCGTGATTTTAAAAATTGCTCCTGTGATATAAGGAAGAGAGAAAGTGCTGATAGAAAATATTGTATCAATTTTCAATTAAAAAATAAAATAAAATAAAAATTCTTGTTTGAGGTGGTAACTTAAGTTCCATTAAATACTGTTAAATGAATTTTGACTTGGGATTAGGAAAATTTTCCTAACAGTTTTTAAAAAGGCTTAAACATGATTTTGCCATCCTGTACTAAGTCGCATTCTCAGAACTGATGATGAAAAACATAATTCTGATCAATTCTGGAAACTCTGTAGGACTTGATGTCTGCAACATCTAATAGAAGACCAAGACTTAATTCGTTATGTTAAAAATAAAGAAATAGATCCCTGTCATTAGTTTGCAAATCTACTTCCATATTTAATAAATGAAAAGGTTATATATATATATATATATATATATATATATATATATGAAACAGTTGTTTTAAAATAAATTTCTTTGATCTACTGCCAATAAAAGAAAAAATGTCACAATGAAACTCATTATTAGTATATAATAACCCTAATTCTCTCTCAGAAAAAGATAAAACCCTTAGGAATAAAAGTTATTAAAGAACTGAAAGATTCATTCACTGTCTCAAAATCACAAAACAGCGATAAAAGGAATCAAAGAAGACATTAATAAGAAAAAGCCGAGTATGCATCAGGAGATATTAATAAAATATCCAACTACAAGATCTATCCACACAGTCAATGTACATAATTCCAACCAAAATTCCAATGATACTTTTTATAAAAGTAGGGAAAATAAGACTGACATTCACTTTGACTGAGGATTATGGTTGATAAGGCCTAGCCCTGGCTTTAGCAGGTTTTAGGGTAAGAAAACAAGCAGAATGGCACAGATCATATCTAAATATTTAAATCTCACATAGCACACCATTGTTAAAAAAAATTCTCTTTTCCACATTGACAAAAAAATCAGATTTACATTGAGAATTCTCAGTTATGAAGCAAAAAAAAAAAAATGGTATCCATGGAATCTTCCCTAGTTGCCAGCCATGGTTGGCAAAGATCCTTTCTTCCTCAGAGCTCTAACTCACACTGTAAAGGCATGGCACATCCAAGTTCCAGCAGCATTCCCTGCAAGCAGCTTCTCCTTTGATGTCCTTCATGTCTCAGGCTTTCCCTACCAGAAACATGTCCTGTTTCTGCAAGAAGAGACTCTGAAGGGAAGCCAGACAGACTCTATGACTGGGACCAAGTCCAAGACAGGAAATTCTAATTCTAAGCAATAAAAACATGTTTGAGCAAAAGGTCACAAGCCATAGGTGGACACATGCTTTTGGCCTCATGGACTCTTTAGTCTCAGAAGATCCAGAGGCAGCCCAACCAAAGGATTTTGCCCAGTGTCCCTCTGCCCACAGCCTGAAGTATGGCATTATATAAATGTATAAAACTGTATGTATTCTTATACATGTGTGCCTAATATATTATAAATGTATATATATACATTTATATTTATGTGTATATATATGTGTGTGTGCTCTAAAAAAATAACACCTCTTCTACAAATCAGCATATTGAAAACAAGACACTTAGAAAAATATGTGAGAATGATACCCCAAATCCACCCAGTGCCATAGCTAAGTCAATTTCTTTGTTTTAAGACAGGAACTTTATAATCAAGAGAGCGGACATGGGGTAAGATGATCAATCCTCGTTTAGAATGACAGATGGGATGTGCACTGAACGTATGACAGGAGTCTACTGAGCGCATTGGAAAAACTAACTAGCAGTGTTTTCAAAGCAAAGACTCATGACCAAACCTTTGGCAGAGTACAGGGAATCAGAAGAAAGAAGGGGAGTTAGTCTGATGGGGAAAGGATAGGAGCTCCACAAGGACCAAATATATCTGGGCACAGGGTCTTTTCTGAGACTGACATTCAACCAAGGACCATGTATGGATATAACCTAGAACCTCTGCTCAGATGTAGCCTGTGGTAGCTCAGTAACCAATTGGTTTCCCATAGTGAGGGGAACAAGGACTATTTCTAACAGGAACTCAATGACTGGCTCTTTGGCCTCCCCACCCCCCAAGGGAGGAGCAGTCCTGTTAGACCACAGAGGAGAGCTTTGCAGCCAGTCCTGAAGATACCTGATAAAACAGAATCAGATGAATGGGGAGGAGGTCCCCCCTATCAGTGGACTTGGAAAGGGGCACGGTGGAGATGAGGGAGGGAGGGAGGGACTGGGAAGGAATGAGGGATCGGGACATGGCTGGGATACAGAGTTAATAAAATGTAACTGATAAGAAAAAAAATAATAAAAAAAAGATACCTGATAAAACAGGGTCAGATGGAAGGGGAGGAGGTCCTCCCCAATTCGTGGACTTGGAAAGGGGTAGCGAGGAGATGAGGGAGGGAGGGTGAGATTGGGAGGGATTAAGGGAGCAGGATACAGCTGGGATACAGAGTTAATAAAATGTAACTAATAATAATAATAAAATAAAGTATAAAAAATATAAAAAGAAAAAAAAAAGACAGGATCTTTAGCCTAGGCTAGCCTAGGATTACTTATGAGGCTGAGGATTACCTTGAACTTCTGTCTTTCCTGCTCTTACTTTCCCAATACTGAGGATACCAGTGTGCACCACCGGCGGTTCTAGGGATTGAACCCAGAACCTCAGGCATGCTAACAGGCACACTGCCAACTGAGCTGCATCCACTAACTATCCAGATTCAATGTTCAAAAATTAAATAAATAAAACCAGAAACCAGGAGCTTAGAAGGCAACTTGAGGAACAGCTCAAGGTGACAGCCTCTGAGAAATCAGAAACATGCAAGAGGAAACATGTCTTCGTTAGGGCACTAGAACAAGGGGAATGCAGAGACAGGCTGAGCCAGCAGGGTTATTGCCTAGGCAGGCTTGAGAAGGAAGTACATCCTTGTGCATGAAAAGAACTCTGCAAGGTTGAGGTCTCCCAAGGTGACGCTGGATGCTGATAAGCTTTTACTTCTTTAAAATGAAATTGAAACTCTCCTACACGCACAGCAGATGAACTGAAGTTTTCCTCCTCCTTGCTAAATATTCTAACTCTACTCCCATCACTCCTCCTCAGCTAAGACACCCTACAAATGATCCACAACTACACCTTCATTTTCAGTGGATATCCTTTCCTGTTTGCTACAACACAGGAGACCAGAGGTATTATAGAAACACGTGTACTGGTTAACGAGAGATGCTCTATAGCTCATTTGCTGTTGTAATTGCAAACGGAGATCCCAATGCACAAATGCAAGCTGCACAAGCTCCGGCTGCTTGCTGGACCTTTGCTCAAATGCCAACTGTTCTTGCAAACTTTCAACACTGTGGCAAATGGAAAGTAATCTGAGTGTGTTACTGTCACATGTTCTCACATTCTTCTAGCCTTCTCTTCACACAATTGTCCAGTCATTTGGACGTTACAGGATTTCTATGAGTGAACAATTTATGTTAAATTCATCTTTGTCCATAGGCCATTGGAACTTATCCAGGATTTGTGTGTGTGTTGTTTAGTAAACACTTACGCAAACAAAACCTGGCTCTGAAAGCCATGATTCTCTACTCAAACTCAGTATTGAATGATGAAAATTGAATGGCAATATTTTTCTTATTTATCTTGACACTATAGCTGTCCTGAGGAGGCTAAATGAGATGACGAAAAAACAAACAATAATATAATGGTCAAAATTATTAGAGCACTTTTAAATAACCAAGTATGAAACACAGTGCAGAAGTACATTAGCCTTCTCAGAGGCTGTCCTAGAAGCAAATGGCAGTCACCCTTACAGTGTAAGAAACAGATGCTCAGAAGGTTTAAATTGTCCCCAAGACAGCACGTGGAGTAAAAGCCACACTGCTCACTGAATCTCAGTCCCTTCATCTGGAAAATCATGTCAAATATTCTCCCTGAAGCCCTCACAGAACCATTATGAGGTTGGACTGAGCTACAGAAAAGCCTAAGAAAATATTACTGTCTGACATTTGCACAGAGTCTTAGAGATCTTTAGAGTGTTCCCGTGTGCATCAAGCATTTAACAAGCCCTAAGGGCTCTGTGCAAATGGAAAGTGTCATCAATCTGCCCCCATCCCTCACATATATTAGGTACTGCATCAACAGCTAATGATGAAATAAGATGAGCTGGACACAAGGACCAATATGCTGATTGTCTTAGTGTACACTAAGGAGAAAAAGCTACTCTTCCTTTAAAGATAAGAATGTATATGGAAATTAAATAATTCACACAATTCCTCTTTGGAAGGTTAGCAGGTCAGAATTTAAATATATGTTACCATCTTACCAGATAACAAATCCTTTCATAACAGAATTAATCCAAGATATCTTGTGATTAAAACATCGTGTAGAATTCAATATATGTGTAATTGTCACTGATTATGGTAACCTACAACTATGGAAGGTCGGGAGAAGTACTTCAACTTTGAATAAATTATATTTCTAAAACATCACAAGCACACATACACACAGAGAAAGAATTAGCAGGACTCTGTAGAAAAATTCTGAACATGTCAATCATTTATATTCAGGAAATTCTTAATTGCTCCAACTCTGACAACATTGTAAAATTGTATACATGCACATGAAATGTTTACAAATAAAGTTACATTGTGAGGTATATTGATTAGGGCAGTTTACCTTTGAAGAGGTCCTAAAATAATTTTGTGAAAGAAATATAAATTAGCCTTCAAATCTGTATAGACACTAAATTCATATCATATATCAGACCTTCTAATGACAGCACATTTCTACTGAGAGGTTTTATCCTTAAACAGATTTGTATTTTCAAGGGCATTTTTCACTTTTAAAAGTTACTTTATGTGACCCAAGATGGCGGCGCCGGGAGGACATTGTGTCTGATGAGCAGGACAGTAGTGACTGAACAGCGACCAACAGATTGAACTCTGGGCCCTAAAACACCAGCGATTGTGTTTCCCAGGTGAGATGAAACCCCATGGTGTGGGAAGCAATCGAGTTCAGGTCACCCAGCTAAGCTCTGGAAGAGTTCCCTGGTCCCGGCAGACACTCAGTCACCAGCCCAAAGCCACATGCCTTTTTGCTCTGATCACCATCCCAAACTGGACTGTGGGTTCCAAAACACCAGAAATTGGGATTTCTAGTTGAGAGAAAGATTTCTAGTTGAGGAAGCAATCAGGACCGACCTCAGGAAAAGGTCCCAGGGTCTGCAGGGTGCTCAGCTGCCAGCCCAGAGACAGCCTACATGCCCGACTCACCTTCTCAGACAGAATTGTGGGTCCCGGGGCACTAGAAACTGGGTTTCCCTTTTGGGAGGAAACCCCACAATGAGGGAAACATCAGGTCTGGACACTCAGCCGACTCCCTACCCCAAAGTCATTGGGGAAAGTTCCTGTGTTCCTACAGGAGCCCAGTCGCCAGCTTGGAGCCATCACTCACCTGTGCCTGTGTGCTCTACTCACCATCCCAGATGGAACTGTGGACCCCAAAATACCACAGACTGGGTCTCCCTGTTGGGAGGAAACTCCGTGGTAGGGTAAACATCATATCTGACCTCAGGACACCCAGCTCCAGTAAAGTTTCTGGGTTCCCGAAGGGTCCAGGCTCTAGCCTCATACAGCATGCATGAGTGCTGTGCTCACCTGCCATTGATTACCGCTCGGGTGTGGGACACAGAGCCCCAACCTCAGACCTACAGAAGCCTGGATCCACAAGATCAGCCCCCAGATACTGCTCCAAGGTGCAACTAGTTGTCCTTAGCTAAACTGACCAAGCCATGGGGCTCCCTGGTTCTCCAAGAGGGTTGCATCCAGCAAACACAGTGTAAGAACAGCAGTAGCAGTTCACTAAATTCAGAGCAAGAAATCCAGCGGCAGGGCAGCTGTCTCCAGGACTTCTCCTGGTGAGAGGACAGTACCCCTGACAACCAAAAACCAGTTACCATGCAGGTCCATAAACCTGAGGTGATTCGTGGCTGTTCGTGAGAAGCACCGCGATTCGGTTGACCATACCCAAAAAGCTGAGGAGGCCCCTTTCAGAATCTGGCCAATGGGATTATACCCACCCCAGGATTCCAGCAGGCACAAGAAACTAACAGCCAACACCTGAGAGAGCCAGATGGGTAGAAGCCAGCATAAAAACACAACCGACAAAAGGCAAAGCAACATGGCATGTCAAGAACCCTATCCAGGAGCAAGTAGCCACACATACCCTAACATAAGTGAAATTCAAGAAGATGACCTTATATCTATGCTTATGAAGAGGTTAATGGAGGAAACAAATAAAATGTGTAAAGAAATAGAGGAAGATAAAGTCAAAGAGATTATGGCCATCCATAAAGAAATACAGGAAGATGCAGCCAAATAGTTTGTGACCTTCAGAGAGGAAATGATTAAATCACTGAAAGAAATAAAAGAAACAGAGGAATGTTCAAACAAACAGGTAAAGGAATTGAAGGAAAATACAGTCAGATAGGTGAAGGAAATCACAAAACAGTTCAAGATCTGAAGATAGAATTGGAAAAATTAAAGAAAACACAAATGGAGGAAATCATGGTGAAGAAGAACTTAGGGAAGAAAACAGGAAGTATAGAGGTAAACATAACCAACAGATTACAAGAGATGGAAGACACAATCTCAGGTGTGGAAGAAAAATTGGAAGAAACCAATGGATCATTCAAAGAAAATGATAAAACTAAAAAATTCCTGACACAAACCATCCAAGAAATTCAAGACAACATGAAAAGACAAAACAAAAGAATAATAGGAATAGAGGAAAAATAAGATTCCCATCTCCAAGGCCCAGAAAATATTTTCAACAAAATTATAGAAAAAATTTCCCCTATGTAAAGGAGAGGCCTATAAGAATACAAGAGGCCTACAGAGCACCTAATAAATTAGGCCAGAAAAGAAAAACCTCCTGCCACAGAACAAAGAAAAAATAATAAAAGCTGCAAGGAAAAAGGCCAACTAACATAAAATGGCAAACCCATCAGAATCACACCTGAATTCTCAACAGAGACTATGAAACAGTCTAGTTTCTAGTCCAGAAGGGCCTAGACAGATATCATGCAGGCCTAAGAGAACACAGATGTCAACCCAGGCTACTATACTCAGCAAAACTCTGTAATCATAGATGGAGAAAACAAGATATTCAATGACAAAAACAAATTTAAACAATTCCTACTCATAAATCCGGCATTAAAGAAGATACTAGAAGGAAAAATACAACCCAAGAAAACTAACTGCTTTCAGGAAAACACAGGAAATAAATAACCTCACTCCAGCAAAACTAAAAGGAGCCAAGCACACAAACACACTACCACATCAAAGAGCAAAATCAAAGTATCTAACAGCCACTGGCCATTAATCTCTCTCAACATCAATGGAATCAATTCTCCAATAAAAAGACACAGAATAACAGAGTGGATACATAAACAAGACCCAGCAATCTGTTGCATACAAGAAACACACCTAAGTCACAAAGATAGGCATTACCTGAGAGTAAAGAGCTGGAAGACAAATGGACCCAAGAAGCAAGAAGTAGTAGCTATTCTAATATATAATAAAATGACTTTCAACCAAGATTAATCAAAAGAGATAGAGAAGGAAATTAAGAGATGGAGAATACCTGGAACACATCACAATCCTGAACATCTATGCCCCAAATACAAGGGCACCCACATTTGTAAAAGAAATATTAATAAAACTTAAATCACACATAGATCCCCACACATTAATAGTGGAAAACTTCAACACCCCACTCTCAACAAGACACACTAAATCTGTTAGAAGACAGAGTGGGGAAGAGTCTTGAACTCATTGGCACAGGAGACAACTTCCTGAACAGAACACCAACTGTACAGGCTTTAAGATCAACAATGGGACCTCATGAAACTGAAAAGCTTCTATAAAACAAAAGACACTGTTGTCAGAACAAAACAACTACCTACATACTGGGAAAGGATCTTCACCAACTCTATATCTGACAGAGGGCTAATACACAGACTATATAAAGAACTCAAGAAGTTAAACAGCAACAACTCAAGTAGTCCAATCAATAATGGGGAACAGAGCTAAACAGAGAATTCTCAATAGAGGAATATCGAATGGCAAAGAAACACTTAAAGACATGTTCAACGTCCTTAGTCAGCAGGGAAATGCAAATCAAAATGACTCTGAGGTGCCATCTTACACCTATCAGAATGGCTAAGAACATAAATTCAAGTAACAGCACATGCTGGAGAGGTTGTGGAGAAAGAGGAACCCTCCTCCACTGCTGGTGGGAGTGTAAACTTGTACAACCACTTTGGAAATCAAACTGGTGCTTTATTAGACAGTAGGAATAGTGCTATCTCAAGAAGTAACTATACCATTCCTGGTCATATACTCAAAATATGCTCAAGTCTTCAACAAGGACATTTGCTCAACCATGTTCGTAACAGCTTATTTTTAACAACCAGAATCTGGAAACAACTCAAATGTACCTCAGTTGAGGAATGGATACAGAAATCATGGTACAATTATACAATGGGATACTACTCAGCAATTAAAAACAGGAAATCACGAAATTTGCAGGCAAAAGGTGGAAACTAGAAAAGATCATCCTGAGTGAGGTATCCCAGAAGCAGAATGACACACATGTCACTTGTAAGTGGGTATTAGATATATAATATAGGATAATCATACTAAAATCTGTACACTTAAAGAAGCTAATCAAGGAGGAGGACCCTGGGTAAGAGAATCAACGTTCATTCAGAAAGGCAAATGGGACAGACATTGGAAGAGGGAGAAAACAGGAAACAGGATAGGAGCCTACCACAGAGGAACTCTGAAAGACTACCCTGCAGGGTATCAAAGCACAGGCTGAGACTTATAGGCAAACTTTGGGCAAAGTGCAGGGAATTTTATGAAAGAAGAGGGAGATAGAAAGACCTGGAGCTCCACAAGGAGAACATCAACAACAAAAAATCTGGGCACAGGCAAAACACCAATATACATAAAATAAATAAATTATAAACTGCATCATCTCTAAAGAAAAAAAAAAAAAAACAACTGCCTAAGATCAGAAGGAAGGAGAGGAGGACCTCCTGTATCAGTAGACTTGGGGAGGTGCATGAATGAAGAAGAGGGAGGGTGGGTGGGACCTGGAAGGGAAGAGGGAGGAGCTTATGGGGGGGATACAAAATGAATAAAGTGTAATTAATAAAATTAAATTAAATTAAATTAAAAAAATCTGGGCACAGGAATCTTTTCTGAGATTTATATTCCAACCAAGCACCATTGATGGAGATAACCAAAACCCCTGCACAGATGTAGCCCACGGTAGCTCAGTGTCCAAGTTTGTGCCTTAGTAAGGGGAATAGGGACCATCTCTGACATGAACTCAGTGGCTGGCTCTTTGATCACCTCTCCCTGAAAAAGGAGCAGCTTTACCAGGCCACAGAGGAAGACAATGCAACCACTCCTGATGAGACCTGATAAATTAGGGTCAGAGGTAAGGGGAGGAGGACCTCCCCTATCAGCGAACTGGGGGAGGGGCATGGGTGGAGAAGAAGGAGGGAGGGCGGGATTGGGAGGGAATGAAGGAGGGTGCTACAGTTAGAATACAACCTGAATAAACTGTAATTAATTAAAAAATAAATAAAATTTTTAAAAAATTACTTTACCATCATTAAGATATTAAAGTGCTATGGTTTTGAATAAATTCTCCAGTTCCTCAGAAACCATGTATGTAATCTAGATTAGCTTTGGTGAAGCAAACTTTTTTCTCTTCCTATAAAAAAATATTTTGTCCAAAAATAAGTTTTACAGATTAAACAGATGGGGAGTTTGGAGGAAACCTCTGTTCAATCTCTGTAATAGTTATTCCTATTATCCAAAAGGCTATATTAGAATGATGGGTCATAATTAATAAACCAAAACTGATATATCACTCCAAACTAAAGCTTATATTTAATGCAGATTTCCTTAGCTGACACCTAGTGTCTTTTTTTTTCTCTACTCTAGGACACCATGTCACATTTACTTGCCCTGTATTCCTAAGCTTTTATTACCCAAGAGGAATTTCTCTGAGTGTCTGAATGACCTTGCCAGTTCAAAAGCATACAGTCAAGTAGCTCATGAGACTCACATCAACTGAATTTGTCTGCTGTTTCTCTTGTGAACCTGGGGGAGGTTCACAAACAGATGAAGCATCATTCCATTTACATAGCAACTGTAAGTACAGGCCACATGATTTCTAGGTGTTCGTATAGGCCATGACAGCTTGGGTGAAGAGGGTTTATCGGGTTTCGGCACTGTCGGGCGAATCCTTTTTAACCAGCTTTCGAAGCTCTTTATGGAAGGAAGTCCCTGCCCAGCTCACACCCAGGAAATGGAGAGTTGACGTCCTTGCCCTCTGGGATGTTAATAGCTGCATCATTTATTTGAAATTCTTCTGTGTGTAAGGTTTATTCTTTTTTTTCCCTCCACTGTTTAATCTATCCAACCAGTCTTTAAATCAATACCAACTTGTGAATATTTATTTTTGCTTTTGATTGTAACCCAGTGCTACTTGACTTATTTTCTTGCTCATGTCATTCTAGCTTTGCCCATTGGAAACCCTAGGAGAGAGTTCCTGTGTATTGTTTTGTTTTGTTTTGTTTGACACACCATTCTTTGTGAGTGTGCCTTTAGTTGCCATGTGCTCACGCCTTTTCTGATTCTTACAAAATTCACTGAGACTAGCCAGCACAGTGGTTCTCAACCTTCCTATTACTCCAGCTCTTTCGTACAGTTCTCCTCATGCTGTGGTGACCCATGACCATAAAATTATTCTCATTGCTACTTGGTAACTGGAATTTTGCTACTTTATGAATCATAGTGTAATTATCTGATAGACAGGATATCTGATAGGTGATTCCCAAAAGGGCCGCGACTCACAAGTTAAGAAATATGGATCGTGTTTTCTATCCCTTGCTTGACATCAGCTGTTTCTCCAAAGAGCCCTTGTTCCTCTGTTAGACAGTGCTGGAAACCAACATCCGTGAGCTAACCTTGCTTGCTTACTGTTACTTGAGTATTACATAGGTGTGGGAAACCGCCAGAACAGTGAAATGAATTTAAACATACACTGACATTAGATAGATATGAAAATAATAAATAAATAATAAATATATGTCAGGGTAGAGATTATAGATACATATAAATAATAGAGAATAGATTGAAGAGAGATGATACATATAGATAGGCACATAGGCAGATAAGCAGAGAGAGAGAGTCACATTCAGGAACATAACCACCTACATACACAGCAAGATAAATATGAGTTTCGTTGACACCTTCAACTTTAACCCATTTCCATGGGGGCGATCCCAGCCATTTTCTTTAGTTTATAAATTCCCATCCAACTATAAGAAATAAAATGCTGTCACTCACCATCAATAGGCTTAATTGCAGCTCTTTATTTCTCTCTCTCTTTTTTTGTCTTTAATCTTAGAGCTATTGCACATTTCTAAAGTTTCTTAGGCTAACACCTTCTACCGCCTCCACCTTACTGAGGGAGGTCATTTCACTCATTACAATCCGCATTCATCTGGGGATGCCAGACTCCGAAATTATTTTAATTTCAGTTTTGTATTTTGAATTGTGAATGTGCGTCTGCACATTCTTGGGTGTCTGGGTGTGCTTGTGTACCCAATCACCGGTGTCATTCCACAGGTGCCCTGGACTCATCAAGTCGGTTAGGATGACGAGCCAGTGAGGCCCATAAAGATCGCAAGGCTTGTTTTGAGCTGTGGAACTTCAAGTCTCTAATGGGTCTAAAAAAAAGTCATTGAGTGGAAGCTGGGGCCTGTTTAAGTGACTGCCATGTATTCTGTATTTCAAAGCGCAAGTTGGACATCCACACACTGATGCTTTAGAGAATTCACTCTTGTTTCTATCCCCTATGGAGTCTCATGTTGCCTGTGGGGTTTCATACTTCATTAGAACCTCTAACTCTCCAAGCTCCATCTCCTTCATACTAGATGACAGGCAAGCACTACCACACCAATTTTATGGTGTTCTGAGCATTGAACCCAGAGCTTTGTGCATACTTTTCAAGCCCCACCACTTCCTCCCCCTTCCTGATACATGGTTTCTCTGTGTAGCCCTGGCTTGTCCTGTAACTCGCTCTGTCGACCAGGCTGTCCTCGAAATCAGAGGGTTGCCTGCCTCTGCCTCCCGAGTGCTGGGATAAAAGGCGTGCCCCCCCCACTGCCCAGCTCAAGCCCCCTTTATTCTTCTCAAAATCACTTTAATGCGTTTCTTATATGATTCATGGATTTCTTAATTTTAAGGAAGCTTTAATGAGCCTGGAATAATAGGTCCTCTAACTTTGTTATTCTAAAGTTTAGTCACCCACAGCATGTCTATAAAAAAAAAAAGTTCTCACAAGTGAGAATTCTGAAGTTCAGAAGGCAACTGACTCCCCTCAGTCACACAAAAAGCTAACACCAGAGAACAGACTCTGCTCTTTGGATTTACTGACATATGTTTTCAACTTATGTTCTTTCCAAGGTCCCTAGCTCTCCAGAACATGCTCTATAACAGAATAAGATGGCAACACAATAAAATGTTTTTCAATACTTGTTTTAAAAACTACGCTAAACCCACATCTAGTATTGTGCATTATTTGTTTGGTCCCTTTCTTGCAGATCCTAGACTCTACTTACTTATAATCCCCTCCCCAAATCTGTGTGTGTGCATATAGAAATAAAACGGGCTTTTGCTGTATCAAAAATAAGTTTAAATTAGCAATACAAAAGTCATATTATTTGACCAGGCATGGTGGTACAAAGCTTCAGTCCTAGCACTCAGACAGAGGCACAGATCTCTGTGAAGTTGGAGCTACCCTGGTCTATACAATGAGTTCCAGACCAACAGGAGTTACACAGTAAGACATTGACTCAAAAACAAAATAGAATAAAGTTTAAGTGGGCTATATCATATACAATATATATAGCTCATATCATTAATCCCAGCACTCAGGACACAAAGGCATGCAGATCTCTGGGAGCGGAAAGCCAGCCTGATGTACATGGTGAGTTCCAGGACAGTCAGAGCTACAGAGAGACCCTGTCTCAAAAAGGGGGGGGGCAATTTTTTTTGTTGAATATTCATTCCTTTGAGTTCTCAAAGATTTTGGTTCCATTTCATGAGCTCTGAAATGACAGGTTTCTGAAATCTAACCTATATGTTTAATTATTTATTTATTCATTCACTAAAGAAAAACTGCTGCCAAGGCAAGAGCCTGGAAGTGTCTGAAGCATGTGGAAAGATTTCAAAAGTGATGTTGAAGAATATGAATTAAGCGAACAGTATGTCTTTAAAACGGAGAATATTTGTTTGGGGCATCTGATTCGGATTTGTCCCCATTTTGCTATTGATAGTGATAACATTCATGTGAAGGCACCTTAGAGTCTGGCTTCCAGGAGACTGTACTCCAGAATCAATGTTGTTTTCCACTCCCACCCCACCCCATCATGGGCAGTCTTTCTTTGTAATCAATTCTTCTTTGGGGATAATTGTTTAAAAGCCATGACTTCGTTTTTCAGGTTAAATTTATGTCAGTACCATCCTGAGAATTAAAAGGGGGAAAAAAGTTTAAAAAAGAAAAGGAAAGAAGCAGAAAGAAAAAAAACCAGTCTTTGAGTCCTATGTTCAATTTACTAAAAACTGTCTAGAATCCTGAGGTATTTCTAAAGCAAATCTTCAGCGTGACAGATGCATAATGATGCAAACAGGCTGAAGGGCTTTTTTAGAAAAGCATCCTGTAGCTACTTTAACAAGAGGACTGGGTGTCATTTATAATTCATGCAAGTAGATTGAAGCTTTCTGCTGCCATCCAAGAAAGATGGTTTGCAAAGCTACAGAGCACAATAATCCAATATTCCTGCTGGAGAGTTCCATATATCTCGGGCACATTTTATATTTGAGATCATTTCCATGCCAGTGTCCCCAAGAACATAACGTGATATTTTCAGAAAACACAGATTTATGCTGTGTGTTATTTCTGCAGGCATGGAGGATGCCACTACATCATTGAGTTGAAGGTGGATGTCTAGGCAGCTTTCACCAACAATGGAGCCACTGTTCAAAGGAATGGATGTCTTCATGCTTCAGGAACTGCTTTTATGTGGTGCTGAACATATCTTGCTGTTAGCACATCTTACAGTTGAATGATCAGAGTGCAATCTTCGTAGAAGTCAACATGACCTTGAGAATAATTAACTCATTTGTCCTGTAGCATGGGACTTATAAGATCAACTTCTGTCAAGGTATGTTGTGGGTCCAGAGAAGCAGGCTCCTGAAAGTGAGCCACGGGCTTAACCAAATGAGGGAATGAGAAGGCATGACTCACCACTAACAGGTAGCCTTTGCCTGTCTGGGCACCACAAGGAAGGAAGGTCACAGAGTCAAAAAGTAAGGCAAGCAAGATGGCTCAGTTATCGAAGGCACCTGCCACCAACCCTGATGCCCAGAGTTTGATTCTGGAAACCATATGATGGAAGAAGAGACTATCTTTCACACATTAGCTACCGCCACTTTGGGGTCTCCTCTGAATTCTACCAAATGACATCAGTTTACTGCTCTGCCCCAGGGAACTAAACTGCAAGCACATGTGATATACAACCTCTCAAGGGGATGTCCACTGCTGAATGGAGGACATGACCATTCTGAGCTGTAAAGACCTGTGATGTGGTGTTACGGTGCCTCAAAGTACATACAAAAGAGCACTTGTTGAATAGCTAGATGTCAATAAATAACTGGGGCGTAGTTCAGTTGGTAGAACTGTCATGCACCATGCACAAAACCTAGGTTTGAGGCCCAGGGCCATATTTTTTAATTAAATTTTCATTTTGTATATTAATTACAGTTTATCACTTTGTATGCAAGCTGTAGCCCCCTCCGAAACCCACTCTCCTTTCTCATCTCCTCCCTGCCCCCCTTCAAGCCCACTGATAGGGGAGATCCTCCTTGTCTTCCATCTAACCCTAGCTTATCAGGTCTCATCAGGACTGGCTGTATTGTCCTCCTGTGTGCTCGGGCAAGGCTACTCCCCCATCGGGGTGGGGGTGGTCAAAGAACTCACCACTGAGTTCATGTCAGAGACAGTCCCTGTTCCCCTTAATAATCCAATTAAAAAATGGGGTACAGAGCTAAACAGAGAAGTCTCTGTAGAGAAATATCGAATGGCAGAGAAACACTTAAAGAAATGTTCAACATCCTTAGTCATCAGGGAAATGCAAATCATAACAGTGAGATTTCACCTTACACCCATCAGATTGGATAAGATTAAAAACTCAAGTGACAATACATGCTAGAGAGGATGTGGAGAAAGAGGAACCCTCCTCCATTGCTGATGGGAATGTAAACTCATACAACCACTTTGGAAATCAGTCAGGCGCTTTCTCAGACAATTGGGAATAATGCCCCAGGGCCATATTAAATAGCACTTTAATCCCAGCACTGAGGAAGAAGAGACAGAAAGACTGCCAAAAATTCAAAGCCAACTTGGTACACATAGGATGTTCCAGACCAGTTAGGGTTATATAGCAAGGCCTGTTCTCAAAAAATTAGTTAATTAATTAATTAATTAATTAAAAAACGAACAGAAGGATTGTAAGCAAATAAATTTTCTGATCAATTTAAATTTTCAAAGTTAAAAAAACTAAGACTTTTGCTTTCAAATTTATACTTTAAATAAACATTTTTTCTTTTTTTTTTATAATTTGTTTACCTTACATCCCAAATGTAGCCCTCTTCCCCCCATCTCCTCCCAGTCCCACCATCCCTTCTTCTTCCCCCTTATTCCCCTTCCCTAGTCCTCAGAAAAGGAGAGCCCTCCTCCCCCGCCATCTGACCCTGGCCTATAAAGTCTCATTAGGACTGCCTGCATCCTCTTCTTCTGTGGCCTGACAATGCTCCCCCTCCCCACCACCAGGGGGAAGTGATCAAGGTGTAGGCAACAGAGTCCATATGAGAGACAACTCCTGCTCCCCCTTACTAGGGAGCCCACAGGAAGACGGAGCTGCCTCTCAGCTACATCCAAGCAGAGGGTCTAGGTCCTCTCCATGCATGGTCCTTTGCTGGTGCATTTGCATGCATATCTGGGCCCAGATTTGTTGGCTCTGTTGATCTTCTTATGGAGCTCCTGTCTCCTCCATTTCCTTCTAGTCCCCGACTCTTTCCTAAAACTCCCTGTGCTCTGCCCAAAGTTTGGCTCTGAGTCTCAGCATCTGCTGCAATCCCCTGCTTGGTGGAGTCTTTCAGAGGACATTTATGGTAGACTCCCATCATGTTCCCAACACTTCAGGTTCAATTTGCCCTTCTGAACGAAAATTAAGTATCCTTCTTAGGGTCTTCCTTGTTATTTAGCTTCTTTAATTCTGAGGATTGTAATATAGTTATCCTGTATTATATGGCTAATATCCACTTATAAAAGAGTATAGACCGTGCATGTTTTTCTGGTTCTGGGTTACCGAACTCAGGATGATCTTTTCTAATTCCATCTATTTGCCTGCAAATCACATGATTTCCTTGTTTTCAATAGCTGAGTAGCAGACCATTGTATAAATGTATCACAATTTCTATGTCCATTGTTCAGTTGAGGGACATTTACCTTGTTTCCAGATTCTGGCTATTATGAATGAAGATGCTATGAACATAGTTCAGCAAATGCTCTTGTTGTATAGTGGAACATCTTTCAGACATGTGCCCAGGAGTGGTATAGCTGGGTCTTGAGGGAGCACTATTCACAATTGTCTGAGGAAGCATCAGATTGATTTTCAAAGTGGTTGTACAAGTTTGTGCTCCCACCAAGCAATGGAGGAGGGTTCCCCTTTCTTCACATCCTCTCCAGCGTGTATTGTCGCTTGAGTTTTAGCCATTCTGGCAGGTGGTAAGATAGAATCTCAGAGCTGTTTTGATTTGCATTTCACTAATGACTAATGATGCTGAGCATTTCTTTAAATATTTCTCTGCCATTCACTATTATTCTGTTGAAAATTCTCTTTTTGGTTCTGTAGCATTTTTAATTGAATTATTTAGTTTGTTGGAGTTTAGTTTCTTGAGTTCTTTATATATTTTTGGATATTAGCCCTCTGTTGTATGTAGGATTGGTGAAGAGCTTTACCCAGTCTGTAGTTGAAGAAGCTATCAGAAGATGGAAAGATCTCCCATGCTCATGGATTGGTAGAATCAACATAGTAAAAATGGCCATCTTACCAAAAGCAATTTACAGATTTAATGTACTTGCAATCAAAATACTAACACAATCCTTTACACACTTTGAAAGAACAATTCTCAACTTCATATGGAAAAACAAAAAGCACGGACAGAATAGCTAAAACAATTTTGTATGATAAAAAAAATCTTCAGGGGTTTTCTCCATCCCTGATCTCAAGCTATACTATAGAGCAACAGTAATAAAAACTGCATAGTACTAGCATAGAAATAGACCGGTAGATCAATGGAATCAAATTGATGACCCAAAAATAAACTCACATACCTACAGACACTTGATTTTTGACAAAGGAGCCAAAAACATACAATGGAAAAAAGAAAGCATCTTCAACTGGTGCTGGTCTAACTGGATGTCTACACATAGAAAGTGCAAATAGACCCATATTTATCCCCCTGCACAAAACTCAAGTCCAAGTGGATCAAAGGCCTCAACATAAAACTGGACACATTAAATCTACTAAAAGAAAAGGTGGGGATGAGCTTTGAACTCATTGGCACAGGAGACAACTTCCTGAACAGAACACCAACAGCACAGGCTCTAAGATGAGCAATCGATAAATGGAAACCAAAGAGCTTCTGTGAATAAACATTTTATAAGATTCATATTTTCAGAAAAGTTAGTCAGTCTTAGAGTCTCCAAACAGCTGTATACCTTACATTAATGTAAAACATCTCTTATGATCAATGAACAAATAGTGATTTATTGTTAACTAAATCTATACTTTATTCATATTTTATTTGTTTTTAACCTAAGATCCAACCCCAAACACTAGAGTATGAGTAGCCGACATATTTTTCTGGGTTCCTCTTAGCTGGCCATACTTGTCTTCAGTCTTTTGTGGAATGCCCCTTTATTGTGTTTTAAGATAATCTTTATGGTTAGAATTGACTTCTAGAGATTTTTTTACACATTTTAAATTTAAATATAATTATATTACCCCTCTCCTTCCCTTTCATCTCTCCAGCCCTTCCAATGTCCTCTACCTCCAACCCCTCCCATGTCCCAACTCTCAAACTGAGAGCCCCTTTTTGATTATTATTGCGAGAGAGGGAGAGAGAGAGAAATATGGGGAAAATATATAAACACAACTTGCTAAATCAATTTCTGGTATGTGTATGTGTGCATGTGTGTACAGTTTCAGGACTGACCACTTTGAATTCTGAATTTTTCTTTTGAAAAAAAGCAGACATAAAGAGTAATTATTGTGGGCTCAGTGAGTGTACTCGCTAGTTTTACGTCAACTTGACATAAGCTGGAGTCACTTGAACAGAGGGAACCTCCACTGGGAAAATGCCTCCATAAGACTGGCCTGTGCACAAGCCTGTAATGCCTCTTCTCTCAACAGGTGGTTGATGTGGGAGGGTCCAGCCCAAGCTGGGCAATGCTGCTCATGGGCAGATAGTCCTGAAGTGTATGAGAATCAAGCCGAACAAGTCACAGGGTGCCAGCCGGTAAGCAGCACTCCCCTATGATAGTTCTTGCCTCAAGGTTCCTGTCTTGAGTTCTTGCCCTGACTCCCCTCAGTGATGAACTGTGATGTTAAAGTGTAAGCAAAATAAACCCTTTCCTCGCCAAGTTGCTCATGGTCATGATGTTTTATTACAGCAATAGACAACCTAACTGTGACAGCAGTGAAAGCAACTGTCCACCAAGCATGATGACATGAGTTAGATCCCTAGGATCAATACAGCAAAAGGAGAGAACTTACTCCCAGAAGTTGTCTACTGACACACACATGTGCACCATGCCACATACATTTATGCGCGCGCGCGCACACACACACACACACACACACACACACACACAAATAAATAGATAAAAAGAAACCCTGTTTTAAAAAAAGAAAGAAAAGAAAAAAAGAATCCATGACTGATTTTTCATGATAACTTTCATCTTTGGCTGAATTAGTGTTAGTCAGGTTTCTCTACAGTGAAATTACTTTTCCCTGCTTCCTATAATTTTGAAAGAAGTCCTTATGCCCATCTCACACTTAAGGAGAAGACAATTACAGTCATTCTCAGAGCGTGAGAGATGCTCAGAAGTTAAGAGCATTTGCTCTGCAATCCTGAAGACTAGAGTTCAGATTCCAGCTTGCACATAGCAAGCCAAGCACCCAAACTCTGTAACCTCGGCTCCCAGGCACAGAGATGGGAGTGTGACTGGGATTACAGACTTCCAGCCTGTCCAACGGGGAGCAATGCCAGGCTCAGAGACTCCCAGGCTCAAAGGAATAATTGAGAGATGAAATAGAAGTAGTCTTGGAACGCTCTCCTGGCCTACCTGTGTGGAAAGGACACAAAAGCGAACATTGCACGCATGCACACACAGACACATACACACACACAAATTATGCTCATCACCTTGAGGGCAGAGTGACCACATTAAATCTTTGAAAGTTTTCTACCTAGGACGTTTGTCTGTTTTTGCTGGTTGATTCATTTAAGAAAGTATTTGCCAGTATAGTTTTCTGCGGATTTTCTACTTGCGATCAAATCCAGTGTCATATTTTGGGAGACAGGCTGCTGAATATTGACAGTAAGGAGTTCTTTCATTTAATACCCACATTCCTTTGATTGAGCCTTAGCCCTGTGGGAATATTTTTCTTTTCTTTTCTTTTTTTTTTTTTTTTTTTTTTTTTTTTTTTTTTTTTTTTTTTTTTTTGTGGTGGAATTAGACCAGTACTTCTGTTTTGATTTTTTTGTCTTTTGTTTTTATGCATTATAAGGTGCCCTGAGTTCACTTCACTTCACAGAACCCTCTGTTTTCTCAAGTCTTGTACCTTGTTCCAGTAAATTGGAGGCTAGGATTAGAAGCAAAGTTCATGGCAGTGGGCTCTTTAGGGATATTTCTGTTGATGTGTTTGCTCATAGGATATTGATGATATTTGCTCTGGTGCTCACCAGATGTAAATTTGTTTGAGAAATGAAGGTAAGTTTGCCTTTCTCATGCAATTGCTGTGTGTCTGGTAAAGTGTAAGCATATAAACTGAATACAAAGCAAACACTGCCTTTAAAGAAGATTATTTACAAACACACTGAAAATACCACAAATAATAACTTTTTTCCTAAAGTGTATCTTAATTCTCTAAAGGTTTTGTTTCTGTTTTGACATGTGTTCGTTGCTATCAAAGTAAACACGGGGGTGAGAGACTGAACTAATGCTAGAACTAACTCTCATTAAAAATAGTCAAATCACCTAAGGCTGCTTTATTCATAATCTGCTTGGCTTCATCTAGCCCCCAGTAACAGTATGTATGTTTACTTGACATATGAGGTTCATACAAATAAATAAATATTAGGGGTTGATCAGATGGCTCAGTGGATAAAGGCACTTGCCACCAAGCCTGATGATATGAATTCAATCCTCAGGACCCTCACAGTGGACAACAAAAGCAGAGTCTATAAAGCTGTCCTCTGTCTTCCATACAAGTTCTGCTGCATGTGCATGCCCCCACATACATATACACACATACATACAAATACATATACACAAATAATAAATACATAAAATAGCAGTCAAAGCAGCTATGTTCTCTGATATTTCATTTCTGTTTTCAGCTTCATTTTTTTCTAATTTTCCGCAAAAATTAATGAGCATACTATCCTGAATCTACTCCTTATCTAAAACTTTGAATAATACCAAATTTTAAAAAACTAATACCCAAGTTTAAATGTGACAATTGCTTCAAAACTCTATTACAATGAGCCCACTTGACCAACTACTTTAGACATTTGAGTTTCAGTTAACTTTCTAATTTCTGAGCTGGGAGCACTTGAAATGGGTGAACTTTTCTGCTCTTAAGAAACTTCAGGGACTGTAGAGATGGCTGTTTGTAAAGTCCTTGCCTTACAAACATTGACCTGAGTATTGTCCCCAGAACCCATGTTAAAAGGCTAGGAGCCAGGCACAAGTTTATATCCCAGAACTAGAGAAGCAAAGATAGGGGGCGCTCTGGTGCTCATTTGCCAGCCAGCCTAATCTACTTGGTGAGTTCCAACTCAGTGAGAAATTCTGTCTAAAATATAAATAAGTAGGAGAGAGAGAAAAAGAGAGAGAAGATTGGCAATGCCTAAAGAATAACACCAAATGTTTTCCTATGATTTACACACACACACACACACACACACACACAAGCACAAATGCACATGACTCACATATACACAAGTGCCTGCATGCATGGGAACACACATGCACGAGAAACTCCCATTAACTCAGTCAGAACTAAGACCGCTTAGTTACCTCATTATTGCAAAAAAGTAGACCCTTGGGTGTCTGGAATGGTAAAGAATGAAAGACAAGTAATGCACATCTGAAAACCCTTCTTATCAAAATGTCGACGCAAAGCTGTCAGCTACTGTCCTTAAGAGAAAGGAGTCAACAGCCCTCTAGACATGATCAGATGTCAATGCTGACAAGTTTGAAATCTGATCATCTTGTGTCCTTTATATCAAGGTAGAAGAAAGGCATTTATGCCTGACAAAACACAGACAACATCAAAATAACCGTATGAAAAGTGTTGATTTCCATGGCACATGTCAGTCTTCCAAAACATTGTAAGAGAATGAAAAGACTGTTTATTGGTCTGCTTGCTTTAGAGTATGGATAAAGAGCATTGAGTAGTCGTCTCCTGGTCCTTTGAGTCTCACTTCTTCAAGATATCAGTTATCTACTTTGTAAATCTTACTCCAATTGCTCTTCTGCACCCCACCAATTGTTGCAACACTACAGATTGAACATAGGCCTGTGCTCACCAGTTAACATGGAGACTTAACAGCAACATGTTGAGAAGAATTAAACTAGGTTCCCATTCCTAAAGTGTTGAGTAACTACTTTCAAGAAATATCTGCACACAGTTTACTTAACATCCTGTCATTCATAGCAGCCAAGTTATAGGATCAACCTAGGTATTGATTAATGGGTGGATTGATAAAGAAAATATGGTGTATATAAACAATAAAATATGATTCTGTCATAAAAAAGTAAAATTTATGTCATTTTGGGGAAAATGAATAGAACTAAAGTGAAGTAGAAGTTTCTGGTTTCTTTGAAGACTCAGTTGTGTCATGTGGTGTTTTACTAGAAGCTGTCTTGTGAGAGGGCGTGTGATGTTTTACTGCGAGCCGTCTTGTGTGAGAAGTGTGATTTTGGCCAGCTGAAACATATGGGGGTTGACTCTGAGGATAGGAGATATGCAGGAGTTCACGGACAATGAGACGATGCTTTTTGGCTTGACATTGCTTTGCTGGTCTTCATTCTTCAACATTTGACTTCATAAAGTTCTAAAGAACTTCTCAGGACAATCCTACTGATTTTGTGACTTTCAATGACTCGTTCCGAAGTGGAGTCTTAATGTTACTGCTGAATCGTTCTGATTTATGTTGCTAGTTGATGTTTGCATTTAGACTGGACTGCTGTTATCTGGACAACAAAGAGTGGACTTTCCCCAAGGAACTATGTCTAAAAAGATCTATGACCCCCCTTTTCCTAAAATAACTTTTTTCCCTTTACCACTGGTCAGTAGATTGGAAGGGAGGTAGAATCTTAAATAAGAACCCTAATTAAAGTCAGTTTGTTGAAAAAATCTAAGCCTGTACTGAAGATTATTAGATTAAGTGAAATAATACAGGCTCAGGAAGATAAATATGTTGGATGTAATTTTTTTAAGACAAAAGATAAGCAGCAATAGAACTATTTTAGAAGAGGAAGGGGACAAACTTGAGAGGAGACAGGGGCAAGAACACTGTGGTGGTTTTCCCTACATTTATGTAATCAATATATGCTAATGAGAGAAAAAGTAGTCTCTCTTCTTAGTGATTTATTTTTATGAAAAACAAATTCAAACTACTTATATGTACCAGTTGGCACTTTAATTGTTGGTAATTTTTTGCAATTCAGAAAAGTTCAAAATAAAATATTCTCCTGAGAGAACCCAGCCACTTTTCACCACCTCTGGTTTCACACATCCTTCCTATGGACCCAATGAGGATCTTCCAAAAACCCAACTGTCTTACTCTGCTTCTAGATAAGCATACTGCATTTCTCCTCTGGCCCCAGGAAATTCCCCCGCCCCACCAAGATCCTGCTGGCACCATCCTGTCTCATGTTTCATGGCAATGTCCCTCCAGTTGGACCTATGGCTCGGAAAGTTACTCAGCCCTCACCAAAACCTCTACTTCATCTGCCTTCAACTCCAAGCTACATTTTTCCTTATGGTCCCTCTATCCCTGGACCCGAGTAATGCAGTTACTCTATATAACTAAAATGGGCCTGGAACAGACCTGAATATAGTGGCAGATTCTACCTCTGTGACCAGACAATAGCCTTAACTCTGTTCCCTCAAGTCAATCCTAAGATACCCAAGCCTAACATCTCTCCTTGGATCCAGACTGGCGGGCTGAAAAGATAACCAACATCCTAACCCAAGATGCCCAGTTTACACCCAATAAAACACAAACAATATGATAAATCAAGATAATATAGACACTACCGTGACCATGACCAATTCCTTATTACATCCTCCAAGGAGAACAACATAAACAAAAGTCAAGATATAGAACTCAAAAGAACAATTGTACGTGCGCAGTGAGTTCAAAGTGTATAAAGAGGGAACAAATAAACTCCCTAATGAAGAGAGTATGGGAATAAAACACTGAACATGGAATAAAGGGTACTGAAGGCTGCATTAGAAAAGGGCCAAGTAACACATAAAGACAGGCTTATTAGAATAACTGCTGATTACTCAATGGAAACTTTTAAAGCCAGGGGGCTTAATATATATTTTTTTCCAAGTTCTAAAAGATAAAAACTACCATGTCACACTGTGATACCCTAAAGAACTGACCATTAAAATTGAAGGAGTAAAAACTCTTCATGATAAAATTAAAAAAAAAAAAATAAATGTCCATTAAGTCAGCTCCACAGAAAATTCTAGAAGGAACATTTCAAACTGAAGAGAGGGATAAGACATGTCCAATATGGCACAGGGAGGTGGGGAGGTACCAGGACTGATTGTCAAAAGAGGTCTATGAGATGTGGGGCTAGAGAAATGGCTCAGCAGTTAAGGTCACTGTCCCTGCTGAGGACCCAGGTACAATTCCAAGCGTCCACATGGTGGCTCACAACCCCCATCTCTGGTCTCTGTGGGTAGCAGGCATACGTGTGGTACACATACATACATGCAGGCAAAACATTTATACAAACAAAATAGAAATAAATTAATTTTTTTAAATCATTTTAAGGGAAAGGTATACAGAACCACTAAAAAACAATGAAATGTTAGGAATTAATACACATTTCAGATGAAACCCTGAATAATAAAGGTCTCAATTTTCCTTACAAAAAGATACAGATTAGCAGCTCGAATTAGAAAACAGACACACCTGACCAACAAAAATAGATGCTATCTCGTGATAAAGGTGTGGGAAAAAAACAGAAATGAAAAAAATAGCATGGAAAGCTATTCTAATATCTGACAAAAATATACTTCAAGCTAAATCTATGCAACAAATGAGGAATGTCACTTCATTCTCCTTGCGGGAATAGCCAGTCAAAAAGATATTACAGGGGGGGTTCCAAGATGGCTACAACCAGCACGCACTGACCGTATCTGAGGGGCAGAGGATCCAAAACTCCGAAATTGGTGAGTGGAGGGGCAGCTGAAGCCATAACATCCACACTGAGGCTTCCTGGGCGAGAGGGGACAACCTGTGAGCTGGGACAGTTTGGATCCAGGTCACCTGTGGACGTGTCTGGGGATGGAGGGTGGAGAATATTCAAGCCCCTGCACTCCCCCTTTTCCTTTTCCCAGGCCCTGGTATCCCTGCTCAGCAAGGCGGCCAGCAGTGGCCTCTGCCCCAAGCACTGAGACGGCCTGGCTGAGACAGCAATGAATGCCCCAAACACCAGCCTCCCCACTCAGTGGCTGGAACAGCACAGGCGGGCCTCCCAGAGCTGCCGCTGCGGTGGGTCAATGGGAAGTACAAGCACCAGCCTTCGAAGGCTCTGTGACTGAGGCTACAGAGGAACACCTGCCCTGCAGCTAAGCAGTGGACCCCACTGAGCTGATGGACCTCCTGCACTCTCATTTGCCCCTGTGGGCACAAATATGAGAGGAGAGAACAGGAGGATCCCCTGTACTTATAATTAGGCCTGCGAGCAAGTGAGTGTGCCTTTAAGTGAGTACTTGCTGAGCCTCAGAACCAGGCTCCCTCTATCCTAGCAGCCAGACATCAGATCCCACCCACCCATACCCCTACTTTGGACAACATAGGCATCCTTAGGACAGCGTTCTCAACATTGAAGCCCCTGCTCTGTGGGTCCCCCAGTGGAGTCCAGGCAACAATTCCTGAAGCCCAGACAGATATGAATACCAGGAGGACAGTACAACAGGCCTGTGGGCCACTGAAGTACTCAGGGCACCAGTGCATGTACATTGCATCCATGAACAGCGCCATCACCCATACCCCACCCCCAACCCCTAGTACACTTAAGCACCACCTTTCAGGCATCTACAAGCTCTAGCACCCTCCCTCAAGGCAGATTGCCACACACACCCACACACCTGCGCATGCACCTATGCACCTGTGGACCTTCCTCCTTGCAGCTGAAACACCAACATCCACTCTCAAACAAGTAGGCCTCTCTCACCCTCCTAAAGAATATTCCAGACACCAGAGACAGACAGACCCAGTCTGAAGTACAGACTCTAGGAACAAACAGGGAAGGTTATGGATAAGCAGATGGTTAGAGGTTGGTATAAGTTCACAATCAACAATAAACATGACATCATGGCTTCACCAGCAACCCCTGAAATAGATAGTTTTAATCCATCGGAAACACAGGAAAAAGATTTTAAAGCTATACTTATCCAGTTATGAGAGGCACATAAAGAGGAAATGAAAAAAGCTCTCAAAGAAACACATGAAAATACAGAAGGAAAAAAAAAAGAGGCACAGAAGAAGCGTAGGTAAAGGCACAATTACTGGCATATAGAGAGGAAATGAACAAAAAAATAGAGCCCATCATAGAAAGACAGGAATCCACATTCAAACAGATGGAGGAAAAGGTGCAAGACATGAAAACAGAATTAGAATAAATAAAGAAAACACAAACAGAGAAAACCCTGGAGCTAGAGAACTAAAAGAAAAGATCAGGAACTACAAAGGTAAGCATCACCAACAGAATACAAGAGATGGAAGAGAAAATCTCAGGTGCTGAAGATACAATTGCAGAAATGGATACGTCTCTCAAAGAAAAAATAAAATCAGAAAAGTTCCAAACAAAAACATCCAAGAAATCAAGGACACCATGAAAAGATGAAATCTAAGAATAATAGAAATAGACGAAAAGGAAGATTCCAGGCTCCAAGGTCCAGAAAATATTTTTTAAAAAAATCATAGAAGAAAATTTTCCCAACTTAAAGAGATGTACATAAACATACAAGAGGCCTACAAAACACCAAATAGAGTAGACCAGAAAAGAAACTCCTCATGTCACATAATAGTCAAAACACTAAGTCTACAGAACAAAGAAAAAATATTAAAAGCAGTAAGGGAAAATGGCCAAGTAACATATAATTTATCAACATCACACCAGACTTCTCAACAGAAACTATGAAAGCCAGAAGGGTCTAAAGCAGATGTCATGCAGACTCTAAGAGACCACAGATGCCAACCCAGACTACTACCCAGCAAAGCTTGAAATCAACATAGATGGAGAAAACAAAATATTCTATAACAGACTTAACAAAACTAAACTTAAACAATATCTACACAGCAACCCAGCCCTACAAAAGATACTAGAAGGAAAACTCCAATACCAAAAAATCAACTATACCTAAGAAAACACAGTATATATAGATAGCATCACAACAAAGAATTAAAAAAAAAAACAAGCATTGAAACACAGTAACACTACCAATTCCACAATAAAAGGAACTAACATTCATTGTTCACTATTATCTATCTACATCAATGGTCTCAACTCTCCCATAAAAAGACACAGATTAACAGAATGGTTGTGGAAACAAGATCCAACATTCTGCTGCATCCAAGAAACTCGCTGCAACAAAGATAAAAACTACCTCAGAGTAAAGGGCTAGAAAAATATTTTTTTTTTCAAGCAAAGGGACCCAGAAAACAAGCCGGGGTAGCAATCCTAATATTGAAAAAAGTAAATAGACTTTCAACCATAATTAATCAAAAAAGATGAGGAGGGGCATTTCATTCTCATCAAAGGAAAAATCCACCAGGAGGACATCAGAATACTGAACATCTATGCCCTGAAAACAAGACCAACTGCATTTGTAAATGAAACATTATTAAAGCTTACAGCACACATTGATCCTAACATCTTAATAGTGGGAGACTTCAACATTCTACTCTCACCAAGGACAGATCAGCTAGACAGAAGCTAAATATGATAATAGTGACACTTACAGAAGTCCTAAGTAAAATGGGCCTAATAGATGCTATAGACATTTTCACCTAAACTTAAAAGAGTATGCCTTCTTTCAGCTCCTCATGGAAACTTTTCCAAAATTGACCATATAGTCAGCATAAAGCAAGCCTCAACAGATAGACAAGAAGACTGAAATAATCCCTTGTACCCTCTCAGATCACCATGGCCTAAAACTAGACCTCAACAATAACAGAAATAACAAAAAGCCTATATACACATGGAAACTAAACAACTCTCTACTCAATGACAGCTTGGTCAGGGAAAAAATGAAAAAAAGAAATTAGAGACTTCCTAACATGCAATGAAAATGAAGGCACAACTTACCCAAACTTATGGGACACAATGAAAGCAGAGCTAAGAGCAAAGTTCATAGCACTAACTGCCTCCAGAAAAAAGTTTGAGACATCTCATAAAAGCAACTTAACCTCACACCTAAAAGCCGTAGAAAAAAAGGAAGCAGACTCACCCAAGAGGAGTGGATGATTGGAAATAATCAAACTCAGAGCTGAAATCAACAAATTAGAAACAAAGAAAGCAAGTCAAAGAATGAGACCAAGAGCTGGTTCTTTGCGAAAATCAACAAAATAGACAAACCCTTAGCCAAATTAACTAAAAGTCAGAGAGAAACTATCCAAATCAGCAAAATCAGACATGAAAAGGGGGCCATAAAAGACAATGAGGAAATCCAAACCATCATTAGGTCTTACTACAAAAGCCTAGATACCACAATGTTTGAAAATGTAAATGAAATGGACAATTTTCTTGATAGATTCCATTTACAAAAATTAAATCAAGGTCAGATAAAAAGAATGAATAGTCCTATATCCCCTAAGGAAATAGAAGCTGTCATCAAGTCTCCCTTTCAAAAAAAAAAAAAAAAAAAAAAAAGCCCAGGGCCAGATGGTTTCAGCACAGAATTCTACCAGACCTTCAAAGAAGAGCTAACTCCAATTCTCTTCAAACTATTCCACAAAATAGAAACAGAAGGAACATTAACAAATTCATTCTATGAAGCCACAGTCACCTTGATACCTAAACCACACAAACACCCAACAGAAAAAGAAAATTTTAGACCTATTTCTCTTATGAACATTGATGCAAAAATACTCAATAAAATACTTGCAAACCAAATCCAAGAACACATAAAAAATATCATCCACCATGACCAGGTAGGCTTCATCCCAGACATGCAGGGATGGTTCAATATATGAAAATCCATCATTGTAATTCACCATATAAACAAATTGAAGGAGAAAAACCACATGATCATTTCCTTAGATGCTTAAAAAGCATGTGACAAAATCCAACACCCATTCATGTTTAAGGCTTAGAGAGACCAGGGATACAAGACACATATCTAAACATAGTAAAGACAATATACAGCAAGCCTATAGTCAACATCAAACTAAATGGAGAGAAACTTAAATCAATCCCACTGAAATCAGGGACAAGGCTAGGTGGCCCACTCTCTCCATATTTCTTCAACATAGTACTTGAAATCCTAGCTAGAGCAATAAAACAACTAAAGGAGATCAAGTAGATACAAATTGAAAAGGAAGAATTCAAAGTATCACTATTCACAGATGATGTGATAGTATAAATGAGTGACTCCAAAAATTCTACCAGAGAACTCCTTCAGCTGATAAACACCTTCAGCAAAGTGGCTGGATACAAATTAACTCAAAATACTAGCCCTCCTGTATACAAAAGACAAAAGGGCTGAAAGAGAAATTAGGGAAACAACATCCTTCACAATAGCCACTAATAACATAAAGTACCTTGGTATGAGTGTAACCAAGCATGTGAAAGACCTGTTTGAAAAAAAACTTCAAGTCTCTGAAGAAAGAAACTGGAGAAGATAGAAAATGCTCATGGATCATTAGAATTAACATAGTGAAAATGGACATTCTGCCAAAAGCAATCTACAGATTCAATACAATTCTCCTCAAAATATTAATGCAATTCTTTACAGACCTTGAAAAAACAATTCTCTATTTCATATGTAAAAACAAAAAACCCAAAATTGCTAAAACAATACTGTACAACAACCGCTCATCTGGAAGTATCTCCATCCCTGATCTCAAGCTGTACTACAAAGCAATAGTAATAAAAACTACATGGTACTGGCATAGAAACAGAATGGTGGATAAATGAAATCAAACAGAAGACCCAGAAATAAACCCAAACACCTACGGATACTTGATTTTTGACAAAGAAACGAAAACCATTCAATGGAAAAAAGACAGCATCTTCAACAAATGGTGCTGGTCTAACTGGATGTCTACATGTGGAAAATACAAAAAGATCCATACTTATCTCCCTGCACTACTAAAGTCAAAATGGATCAAAGACCTTGACATAAAATGGACACACTAAGCTTCTTAGAGAAAAAAGTGGGGAAGAGCCTTGAACTCATTGGCACAGAAGACAACTTCCTGAACAGAACACCAACAGCACAGGCTCTAAGAGCAACAATCAATAAATGGGACCTCATGAAAACTGAAAAGATTCTGTAAAGCAAAGGACACTGTTGTCAGAACAAAAGGACAGCCTACAGACTGGGAAAGGATCTTCACCAACCCTATATCTGAAAGAGGGCTAATATACAGACTATATAAAGAACTCAAGGAGTTAAACAGCAACAAATCAAGCAATCCAATTAAAAAATGGGGTACAGAGATAAACAGAGAGTTCTCAAGAGAGGAATATGGATGGCCTAGAAACACTTAAAGAAATGCTCAACATCCTTAGTTATCAGGGAAATGCAAATCAAAACAACCCTGAGAATTCACCTTATGCCCATAAGGTGAATTATGGGCATAGTGGCTAAGATCAAAAACTCAAGTGACAACACATGTTGGAGAGGATGTGGAGAAAGGGGAACCCTCCTCCACTGCTGGTGGGAATGAAAATTTGTACAACCACATTGGAAATCTAACTGGCACTTTCTCAGACAATTAGGAAAAGTGCTACCTCAAGATCCAGCTATACCACTCCTAGGCATATATCCAAAAGATGCTCAAGTTACACAACAAGGACATTTGCTCACCATGTTTGTAGCAGCTTTATTTGTAATAACCAGAATCTGGAAACAACCCAGATGCCTCTTAATTGAGAAATAGATACAGAAATTGTGTACATTTACACAAATGTGGTACATTTACACTATTACAGCAATTAAAAACAAGGAAATCATGAAAATTGTGGGGAAATGGTAGGAACTAGAAAAGATTATCCTGAGTGAGGTATCCCAGAAGCAGAAAGACATACATGGTATATACTCACTCAAAAGTGGATATTAGACATATAATATAGGATAAACCTACTAAAATCTGTACATCTAAAGAAGCTAATCAAGAAGGATGTCTCTGGCTAAGATACTCAATCCCCATTCAGAAAGGCAAAGAGGATGGACATCAGAAGAGGGAGAAAACAGGGAACAGGACAGAAGCCTGCCATAGAGGGCCTCTGAAAGGCTCTATCCTGCAGGGTAGCAAAGCAGATGCTGAGACTTCTGGCCAACTTTTGGGCAGAGTGCAGGGAATCTTATAAAAGAAGTGGGAAATAGTAAGACCTGGAGAGGACAGGAGCTCCACAAGGAGAGCAACAGAACCCAAAAATCTGGGCACAGGGGTCTTTTCTGAGACTGATACTCCAACCAAGGACCATTTATGGAGATAACCTAGAACCAGTGCACAGATGTAGCCCATGGAAGCTCAGTGTCTGAGTGGGTACCCTAGTAAGGGGAACAAGGAGTGTCTCTGACATGAACTGATTGGCTGGCTCTTTGATCACCTCTACCTGAGGGAGGAATAACCTTACCAGGACACAGAGGAAGACAATGCAGCCACTCCTGATGAGACCTGATAGACTAGATCAGACCGAAGGAAGGAAGTCCTCCCCTATCAGTGGACTGAGGGAGGAGCATGGGTGGAAAAGGGGGAGGGAGGGAGGGAGGTACAGGGGGATACAAAGTGAATAAATTGTAATTAATAAAAATAAAAATAAAAACAAAACAAAAAAAGAATTTTAAAAAGTGAAAAAAGATATCACAGTTCTAAACATATACAAACCAAATACAGGAACACTTAATTCATAAAATAAATATTACCACATATAAAATCAAAGCTTGAGTGCAACATAGTAATAATGGGATATTTCCAGACTCTACAACACTAACAGATAAGTCATCTGGATGAAAAGTAAACAGAGCCATCAGAGCTAAGTGACACTGTTAATCAACTAGACTAAACAGACATCTACAGAATACTGAATATAACATTCTTTTTAGCAGCTCGTGGAACCAACTCCAAAACTGACCACATTTTAGGACACATAGCAAGTCTCCACAAATACAGAGATTTTGCGATAACATCCTGTATTCCATGTGACCAGAATGGAATAAAGCAAGATAGCAACATCAAGAGATACCACAAAAAGCCATGGAGCTTAAACAATACAGTAACACAATATTGAATGGGAAATTGGCACTGGCAAAATTAAGAAATAAATTTTTAGAAACTTTCTAGAACCGAATAAAAGTGAATAAACAACTTACCAAAATTGATTGCATACAATTAAGGCAGTCCTAAAAAGGGAGTTTATAGTCCTAAATGTATACATTAAAAACAACAAAAAAAAAACAAAAACAAAAAACTGAGTCTCAAAATATCTTAACGATGGAACTTGATGAAGAAGAAGAAGAAGAAGAAGAAGAAGAAGAAGAAGAGGAGGAGGAGGAGGAGGAGGAGGAGGAGGAGGAGGAGGAGGAGGAGGAGGAGGAGGAGGAGGAGAAGAAGAAGAAGAAGAAGAAGAAGAAGAAGAAGAAGAAGAAGAAGAAGAAGAAGAAGAAGAAGAAGAAGAAGAACTTAAACCCCAAATCAGCAGCAAATGGAAGAAAAATGATTAAGATTAGAGGTGAAATTGGGAGCTGGAAAGAAGGCTCAGCAGTTAAGAGCACTGGCTGCTCTTTCAGAGGACTTGGATTCAATTCCCAGCACCCACATGGCAGCTCACAACTGTCTGTAACTCCTTTTCCAGGGAATCTGGCACCATCACACAGACAAACATTCACTCAAAATAAAAAGATTAAAAGGGAAATCAGTGAACTAGAAAAATGTAAAGAATCAGTGAAACAGTTGATTTTTAAAAACACAAATAAGACTTACATACCCCTAGTCAAATTAACCTAAAGACAGAAAGCCCAAATTAATAAAATTCTGATGAGAGATGAGATACCACAACCAACAGATACTAATGAAATTCAGAAAAATCACAAAGACATTCCTTGAAAAAGCTATATCCCACTAAGTTGGAAAATATAAAAGAAACAAATGAATTTCGAATTCATATGACATCCCCAAATTAAAACAGGAAGAAATAAATAACATAAGTATACCTACGTAGTAATGAGAGCGCACAGGGATAAAAAGTCTCCAAGATCAACGCGGCCCAGGGCCAGGTGGAAGCCGGCAAAGACCGCCTTCAAGCTGGCCTGCTTTCAGCACTTCAGGTAGAATCTTCCTGGAGAGGGCCCGCTGCCTGCCGCTGCTCACCACCAGGTCCGAGGATGGTGGCAATCACGAGCCGCACATGTTCATTTTAGAAATAATTGTAGATGGAAATTGCGTCTTCAGGAGAATTAAAATGTTTAATAAGGCAGTTTGAGGCACAGTTAAGCATTCTTAAGTTCGTTGCACCTCTCTCTTTGCCCTCACTGCAAAATAGTGGAGCAAGCAAATATGCAACAAAACAGCGTCAAGTCTGAAGGACCCGGAAGTTCAGGTCAGCCCAGCAAAATCTGGTCTACCGGAAGTGGATTCACGGCCATCATGCAAGGCACCCCCTGCTTGTCTCACACCTGAATGCCCTGGACTCTTACAGTGACAGACAACCCCAGCTACAGCAGGCCTCTGTTTGGAAGACTGTTTGAACACTGGATAAATTTTTAACTCTCAAACACACGTCTATAATCCCACGTTGGAGCAAATGGGTGGAGTGAGGCAGGAGGATCATGGGTCCCAGGTCATGTTGGGATATGGAGAGAGATCCCGTCTCAAAAATAAAAATAACAAAAGCTAGCAGCAACAGGTATTGATGGAGTTAATATTTATTTTCTACCCTTGCTTGGTCTTTGTCTAGTTTTCTAAGCTATTTTGTTCCTATAGAGCCATTTTGACTCTAAAAATTAATGATGTCAAAAAAAGGCACTTGCATGCAGTTTGTGTGTAATCTGTGGAGGGATGTTGGGTTTTTTTACATGTCATTAACACAGCTGTCATAAATTGGTTTCTGTGTGAAAGGATATTTTTGAAAGTTGGAAAAATCCTATCGTTATGTATGCTTAAATACAGGCTTGTTCATAAATATTCTTTCACTCATCACCATTTTAGTAGTCACAGACAAATAAAAGGAATTTTAGTGTATTTTTAGAGAGCTGGTTTCACGATCATAAGGAGATACATTATTAAAAAATCATGTAAAGTCGCTGGGAGTAGTGGCACACACCTATGTTCCCAGCACTCTGGAAGGCAGAGACAGGCAGATCTCTGTAAGTTTGAGGCCAGCCTGGTCTACAAAGTGAGCCTAGGACAGCCAAGGCTACACAGACAAACCTTGTCTCAAAAAGACAAAAACAAAACAAAACAAAAATGTAAAGTAACCAAAAAAAAAAAAAAAAAAAGAAAGAAAGAAAGAAAAAAAGGCACTGTGGTACAAATCTATATCCAACATCATGCTAAATGTAGAAACATTCAAAGTGTTCTCACTACAACCAGGAACAAGACAAGGGAGTCTATTGTTTTCATTCCTATTCAAAACAGCACTTTAGGTATTAGGTAGAGCAGTAAGACTAGACAAAGAAATAAAATACAAATAGGAAAAGAAGTTAAAGTAACCCTATGATAGATGATAGGGTTCTATACATATGAGATTCTAAAGATTCCACCAAAAACTCTTAGAGCTGATAAACACTTTCACAAGAATGGCACAACACAAAATAAATTCACACATCATTAGCCTTCTTCTAAAACAATGACAAGCATACAGAAAAAATCAAGGAAAGGGAGCCAGTCTAATTGACAGCACACACATACACACATGCATGCTTAGAAGAAAACCTAACCAGAGAAATGGATGACCTATACAATTAAAAATTTTAAGACACTGAAAATAAATAAAAGACAGAAGGCTGAAAGACCTTTCAAGAAGAGAATTGGAAGAACACTGCAGGAATGGCCACCCTACCAAAAGCAATTTTCTGAATAAAAATTTCAAGATTATTCTGCACAGATAAAGGGGGAAAAATGACCCTAGAAATTATACAGAAGCACAAAAGACTAATGACAGCCAAAGCAATCCTGGATTTATATATATATATATATATATAAATATATATGTATGGCAGGAACCACAATTGATTTCAAATTATACTGCAGAGCCATAGTAGTCAAAACATCATGGCACTGTCACAAAAGCAGAAACTTAGATCAATGGAATAGAATATAGGGACCACAGCTGCCTGAGTTTTTGACAAAGATGACTAGACTAGACATTAAAGAAAAAAAACTGTCTAACAAAACCTGAGTAACAACATGCAGAAGAATGACACCGGACCCCTCTTCTCTCCCACCTTGCACAAAAGACAATCCCAAGTGGATCAAGGACCACAGCATTAGATTTGAACTTCTAACACTAGAAGAAAAATTAGCGAGTGCACCTCAACATATAGCTATATCAAATGACTTTTGGAAGAGGATTACTGTAGCCTAGAAATGCAACAATGCAAAGCAAAGGAATGGTCAAGAGCCAGCCCTACAAAATGGAAGAAATTCTTTGGCGTCTGTAAATCCAGACCAGGATTAGTGACAAGAATATACAAAGAACTCAAAAAATTAAACACTAAGAAAACAAGCAGACCAGTTTTAAAATAGGCTATGGGGCTGATCAGAAAACTCTTAAAAGAAGAAATATAAATGGCTAGGACACATTTCTAAAGCTGTTTACCATGATTAGTCATTACAAAATGTAGATTAAAACTACTTAAAGATTCCATCTCATTCTATCATAACAAATAACAATGGTGGTACAGATGTGGAGAAAGGAAAACCCTTACGGTTGGTCGAGATATAAACTGGTGTAGTCACTCTGGAAATCAGTCTTGAATTTTCTCCAGAAAACTAGAGCTAGATCTACCATATAACCGAGCTACCTCTCTCCTGGGAATATTTTCAAAGGACTCTATACCTACAACAGGGATACCTTGATCATCCATGTTATGTAGGTAGAAAATGAAAGCAGTCAGGATGTCCATCAGTTGAGGAGTAATGGAGATACAGAACTTATACACAATGGACTAGTTACTCACGTGTACTGAAAATGGAATTATTAAATTTTCAGGTAAATAGACGGAATCAGAAAAATTACATCAAGTGAGGTAACACAGTATAGATAGACACACACACGTGTTCTCTCTCATATGTAGCTCCAACATCAATTCCTTGGCTTAGTTTAACATTGAGTGCCCGTGGAAGCTGAGAATATGGCCAGAGACAGTAGAAGGAATATCTTCCAGAACAGTGGCATATAGATTGAAGAAACAAAGAGAGGACTATTGTAGATGAAAGAGTTTAAATAGGGATAGAGGTGAGATGGGGGAGATGACGGTGTGGGATTGTTGGGACTATTCACCAAGATAGAAGGAATATAAAAGAACTATATGGAGAGTAAGATAAACCAACCTGTGCAATGATGGCTTGGTTCCACTGGGGTTCCATCTGTCCTCTGATTAGTTTGAAGTCCACTCCATAAGTGGGTGGAAACTTATCCCTGGCACTGAGCTCAGCTAACAACTGAGGTCTGGAGAAGTACTAGGCTTATACAGAGAACTTATTACTAATGGGTAACATAGCAGCCAGCTGCCATTCAAATGCCTGTGCATATCCCTATAGACAAATACAGCTCCAAGAAGCCTTCCTTTACAATAAATGGTGAATTCAGACAGAGTCGAGGCTTTCCAAGATGCAGATAATTAGCAATGGTTGTGGGCCAAGCCCTGAACAAGATTTTTATACCCTCTCTAAGGCTCTGCAGGAAACACTGCAGGAAATGGGGTAGGAAGTATTTAAGACAATTAGGCTTCAAAATGCTTCTCCCTAGATTCAACACAACTATCGCTATAATTAACTTACAAAAACTGTTACCTGCCACCTATAAACCCAGCACTCAGGAAGGCAGAGGCAGGTGGATTGCTGTGAAGTCAAGGTCATCCTGGTCTAAAAAGCAAGTCCAGGACAGCCAAGGCTACACAGAACAACCCTGTCTCAAAAAAACAAAAGCAAAAACAAAAACAAAAACAAAAAGAAAGAGGGAAGGAAGGAAGGAAGGAAGGAAGGAAGGAAAAGAGAAAGAAAGAAAAAGAAAGAAAGAAAGAAAGAAAGAAAGAAAGAAAGAAAGAAAGAAA
>NW_026596101.1:17905737-18047569 GCF_907164565.1 Psammomys obesus
AAAGAAAGAAAGAAAGAAAGAAAGAAAGAAAGAAAGAAAGAAAGAAAGAAAGAAAAAGAAAGAAAGAAAGGAAGGAAGAAAGAAAGGCTTTTGTATTAAGACTTATGAATGTTTGGATTTCCTTAGTGTCTGTCGTTATGGCCCCCTTTTCATTTCTGATTTTGCTGATTTGGATAGTTTCTCTCTGACTTTTAGTTAATTTGGCTAAGGGTTTGTCTATCTTCTTGATTTTCTCAAAGAACTAGCTCTTGGTCTCATTGATTCTTTGAATTGTTTTCTTTGTTTCTAATTTGTTGATTTCAGCTCTGAGTTTGATTATTTCCAATCATCCACTCCTCTTGGGTAGGTCTGCTTCCTTTTTTTCGAGGGTTTTTAGGTGTGCAGTTAAGTTGCTTTTATGAGATGTCTCAAACTTCTTTCTGGAGGCAGTTAGTGCTATGAACTTTGCTCTTAGCTCTGCTTTCATTGTGTCCCATAAGTTTGAGTAAGTTGTGCCTTCATTTTCATTGAATTTTAGGAAGTCTCTAATTTCTTTTTTCATTTCTTCCCTGACCAAGCTGTCATTGAGTAAAGAGTTGTTTAGTTTCCATGTGTATGTAGGCTTTTTGTTATTTCTGTTATTGTTGAGGTCTAGTTTTAGGCCATGGTGGTCTGAGAGGATACAAGGGATTATTTTGATCTTCTTGTATATCTGTTGAAGATTGCTTTGTGTCCAAGTGCATGGTCAATTTTTGAGAAGGTTCTGAGGTGCTGAAAGAAGGTATACTCTTTTGAGTTTAAGTGAAATTTTCTGTTGACATTAGGTACATTTGATTTAGGACATCTATAAGTGTCATTATTATCCTATTTAGCTTCTGTCTAGATGATCTGTCCTTGGTGAAAGTGGAGTGTTGAAGTCTCCCACTATTAAGGTGTTGGGATCTATGTGTGATTTAAGCTTTAAAAATGTTTTATTTACAAATGCAGGTGGTCTTGTATTTGGGACAGATGTTCATGATTGTGATGTCCTGCAGGTAGATTTTTCTTTGATGAGAATGACATGTCCCTCCATCTTTTTTGATTAATTTTGGTTGAAGGTCTATTTTATCATCTGGAGGAATCTCCATCCTTGATCTCAAGCTGTACTATAAAGCAATAGTAATAAAAACTGCATGATACTGGCATAGAAACAGAATGGTGGATCAATGGAATCAAATAGAAGACCCAGAAATAAACCCACACACCTATGGATACTTGATTTTTGACACAGAAGCCAAAACCATTCAATGGAAAAAACAGACAGTATTTTCAACAAATGGTGCTTGTCTAACTGGATGTCTACTTGTAGAAAAACACAAATAGATCCATATTTATCACCCTGCACTAAACTAAAGTCCAAATGGTTCAAAGACCTCAACATAAAACCAGACACACTAAATCTATTAGAAGAAAAAGTGGGGAAGAGCCTTGATCTCATTGGCACAGGAGACAACTTTCTGAATAGAACACCAACTGCACAGGCTCTAAGAGCAACAATCAATAAATGGGACCTCATGAAACTGAAAGGCTTCTATAAAGCAAAGAACACTGTCATCAGGGCAAAACAACAGCTTACAGACTGGAAAAGACTTCACCAACCCTATATCTGACAGAGGGGTAATATCCAGAATATATATATACTCAAATATATATATTCTGATATATATATATATATATATATATATATATATATATATATATATATATATACTCAAGAAGTTAAACAGCAACAAATCAAGTAATCCAATTAAAAAATGGGGTACAGAGCTAAACAGAAAAGTCTCTGTAGAGAAATATAGAATGGTAGAGAAACACTTAAAGAAATGTTCAATGTCCTTAGTCATTAGGGAAATGCAAATCAAAACGACCCTGAGATTTCACCTTATACCCATCAAAATGGCTAAGATCAAGAACTCAAGTGACAACACATGCTGGAGAGGATGTGAAGAAAGGAAAACCCTCCTTCATTGTTCATGGGAATGTAAACTTGTACAACCACTTTGGAAATCAATCTGGTGCTCTCCCAGACAATTAGGAATAGTCTTCCTCAAGATCACTCTTGAGGAAGTGAGGAACCACTCCTAGGCTATATCCAAAATATGCTCAAGTTATACAACAAGGACATTTGCTCAACCATGTTCATAGCAGCTTTATTCGTAATAGCCAGAACCTGGAAACAATCCAGATGCCCCTGAACTGAGGAATGGATACAGAAATTGTGGTACATTTACACAATGGAACACGACTCAGCAATTAAAAACAAGGAAATCATGAAATTTTCAGGCAAACAGTGGGAACTAGAAAAGATCATCCTGAGTGAGGTATCCCAGAAGCAGAAAAGACACACATGGTATATACTCACTTATGTAGTGGATATTAGATATAAGTGGATATTATAATATAAGACAAACATACTAAAATTTGTACACCTAAGAAGCAAGAACGAGGACCCTGGGTAAGATCATCAATCTTCACTCAGAAAGGCAAACAGGATGGATATTGGAAGGAGGAGAAAACAGGGAACAGAACAGGAGCCTACCACAGAGGGCCTCTAAAAGACTCTACCCTGCAGTGTGTCTAAGCAGATGCTGAGACTCATAGCCAAACTTTAAGCAGAGTGTAGATAATCTTATGAAAGAAGGGGGAAATAGGTAGACCTGGAAGGGACAGGAGCTCCATAAGGGGACGAACAGAAGCAAAAATCTGGGCTCAAGGGTCTTTTCTGAGACTGATATTCCAACCAAGATCCCTTGCATGGAGATAACCTAGGACCCCTGCACAGATGTAGCCCATGGTATCTCAGTGTCCAAGTTTGTTCCCTAGTAATGGGAATAGGAACTGTCTCTGACATGAACTCAGTGGCTGGCTCTTTGATTTCCTCCCCCTGAGGGAGCAGCCTTACCAGACCACAGAGGAAGACAATGCATCCAGTCCTGGTGAAACCTGATAGGTTAGGGTCAGAGGGAAAAGGAAGAGGACCTCCCCTATCAGTGTACTTGGAGAGGGTCATGGGAAGAGATGAGGGAGGGAGGATGGCATTGGGAGGGGATGAAGGAGGGAATACAGCTGGGATAAAAAGTAAATAAACTGTAATTAATTAAAAAAACAAATAAATTTTTAAAAAAGAAAGAGAGAGAGAACAAACTGTTAAAAACTATTACCTGCTCTGGGACCACACAAGACCAGCTCTAGGGACCAATCAGTCAAGGAAGGGTTAGTGCTCATGGTGACTTTACCCATGAGCCATTTACTGTGAACTATTTACCGTTGATGGATTCTGGGAGAGGGAAACCCCAATTTTAAGTAAAGGTAAGCTTCAGAAAAGGGAAAAAGGTATTTCACCCCAGAGGTTTAAGGAATTGTGCTTTATGATATCAAAAGATTCAAATGCATTAGTAATCCTGTTTACCTACCAATGTATGTTCATTTTAGAACTGCCATATTAACTGGTTTGCCAATAAGTATTCCTTCCCAGTCTAGCAGATACCTTGCTGAAAATTTGATAATGAAATCCTCTACCTGTATAGACATCAAGGGTGAACAACGTCAAGGCTAAGTGAAGAGAGAGAGGCTCAAGAGTTCATATTGACATGTTTCGCCTGTAAGTGAAAATACGCTTCAGAAAAGGGAAAAAGACATTTCACCCCAGAGGTTTAAGGAATTGTGCTTTACAGCCCACTGATAATAATAATAAAAAATAGGGATAGATTCTAAGTTTTAAAGAAGATTAAGCAATGTCCTGGAGAGAATCTAAGAACCTAGCCATCCTAGTGCTTATTTTTCTACAGCTATGATCAATGACACATGAGTCCCTCTGCATGGGCTTTTGCAAAACTGTTAAGAACCAAGCTGGGGTTCATCAGAAAACCTTGTGGACACAGGAGTGTAATGGGCAAAGCATTGTGTCTAGTCTCCTTTAAAAGGTACATGAATATAAAAAACAAACATGAGAAGACTATGGCTTTGAAATTAATTATTTCTCTTCTCTAAGTCCCCTGATTAGCAAAGAATGTATGAGCCAGCCATGTCCTTGCCTGACAACCTTGTACTGAATAACAATGGCTACTTTGGAGAATTAGACTAACTCATATCCATAATTCTATCAAGATATTGTCTAGGATTTTCTCAGAGTCAAAGAGCAAATAGGCAATAGCCTTTGTGTGATAGTTTGAATGGGAAGGGTAGCCATAGACTCATGGGTTTGAATGCTTAGCCATAGGGAGTGGCACCATTAGGAGGTATAGCCTTGTTGCAGTAGGTGTAGCTTTACTGAAGTGTGTCACTGTGGAGACAGGTTTTGGGGTCTTATATATCCAAGCTATGCCCAGTGTAGGTCACAGTCTCCTCCAGAGGATCAAGCTAAAGAACTCTCAGTTCCTTCTTTAGCTCCTTGTCTGCCTGGACACTGCCAGGCTTCCCACCATGATGACAATGGAGTAAATCTCTGAAACTATAAGCCAGCCCCCAAATGAAATGCTTTCCTTTATAAGAGTTGCCATGGTGGTGGTGTCTTTTCATGGTAACAGAAACCCTAAGATAGATGGTAAACAAACAGAGTATTTTACCCAAGCAACATTCTCTAAAAGCTGTAAATTTTAAGTAGTACAGCTCTAAGCTCAAGTTCACATTTAAAATGTATTGGCAAGCCTATATTTCACCCTCAAATTTATATATCTGATATGTATAAAGAACTCTCTAAAATACATGAGGGGGAAAAAAAGAGAGCTGGCCCAGTAGAAAAATAAACAAAAGACTTGGATGGTTCACGAAAGGGAATATTGAAATGGTCAATCAACATGATTAAAGTTCAGCCATATTAGTCATTTGGGAGATATAAATTAAAACCACAATACAATGCTATACCGTATCTATCTGAATAATTAAAATGAAGAAAGTGGAAAATACCTAATACTGATGAGAAAGTAAAATAGAATTTATTTTATTTTATTTTTTCAGTCCTGAAGTTTGACCTAGGACCTTAAATATGCTAAGCAAATGGCCTAACACTGATCTACTTATATCACTCCTGGAATTGTCATATAGTGTCAAAGAAGCATCCCACCACAATAAGCTTTGGGAGTATCTAGCCCAACCCCAATATGCATGTTCTCTGTGATATAAGGGTTTCATTATTAAGCAGAACTGTGTTCATTAAGCTCATCAAAAGGCATGCTCGGAAATATGTACAACATCTCTAATCATGACAGACAAAAACTAATGGAAATAGGATAGATAAACTATGTTAATAGTCATTCAACTGAAAACTATATAATAGCAACAATAAGGAACCTAACTCCATATGGCAATAAGGTAAATTGATAGAAGGATGAAATATGAAAGAATCAAATACCAAAAGCTATGTATACTAAGAGTGATTGACAATGCATCAAAGAACAAAAACTAAATATATGATTGTGGCCTTCATCTTTGCAGTACTATGACAAATTGTCTGGCATAATCAGGTTATTAAGAGAAAAGGTTTATTTTAGTCCATGATTTCAGAAGCTTCAAGCCCACAGTGGCTTAACCCTGCACTTTGAGTATGTGGCAGCACAATGCATTTTGATGGGAGCAGCTGATAAAAGGGATATCCCCCCTTGGTAGCCAGGAAGCAAGGAGACAAAGTGTCCAAGGTCTCAATGGTCTCTAAGGTACTGGTTACCTCTGGCGAACAGTGAAATTGAGACGAGAAGAGGGGATCTGAGAGAACCATAAACACCGGTTTCTTGGTCTGATTACTGGCTATGCAGCTGCGTTTCATTTGTTAGGACCTCTCAACTTAAGCACTTACAATCTCTGAATATATAGAAGGCTCCACAAGAGGCTCTTATAATTGTGGTGGACAAAATTCAACCCTAGGAGCAGCTCCACGGTGGTAACTGAGTGATGCTGAGTGTTCATACCCTCCATCTCACTCTCCTAATCTGCCCTTTCTTCTTCCTTGTTGGTTATTTTCTTGGACAAGCTTTAGTCATTTGGTGTCAAAATGTCTGGAAGTCCAAAACTTACATGCTGTTCATTTAGAGACTAGGCAACAGAAAAACAAATTGTCTCCACTCTTCCTGTAAAGACCAAGGAATTGAGTTCCATTGAAATAAACTGGTCGAAACTGTAATAGCAAGAGATTAAGACATATTGGTGGGCTATTGCACTGATGAACACACTAAAGCTGTGGCTACTTGCACAAGACCCTTGCAAGATCAAGCCCATCAGCATGTCAGCACAGATGGAGATAAGGCCTCTCTCACCTTTAGACAAGGAGTTATTGGCAACTTATGACAGCTAGGGAAGGGAGAGTCAGTATTCTTCAGGGTTGTGGGACCTAGTAGGTTGACCATGCTCCAGTGGATAGCTGCATACCCATGCACATTTGGATTGCACTAGTTTTGGACTCAGTGGGTGAAAAAAGAAAAAAGGAGTTGTCCAAGAGAGTCCCAAAACATTACTGGCTATTGCTATTACCCTTGGTTGCCCCCCAAAGATGGTAGATAGCTCCTTATTGTTGAAGACACTATGCAGTTCAGACACGGGGGCCCAGATTTTCCTGAGCTGGAACTGACCTGAAAGCTTCTCCCTATCAGTGGTTTTCATGCCATAAGGTGCCATGCAAGCTTCCAAAGGATGAGGAAACCAACCAACAGTCATACCCCAACTATTATGCCTATAAACCACAACCACCACCAGCATGGCGTAATAACCCTCCGGGTACTGAAGTGTCACACATATCTTGTTGGTAAACAGTAGCTCTATATTTGGATTCGATACCCACTCGACAAGGAGGAAATAATGACTGGTACCAGAAACATAGCCAACTACCCAGGGCTGGTGACGTCGTGGATCTTGGAAGAGAGCCTACAACCACCACTTTATAAATCAGCACAATCCCTAGCTACTTTCTAAATATTGGTCCTTATACCCACAGATTAGTGTAATCCTCACCACTCAATCAAGGAAAGTTTTCTTTGCAATAAATGGAGATCATTACAGAAAACTACAACTAATCAAAATGCAGAGTTGTGGAGCCCAGTCCCAACTGACACATCTACAATTCCTGCACCTAAGGCTCCAAGTACATTGCAGAAGAGGAGAAGAGGAGTGTAAGAACCAGAGGATCAAGGAGTGTGCTGTGAGATTGTGTATCCTGGTACTGTCAGCAGCCATGTTCATATGCTTGGCCTAGAAATCCAGAAACATTTTACTATTTGTGTAGCCCTTTTCACCAAGAAAAGATAATAATAATAATTTTAAGGTCTCACTATATAGCCCTGACTGACCCAAATCTTTGCTATGCTGGCCTCAAACTCACAGAAATCCCCCTGCCTCTGCTTTCCCGGTACTGGGATGAGGTAGTCCGTGCCTATATTTCAACATGTGGGAGACTAAAACAAGAGAATCGTAAGTATGAGTCCAACATGAGCAATGCAAATTTTAGGTTAACCTGGACTACGTGGCCAGACAGGAGGACGGGAAGGAATAAGAGGAGTAGGTCATTGAAACCAACTTACACCAAAAACAGAAAACAAAAAAACAAGCAAACAAATATATACATACATACAGAGAGAGAGAGAGAGAGAATGAGAAAGATAGAGAGAGAAAGAAAGAAAGAAAGAAAGAAAGAAAGAAAGAAAGAAAGAAAGAAAGAAAGAAAGAAAGAAAGAGGGAGAAGGGTATTGAGCGGCCAAACAAATGAGAGAAACCTCTGGAAAGTGAGATAGCACGCTTTTAATCCGCTTGCCTGGTTGACTAAGCTGAAAATATACAGATGCTCTAATTCTTTTCTAAATTAATTAAAACCAGGTCCACACCAGGGTGGTAAAGGCAAGACCACATTCCCTTCCAAAATGATACCAGTTGCTCAGGGCACCTAAGCCAAAGCCATTCTGACAACACTTACAATGCTCTAATTGAACTGCCTCAGCACAGAAGAATTGCTCTTTGCTAAAGGAAAATAGAGGGGGAATTACAAAAATGGCATATCAGGAAAAAAAAATGCAACATGTTCTCTGGCTTTTGAAATGTCAGACTTCTGGGCACCAATTTATCTCCCTTACATTATAGGGCTACAAACAGTCATCGACTCTTATTTGGCCATTTTTCACAATACAAATACATTCCTAAGTGCTATTTTAATCCCATAATGATTGTACAGATCTCTTTATTTTTCATTTGTGTGTATGTGTGTGTGTGCGCATGTTTGGAGGAAGGGGAGGTTCCCTGAGTGATACCTTTGCCTCTGGCAGTGTTTGGCAACAAAAGAAAATGTATTGTGTTAATCAGATTACTAGCTTACTGAGAAGAATGCAATGTGGGTTTTAACAAAAGACAAAGCATTCCATATCCACACAGAAAATTAAGTAGCCACTGGCTCCTTTCCTGCAGGAATATGTAACTAGCATCCACACTTCGGCCTCAGGGTAGAAAAGAAGGCTAAAGTCCGTTGCTGAAGTCATGCAGAGATTTCTTTTGACCATATGATGTCCAGGGGGGCAGCATAAAAGGTGAGCTAGGAAAGGAGGCAGGAGGCCGTGATGCAGAGGACTGGCCATACTTCCCACAGCAGCAGGTGTGTATTCTCTTAGGCTAGAAGTGCCGCCCCGCAGAGACTGTGTGACAAGCATACCAGATGTTGACAGAAATGATAGTCCAGCTACCCCTATTGCATCTGTATTTCAAACATGTGGTGTGGAGAGATTCTTTTAAGTCTCTCACCTCAACAAGCCTGATCTCTGAGAACAGCATCAGGCCATGCACAAACTATTATAATACAGAGTACCACGCAGGCCCAGCCATAAAGTAAGTGCTGAGCAAATACCGATTGGGAGGTAACATTTATTTTAGGGCTTTACACAGAGCAAGTGAGTTTCAAGAACTTCATGCATTCACAGGTCGCAGTCTCTCTGTAACTCTAGTGAAGTGTTCTTAGTTCAGAGGCAAGGAAATTGGGGTTTCACCAAAAAGAAAAGTGGGGAAGGAAGGAAGGAAGGAAGGAAGGAAGGAAGGAAGGAAGGAAGGAAGGAAGGAAGGAAGGAAGGAAGGAAGGAAGGAAGAAAGGAAGCATTTTGGTGCTTTCATCTGGAAACCTAACTGTAAATTAAAATCTGATTGATTCCAAAGCTTTTGTTCTTAATTACTATCTATTATAGTTGGTGAAAGGAGCATGGAGGAGAAGGAAGGGATGGAAGAGAAAGATAGATAAATGAATGTACACAGAGAAGATAGCATGACAATTCTGTGATAATATAGAGGAAGGGTTAAGTAAATTTAACTAGCAGACAAGGCCAAACAGAGGTGACGTCCAGCCTTAGTTCTGGAAAATTGTGCATATTTCAAGGTAAGTTATTTCGAGAGAAGTTAGAGATGAACTCCCAAGGCTGGCAGAGAAGTGCAGTACACTGGAGCATGCACAAATCTAGGGATGGCTGGTAGTCCTAAAGGATTGGGTACAGGATGCCCAAGGTGGCAACAAGGGAGAGCGCTGGACAGGATGGTGTGATAAAAGGTTGCAACTTCATGCAAGGAAGTTTTCTGTTCCTTCCTCAAACAAAGTTACAAACATTCTTTTTCAAATAACCAATAGCATTTACCGAGAACTTAACCTGTACCATGAAGCATCAAAATCCTCACAATAACCTTCTCAAGGCAGATGCTGTGATGATCCCTTTATTTCATTGCTGATAGTGATGAGGTCTGACAAGTGTAAATCGCTTGAGCCAAGTCAAATCGACCTAGCATGGTTTCCATGAGAATTCAGACTGAGCAGCCCTCAATAACTAAACTTAAGTTTTTAGTAATTAGCCACTGTGTGCTCTACAATCAACTGATCAATTGATAATATATTTACCATGCTTAAAGTTAAAATGAGAAAAGAGTATACAACTGAATATTTAATTTGATACCAACTATGTCTAACATACATGTAGATGTCTGTTTAATACATGTGCACATGGACATATCAAATAGATTGCTGGAATTACACCAAAATATTTTAAGTCTTTTTTTTTTGGTTTCAGACTATTTACATTACATTCCAAGAGTACTCCCTCCCTCCTCCCCTCCCAGTTCCTCCTTCCTTTCCCCTTCCTCTCTCCAGAAAAGGAGAGCTTCCTCCCCCCATATCAACCTCCCCAGGCCATCAAGTCACATGAGGACTGAGCATATCCTCATCCCCTGAGGCCACACAAGGCAGCCCTGCCAGGGAGAAGAGAGCCAAAAGCAGGCAATAGAGTCCATGTTTGAAAGAGCCCAACCCACTCCCCTCCACTTGCCAGGTGACCCACATGAAGGCCAAGCCGCCCATCCACCACATGGGCAGGGGCCTAAGTGCAGACCAGGCAGACTCCTTAAGCCCCCTTGGGTCTGGGTTAGTTGTCGCTGTTGGTCTTCTTGTGAGGTTCCTGTCCCCTGGAGGTCCTTCCATCTTTCCCCCAACACTTCCACAGAACCCCTGGAGCTCCGCCCCAAGCTTGGCTGCAAATCCCAGCATCTGTCTCAATCCATGATTTTGTTGAAAAAATTTTCTGGAGTCTTCTTTTTCTTCTTATTCCTATTATTCTTAGGTTTGGTCTTTTCATATTGTTTCAGGTTTCTTGGATGTTTTGTGTCAGGAACTTTTTATAGTTCACATTTTCTTTGACTCGTATATTGATTTCTTCTATCATATCTTCTACCCCTGAGATTCCTATTCCAGCTCTTGTATTCTGTTATTGATGCTTCTGTCTGCAGTTCCTGTTCTCTTCCCTGGGTTTTCCATCTCTGGGATTGCCTCAGATTGTGTTTTCTTTATTGCTTATATTTCCATTTTTAAGTCCTGGACAGCTTTATTCATTTCCTTCTCCTGTTTGTATTTTCTTGTATTTCTTTAAGGGATTCACTCAGTTCCTTCACCTGTTTTAGTGTATTTTCCTGTAGTTTTTTAAGTAACTGATCTGGATTTCTTTGTTATAGCCTAATCATGCATTTAATTTTGGCAACATATTCAAGGAACTTTGTTTTTAGTTTTTTTTATAATTTATTCACTTTACATCTGATTGTAACCCTCACTTGTTTCCTCCCAGTCCTAGCTTCTCTCCTTCTTTCCCCCCTCCCTCTCCCTAGTCCTCAGAACGGGGAATCCCTCTTCCCCTACCATCTGACCCCAGACTATCAAGTCTCATTAGGATGGTCTGCATCCTCTTTCTCTATGGCCTGTCTAACCCACCTCACCATAGTGGGGAAAAGCCTTGAACTCATTGGCACAGAAGACAACTTCCTGAACAGAACACCAACAGCTTAGGCTCTAAAATCAACAATGATCACTTATAAGCAGATCTTAGTTATATAATACAGGAAAACCATACTACAATCCACAGACCTAAAGAAGCTAAAAAACAAGTAGTTCTCATTTAGAAGGGCAAACACAAAAGACACCAGAAGCAGTTGAAGAGATGGTACAGGAGGGGAGCCTACCATAGATGTCTACTGAAAGACTCCACTCAGCTGGGGATCAAAGCATATGCTAAGACTCACAGCCAAACTTTGGGCAGAGCACCGGGAGTCATATGGAAAATTGGTGGAGTAGGATCCGGAGGGGACAGGAGCTCCACAAGAACAACAACAAAGCCAAAAATCTGAGCCCAGATGGTCCTACAGAGACTGGTGCACCAACCAAGGACCATGCATGGAAAGGACCTAGGCCCCCTTACTCAGATGTAGCTGATAGGCAGCTCAGTGTCCATGTGGGTTCCCTAATATGGGGAGTACGTGCTGTCTCTGACATGGACTCTGTTGCATGCTCTTCAATCACTTCCAGAGAACTTTCTAATTCTCCTTTGTCTATCTCCTTTGGATAACACTGCTTTAAGGCAGAAGTGGTACTGCACACCTGTAGTCTCAGCATTTAGGAGGGTTACAAGATCAAAGCCAGCTTCAGCTACCCAGTGAGATCCTTCTTCACAAAACAAAAGTGGTACTGCACACCTGTAGCCTCAGCATTCAGGAGGATTACAAGTTCAAAGCCAGCCAGTGAGATCCTTTTTCACAAAACAGAAGACTAGGCCATGACAAGCTTTTGTCCTCATGAACTCACAGCAGCTGTGGTTACATGCACACAAGGAAGTCAGCGAACACCCCAGCATGGCTCAGACAAGTGGTATATAAGGTTCCACTCCCAGAGGAAGAGTTATTGGTAACTTAGTGACTGCTAAAGAGATAGAATCATTTTCTCCCAGGGAAGAAATCACTGTTAAGTTGTCCCCGTCCCAGGAACTCCCATCCATGCTCCCAGAAGCACTACTAATCAAAATCAGTCAGTCATAAAGTAAATAAATGCGTAAATAGGAAGGTAAATTGTTGGGAAATAGCCAGGTTCCGGAGGGAGAGAGGATGACAGAGGATAAGAGTGGAAAATAGGATCAAATACATTATAGACATGTGTGAAGCGTCAATGACCAAAATCTATATTTAAAAACGTAGGGTCATTTCTTCTTCTTTTAGGGCTGTACTTACTTCCTTTAGTAATTTCTAGAACACGAGTTGCTGATGTCCAATCCTGAGCATGACTGTAGGGAAGGTCCCCCAGGAACTGCAGCTTCCCATGGGGAAACTTATTTCAGTCGCATAGGCTTTACTTAGGCCATGCAGAAGTTTTCTGCTATATCCTTTGCCTCTCTGCACACTTGGAGAAATTTTAAACCATACCTGTTTGTTTGTTTGTTTGTTTGTTTGTTTGTTTTTTCTGAGCTCCCATACATTTATGAGAACAATAATCTGGGCCACATGAAAGTTTCCCGACATCCTCATTTTAAGTGAAAGCATCTAAGGTGGACTCGCCCTGTAACAAGGGGACTATGGCACAAAGATGTCACTCTGTTTCCACTGGTGTCTTTGTGTGGGGAGAGATGGAAAGGGCCATTAAGGATGTTTTCTCCCCTATGTGTCCTTTTTAATTGTCTCCGGAGCTGGAGATGAACTTCGCGCAGGTGATGGGGGAGCCTTTCTGCGTCTGCCCCTGTCACTCATCCTCCCTGCTGTATTTCTGGGATTAGGCTTCATGTTCTGTCATCTTAAATATTTTAATACTTTACTGATCTTGAATGTGTTTAGACATAGGAGGCCTGCAATAAAATAAAATTTTATAGCCAACGAAGTCTTTTATGCCTAAAGTTTATTGCACATTTTCTATTTTGTTTAACACATGGTTCTCTGAAATGCAGTTTTGTTTTGTTTTTTAACTTGCACTTGGCTCATTTCTGATTTTAGGTTTTTTTCTTATTTGGGTGTTGGCTGCATTATTACCTAGAAATAATATACTAGGAATTGTATAACAGGGTTTTTTTCCCTGTATTGATACTTGAAACAAATAATTGGCACCACTTTCCATTAATCCCTGATTTATGAAGAATGCCATGGACGCACAGGAAATTTTTAATATTGTACAAAACATGAGATTCACAGAGTAAGTAGATAACCACTCTTCTACATAGTGATAGAAATCAAGCAAATAAAACAATTCTAGGCTCTTCCCTAAGACGTCCTGTAGAAAGGACACAGGCATGCTAGAACCAGCTCCAGATCTACAATGCCATACAGATGAGATGTGACATGGCTGCTTTACCAGAAAAGACCAAATGAACAAAAATGGATTCAACCTGATGTCTGAAGTATTTCCCAATTCATATTTTCTACATGGGAAGTTGCAAAGAGAAGACAAAGCTGATTTGATGCCAACTCCGCCACTTTCAAGGAAATACTGGAAGATTCAGTCACAACTTCTTGCAATATCTGCTAAACTACAAATATTCATTAAAACCCTGGAACTTTGAACTGTGTTCATCCCTGACAAATCTTCACAAAAATAGATATTATGGTATTCTTGAAAGAAAGAGTTAACTAGCTCCACACAAAAATAAATCACTGGCCTCCTTGGCCTCATGGAGCTCTTGACCTATTTTCTTGCCTGAATGGCCAGGAAAGAAATTCAAAAGGCTTTAACCCTCTTCATGCTTAGAAAGAGAATCTAAAAATATACAGGTTGGATGGAAGTTTCTCTACACTTTTATTATCTCTAAGGATGAGATCACTGAGTCTTAGAATGGGAGCAGTGTTTGAAGGGCCGCCATGTCTGGATACCAACCTTGGAACTGCAGGACTCTCAGGCCACCAAAGTCAGGTGTAGAATCGTTTCTAGGGCCATGTTCAAATTGGGAATTTATCAGAAAGAGAGAGGTTACTTCTTGGATTTTTAAATGACCGCTCTCTTGATATCCTGGTAATTAGGAAGTCCACTCAATTGTTTTCAGACTCAATTTTATCTAGTCTGACTTCTAGTGAGATGAAAATTTGCCTTGTAGGCCCTTTCAACAGCCCTTTTTACCCTTGACTCTGATTGCTAAGGTACCCTTCAACTACTATTACCAGAAGCCTTGCATGCTTGTGGTGAACATAATTAAAAACTGCTCCAGGGTCTTCTTAAAGTAATGTGAGAGTTTTCCATTTTTATGTCTGGCTTGGGTGATGTTAACATCCAAGTGGTGCTGGGATGTGAATGTTGGGAAGATGTCAAAAAACACTCTCCATCCTTAGCTCTCCCTTGATGAAAGTGACAGTCGTGTTTTGTTAACCAGCGTATAATTAAAAGTCAGTGTTCAAGAACATCATAAAAATCTGTCTAACTATGCATGTTGTGAGTCTGAGGTTGGAAAGGAATATCCATTAAAAACAGAGCCATGTGTAACTTATAAGGAAACAGTAATAAAATGTTTACTCTCGACATTATCTGCAAAATGGTCTGCATATTACCAGAATAAATCTGTATTACTTGGAGGCTGTAGATAAACATCCATAGGCAAAGTTCACATGGAGGTTATCTGCTGCCTGCTCTGAAGCAGGAAGTATGATTTAGAAGAGATGGATGGTAGTTGGCCTTTCCAAGTCTCAAGCGTACACAGCGCGGAAATGAGTTTAATTCCTGAGAGTGTATCTGTCATATCCAAATGGGAATGAATACCATTGAATGTTTGTGCCCAACGCAGAAGACCACAGCTTTTGTCCTCAGTGAGAAACAGAAAGAAGAATCTGATTCAAAGGCCCAGACACAGCTTGTGTTCACAAACAGGAGGATGTTTCAGGCTTTTTGGAAAGCAAATTAAATAGTAATAACATCAGCAGTGATATCACAGCTCCAGGATCTTGAGTTATGAAGTAGGATTAATATTTTATAAATAAGGAGACATATGTGAGCAAAAGGGGGAGGCAGTGATATAACAAGCGATAGATGTTCAAGAGGGTGGTGGTTTTTCCTCAGTGGTGTAGCCACCGCTAAGTTTTCTGTGCCCAGAGAATAACTCTTCCTACATTCCCATGAACTTAAACTCTCTAATTCACAAATGGGGAAGGAGGAGGAGGAAGAAATAAAGAAAATAGACAGGATGTGTGCACTTAAGTTCTGTTAGAAGTTATAGGGATCAAAAACGTTTGAAATTTTTAGGGTAAGAAATCTGTACCTCTTGGGTTTGCTTTATCTATACATCCTTACTCTAATTTCTAGATGTCTACCACAGCACTTCAAATCTAGTCCAGCCCATGGTAAATTTGTCTTTCTCCACTCACAATTCATTCCTGTCTCCAAGAAGTATTCAAATTTTCAGCTGTGAGTCCTTTTTCCCTTTCTGTTCCCACCAATTCCAGACCTGCTGACAAGAGCACCCCACTCAGAAATGCCCTACCCCATCCTTGCGTGTTGAGACTGACCTCTTCAGACAACTCCTCCAGTCCTTGTCTCTGTCCTTACAAGAACCAGCTGGAACACAGTCCAAATAATTACACACTAACAACAAAGCCTGCAACCACAGACTGGCTGTAGTCTGGAGGCTGCTGACCTAATGCAGGGAAGTCAGGGAAATGGAGGAACTTGCCTCCCCCAATTATGACTCAGAGAACACACAACCCATTATGATATCACTGAAAGTTATCTAACCTGTCATATAGTCTTTCAATAAGCACTTATTGAGAACAATTTTTTAACTGACAACTCAGATTATTTTAGAAGAGAGTAAAAGTCGTTGGCCCATAAGCATGCATTCAGTGATGGTCTCACTTTCCTTCATTTGTTCATCCATTCAACAAATACTCAGAAGGCAAATCCTAGGTCTTAAAAATAAGATAATGACAAGGGGACATTTTCTCCTAGCTCCCATTATTTAGGCCTATCGGGACATCATAAAACAAAGGATTCTTAAATATACAATTGCGAAGCGGTTACTTAGAAGACAATTGGGAGTCACTTCTCCCTGCCATTCGATGTTTAGCAGGTATCTCTGGGCTGCAGAGCAACTTTGCCTGACACTGGACAGCTATTTGCTCCTGTGAGCCGCTCCTGTGAACAAGGCAGGCCAGCATCCATACAGTGGCTGGGGGCTGTCTCCGAAGTAGAGTTTATACTTCTGACTCCCCATGAGGACTCTGGTTGAAGCCTTTACTGAAATAAAGATGTGGCCACTGTTCAGCTGCCTCCTGGATTGCTCTTGGCATCTCCGGGAGGACTTCCTTAACAAACCGCTGACCAACAGCAACCCTCTGCCAAGAACACAACACCAGACAACTTTAGAGAGTCCAGTCATGTGGCTGGAACATTAGGTTCCAGGTGGAGGGATAGGGAGACAGATTGGGTGTCCTTTCAAAGTTCTACAGGGCTGGCTTTGTAGGTGGCTGATGTGCAGTCACACTGAGTCCTGCACTCACAGGGGCATCGTATTTAATCATCTCCTGCTCCCTCCTCTATTATTCATTCTTAGTTTTCAAGGATTCCATGCTTTCATTTCTATGGCCACCAAAAAGGCAACACTCTTTGATGACTGTGTACTTCTTTAGTATTTAACTTTATATCCAGACGAAAATAGGAAACAGTCACAATAAAGTATTTGAATAGGCAACTCTCACAAAGCAGCTGAGCTTATCCTGACTTTTAATCTCAGTTGTTCATTTTAGAACATCGGCCCTGCCATGTTTTCCCCAGAAGGAGTCTCAAGCATGGTCATAAAGAAATCTAATAGGCCCTGCTGTGCTGCCTGCTTGATTAGACTTCAGAATCCACAGTTTTTCTTATAAGAGCCTCCATCCTCACTCATGCTCCACCCACCATCAGGGTAGTCTAAAGTCCATCAGGGATACCAGTACCTCAGCTCTAAGCAAGAATGCTCCGGACTGCCCCTGGAGCTGCATGTCCTATGAACATTAAGCAGTTCTTTGAAATTATGTCTGACTTTAAACATAGAAGATGTAGAGAGAGGCTCAACTGGGCTGGCTGTTAGCTATTCGTGCTGGCCCAAGCCCTGAGGTAGACTCCCTTTGTAAACTTTGCATACTTTGTAAACCTTGTAAACCCTTGAGGCAGGAGAGTGGCCAGCCCCTTCCCCAGACCTGTCTGTCATAATAGCGTTTTCAGACTCTGTAACTGTCACAAAGGACATTTCCAGCCTCTCAGTAGGACCCTTCCCAGCTTATGCCAATTTTAGGTGAAAAGGCTGAGCAAAAAGCTACCAATCCCTAAGCAGGAAAACTGACCAATCCCTGAGTTCTCTCAAGCTTGGGACTTAAAAGCCCACCAAGCCTTACCCTGGAAATCTCTGCCTTAGCAAGTTCCATCATCTATGAAATCCTATATAAAGTCTGTGTCTGCTCAGTTCCTTGCTGTTCTCTCCCGTGAACAGGGGCAGCCAATGCTGTGTTCATCTCTCCACACCCTGGACCACCCCGCTACATCGCCTTTATGAGATATGCTGTCTGGTGTGGTGCTCTTATCAGAAGAAGCAATGAAAAGAAGAAGTAGATCTGGGTTGAGGCTCCTGAGTTCCTCAGCTCAGCTGGGGATAACCTACTCTGGGAATTGCAACAACCTCTGTTGAAGAGGCTTATTTTCAGAGCTGTGTGGTTCCTGGGGTCCCATGTCTTAGGGCGTCCTTCCATTGGGATACCTTCCCATCTCAGAGCTGTGCAGTTCCTGACCCTCCAAGTCCCAGGACACCAATCTATCCAAGCAGAAAGGCCAACACTGACAGTTGTCACACTGTCCCTCCTTGCTCTTCAGACAAGAGCTTCGCCAAAGGCACCTCTGCAAACTGCCCAATAAGCTCCCACTAAAGAGGTGTCTCAGATCAACCCATTGATGTCTTTCAATCCTCCCTTACCAGTCCACTATTTTCCTAAGAGTATATATAATTCCTCTATTCCCCAGAAATGCCTGAAACCAAAGGGTCTGTAATGCCCAGACACCGGCTAGATTCCTAACTGTGTAGAAGTCACCTAAGACTCCAGTGTCTGTCCAAATATTGTTCTTCGGAACTAGGAGAGAGGTTTCCAGGATCACCTGTTATCATTTCTGTTCTAAGTAAATCTCCACTCAGATTGCTGCATCATGACATCTCAAGCAAGCATTTGAAAATCTACTTACAAAATAAGGACAGGTTATCTGAATGATTTTCGTCCTAGAAATGACAAGTGTTAACAATACACAATTCCTGGCCTCTTCCTTCCATTCAAAAACACTGCTATGCTCTGTTGCTGCCCTCCTGGTAAACATTTCCAGCAGAATTGGCTGTAATGAAGGGATACACTTAGTAACAAAGCATTCAGCTATCAGGTTGTCCAGAACACGCTCCAAGATCTCCCCTGGAATTATTCAGTCTACAGACGCAGGTTCGATATATAAATTAGGATTGGGGTCTGAAACACACCCCAAAGGTTCATGGACTGGATACCTGACCACCAGCTGTGAGGGTAAGAGGTTTTGGGACCTTATGAGATATAGCTTTGTTGGAAAAAAAGAAAAAAAAGACCACACCTTGGAAGGGCGTAATGAGTCCCTAGCCCCTTCCTGTCTCTCTGCCTCCCGTTTACCCTGGGACAAGCCACTGTCATCTACTGCATGTTCTATATCATAATGCTCTGTCTCACCATAGACCCAGAAACAGCAAAGCCAAGTGGCCATGGATAGAAACCATGTGTCAAATTCAGTGGCTGGGGAGGAGGCTTGATCGGAAAAGTGTCTGCTGCAGAAATGTACGGATTTGAGTTCAGACCCCCAGGATACAAAAGATAGGGTGAACAGTGACTGGGGAAAACACCTCACCTTACCCTTTGGCCTCCACACACATGTGTACACACATCTACAAGCAAGCACACACACACACACAGAGAGAGAGAGAGAGAGAGAGAGAGAGGGAGAGAGATACTACATACATGCCCATGAAAAAATACAAAATAAAGTCAATGAGTATTTTATCTTCTAAGTTGCTTAGCTCATGCATTTTGTCACACACAATAAAAATACTAACACAACACCGTTTCAGTGTTTGACTCAACTCTACCTGGTACCCTTCGACAGAAGGCAGTTTCAACAGTTGTGATAAAAGACCTCATGCTACCCCCTCACACATTTGTATCTGATAAGTTGTCAAAGAGTGTACTTAAACTTGAGTTTAAGGCATCTCTTACATCACGTTCTCTTGTTGTAAGTAAACACCACAAACAGGTTTGGGTGTTTGTTTGTTTGTTTGTTTGTTTGTTTAATGGTTACTTTTTAGGTCATGATTCTGGAAGTCCAAGAACACAGCAGTGGCAAATGCCTGGCATGTTGAGGGCTTCCCAGCTAGGTCAGAACATTTCACTGACCATTACAGGAGACAGAGTGAGGAAGCCACAATATTCACTTGTATAACAAGGCTACTTACTTCTACTCAAAAAAGCCAGGCGCAGTGGCCCACACCTTGAATTCCAGCACTCAAGGAGGCAAAGGCAGGCAGATCGCTGCGAGTTCGAGGCTAGCCTGGTCTAGAAAGTGAGTCCAGGACAGCCAAGGCTCCACAGAGAAACACTGTCTCGAAAAACAAACAAACAAAAAGAACAAGGCTACTCCTGTTACCGCCCTTGAGTCCAGTGTTCATCAGTCTGTAAATGGACTCATCTCCATCATTCCTTCACAGTCCTGAAATGGGAACTATATTTCAAAATAAGTTTCAGGGGACACATACACCCTAGCAGGACTCAATAGTCTAGCTGAGTTCACCTTTCAGACTCCTATGCAGGTGTGTTCTGAATTAATTAATTAATATTCTCCAAAAGACTGAATTGTCACTGTCATAACTTCTGCAGGTCACAAAACCACAAGGGATGAAGGTGGTGGATATAATCCCTGCTATTTTGACATCCCTGAGAGACTCTCCTTTGAGGATTGTCTTTTTTTAATATTAATTAGAGCTTATTCACTTTGTATCCTAGCTGTAGCCCCTTCCCTCATTCCCTCCCACTCTCACCCCCTCCTTCTTCTTCTTCTATGCCCCACCCCCAGTCCACTGATAGGGGAGGTTCTCCTCCCCTTCCATCTGACCATAGTCTATCAGGTCTCATCAAGACTGGCTTCTTAGTCTTCCTCTGTGGACTGGTAAGGCTGCTCCCCCCTCACGTGGAGGTGATCAAAGAGCCAGCCCATGAGTTCATTTCAGAGATGGTCCCTGGTCCTATTATTGGGGAACCCCCTTGGACTGGGCTGCCTTGAGCTACATCTGTGCAGGGATTTTAAGTTATCTCCATGTATGGTCCTTGTTTGGAGTATCTGTTTCAGAAAAGACCCTGTGCCCAAATTTTTTAGTTCTGTTGCTTTCCTTGTGGAGCTCCTGTTCCCTCCAGGTCTTTCTATCTCCCCCTTCTTTCATAAGATTCTGAGGATTGTCTTTTCTAAAGAGAATTTTCTGAAAAGCATATGGTGTTTGTGCCCACACTCCCAGTACCCTGGCTATGCAGGCAGAAGGAACAATTTCCCCTACATAGTGAGCTCAGGGATAACCTAGGCTATATGAAACTCTGCCCCCACAAAAGAAAACATAAAATAAATTAGATAAAAGACTTGTCCATTGCATAAAAGCTTTTACCATTCCAAAACATGTTTTTCTTTTTCTTTCTTTCTTTTTTCTTTTTGCTTAAAGCTTTAATTATTTGTGTATACAGATGTTTGCCCCTATGTTCATCTGCATATCATACCCATAGGACTACAGTTATAGACAGTTATGAGTGGCCATATGTTTGCTGGGAAATGAACTCAGGACTTCTGGAAGAGCAGCCAGTCCTCTTAACCACTGAGCCATCTCCCCAGCCCACCCGACTCCCTTTTGGAGACAGGGTTTTCTGTATAGCTCTGGCTGTCCTGAAACTGGCTCTGTAGTTCCAGAGCTGGCCTTGAACTCATAGAGATCCACCTGTCTCTGCCTTCTGAGTGCTGAGATTAAAGGTGTTCACTACCACTGCCTGGCTCAAATCTTCCATCTTTCATCCCTGCACTTCATAACTGAGCTACTCTCTGTGAAAGCATGTTTCTGGAACTTCCTCACCTCTAGACAAAGATGTTTGCAGGAGGCCTGATCATCTCAGTCGATTCAGCCCCTGGTCATCTGACCAGACCTGCTGTGACTGGCTCTAAGAAGATACCTGGTAACTTGACCAAAGGAGGCAGCCAAAGTTCATCAGACTGATTCTGGGCAGTCAACATCTGACAGTGTGTCTGCTAAATGATTTAGGAGTAACTAGGAGCCAGCGCAAGGACGGCACTGCCACGGTTCACTTGTAAGTCAGTTGCAAGGAACAGGAAATCCATTTCTCTCTAGGAAACACAGTTATAAAAAGTGGTTATGGGAATACTGAGTGAATGTACTTGCTGCAGAAGTCTGATGAGTTTGATTCCTCCAGAACCCATTTAGATACTGGATACATGGCTGTGCTTAATCCCATGGTCGGACACCAAAATTACAGGCCAGTTTGCCTAGGGTGCTCAGTACAGCAACAGAAGCAAGAAAGATCTTGCTCCAAGAAGGAAGAGGGAGAACCTGCTCTCCAAAAATTATCTTCTGACCACACACACACACACACACACACACACACACACACACACACACACCCCATTTCCTAAATGATTACATTTCCAACCTGGACTCCCAAATAGCCATAACTCTGCTACAACACAGTATATTCGTGAAGGGGCTCATGTTACTTTAATGATTATGATTAAACGAAGTAGGAGAAATTATAATAAATAAGGTTAAGTTGTGTGTTTGTCTTGAAGACTCATGCGCTGAAAAGGCAATTTTATGTAAAGCACAATAAATGTAGTAGTTTGGAAATGTTATAAGACAGAAGCCAGGGGGAATTCTGCGCCTTTGGAACCAGGTGAGAGGAGAAGCAGCTGAAGCAGCACCGGTATCTCTAACGCCATTCTGCACCCGTGTTAGAAATAATTACACCTCCCTCATCTAGGGAATGAGGGAAGGAGCTACAGCTGGGATACAAAGTGAATAAACTGTAATTAATGTTAAAACATAAAATTTAATAAAAAAAAAGCTTAGAGAAAAAAAAAAAGAAATAATTGCACCTTTCTGAATACCTTCACCTTTCTTCTGCGATGCCTCCTCGGTTTTCCTGTGAGAGAAAAGACCGACAGCAGTCTCAGTTTAAATGACAATAAGCCTACACGAGAAGTCAGATGTGAAGTTGGGAACTCGGTCTAGAACTGTCACTGTTGTGGCCTCTGTCCTTATTGATTGGTCCAGAGCTGCGCATGTTGCTCTAGGAGTTCCAGACAGAGGCAGCCGACGGGGAAAGTTGTCCATCCCCCATGAGTTTCTGTTCTTGTGGGACGTAAGCGCTGCTCACCAAGATGCCAATGGATAGTGAGACGACGCCTCTTCCTGTGCTGCGTCTCTTAAATGAGAAGCAAGTCTGTTTTCCTTTGTGGTTTGGGGGCTTCGTAATTAGCTTTCTGTCGCTATCAGACTGAAAGGTCCACTTGTTTTACAACAAATGTCAATTAATGGTGTACAGTTTCAGCTAATTCTGTTAGAATACCCAGGACTCACCCAGCCGCTCCTCGGATGCTACACCAGGAGGGCTGGATTCCAGAACTTTCTGAGGACTTGGATTTGAGGACATTATTTTGCGTTGTCAACTGTTTGCTTGGGTTTTCTTTGTTCTTTGTTTGTTTTATTGAATTTCGTTTTAAACAAACTTCACTTTTGTATGAGTTCCTTTTTCTTGATTTGGGTCTATCTCTATTTCTACCACTGCTAGACATATTTTTCTTCCCACCCCTGCCCCAAAGAGATTATAAAAATATAAAGGGAAATAAGAAAGAAATAAAGAAAAATTATGAAATAATTTTTCAAATAATTATAAAATAAAGAAAATTATGATACATTTTAAAACTTTTTAATGTAATTGACATATGTTACTATGCCTACATATTGACATAGCCTTTCTTAAAAATCAGTGCTATGCTGGGGCTCTGTGGTTAAGAGCCCTGGTTGCTTTGCCAGGGGGCCCAAGTTTAATTCCCATATGGCAGCTCCCAACCATCTGTAACTCCTCTTCCAGGGGACCAGACACCCTCCTCTGGCCTCCACAGGCAACAGGCACACACATACTGCAGAGGCATATACATTCAGGCATGCCACTCACACATCTAACAATTTAAATAAGGAAATAAGAAACAACGGTATAGCATTGGGGGGGGAGGAATTCTCTGTTGACTTCTCATGTCTTTATATGAAGCGGTCGTTTCAGACATCTGAAACAACAAGCTTGGAAGGGAAAGGATTAAAATAAAGGCATCGATACCAGAATAGAGAGAATCTGCTAGGAGGAGAACCGTGACTGGCAAGAAAACCGTGCATGGCCTGGATCCTCCCAAACCAAAAAAAAAAAAAAAAAAGATTAGGGATCAGAGAGAGATGTTGAGCTGGGTGCGATGGTTTGCTCCTATAATCTCAGGGAAGGTAGACACAGGAGGTCAGCCTGGACTGTGTGAGACACTGTCTGGAAAGAGAGGTGGGGGGAGGAGGGAGGGAGGAAGTAAGAAAGGAATTAACGAAGGCAGAATGGAGTTATTGAGTCAAATGATCTTCTGTGGGATTCCCTGCTGGTACTATCAGCCCCAGACAGGTGTCTATATGTCAGACATCTGCATTCTCAGGAATTGTTTGCTGACTGAGGCCGTGATATTCAATTTCATGAGTAACTTCTTTGCTTAATAATTGGTGTGATTCCTATAGAAAAAGCCTAGATAAGGAAACATGTAATTTTCTCTAATGAGGCAAGAAGAGGAACATCTCCTTGCAAGAAGGTTTTGTTCCCTCCAAAAATGAACATAACATTGGTTAGGATGAACAAGCATTTCCAGCTACTGGCGTAATTAGTTGGCACTTGATTATAAAGTATACAGGTTTATAGTGCTGGTTTCTGCTTTTTCTCCAGTTAATGTCCACAGAAAGACTTTTAATTTCCAAAGAAATGAGTTTCCAGCAGTATGTTAACAAGGTGCTTAACATATAAAACTATGCAAAAGGCAAAGATTTAAATGCAGCAGTATAAAGGCAGCCCTGGCACATTTGTCAACATGTCCCTTGGGGAGGCTAAGAATGCCAATCTGCTGCCATGGGCTGCTTGCCCCAGGTCTATGGGGCTTTCCTCACTCAGGTGATGTATATGAAAAGAAAAGCTGTGTGGGGTTTTGTAGTTAATACAGAAAAGCCAAAATCTATGTGGAAATAAATTAAGAATCATTACAATTCTTCTATTTTCAGGAAAATGAAGTCAAGGATTTTTGTTTTGTTTTGTTTTGTTTTGTTTTGTTTTGTTTTGATTCTTCCAAGTTGGCCTGCAAAGTATAAAGACAAACTCACAATGATAGACTTGGCCAGGCTGACCTTTGACATTGCAGGGTGACACTGAATTACAAAAATGAATCACACACACACATCAAAAAAAAAAAAATCTCATAATGTTTTAGATAAGCTCATGAATTTGTGCTGGGTCACATTGATTGCACTCCTGAGCCATAGGCTGGACATACCTGTAGGTGCTAGACCCAGAACAAACCGAAGAAGACTCTGAAAAGGATACAACATACAACTCAGGGGGCTTGAGATTCCAGGAGCCGGGTAGAGACGTTGTTATGATGTATCTCCTCTGTGTGGACTTTTCACCAGGGAGGCCAATGAACTGCCAGGGGGTGTCAATGAAAATCTATCCCAAATTTCGCCTTTGCCAAAAAGGGCCACAAAATGGGAGCCTGGACCACCATAAAAAGATGTGTTCTCTCCTCCAACCACAAAACACAGACAAAGCTGCGACCCCTTCCTGGTCCTCAGCAACGCACCTAGTTCACCTTTATAGAGCTTTAACCAAGCCGACACTGCTAGTGTCAGAAAGCATAAGGTGACTGGGGCTTCGAACAGGCATAGGCGCCCCTCCCTCAGTGAAAGACTGAGGGAGAGTGGAAACTCCTACCCTGCCCAGTGATATGGAGGGAAGCTGGCTAAAACAAAGGTCAAGCATAAGCCAGAGTCTTCTCTGAACTCAAAAAGGTTGAGCTTTCTATCACAAATCATCACAGCAAGATCTGAGGATATTTCAATTTGAATATTCTAAACAAATTGAAAATGTCAGCACTGTATTTGACATAGGTGTCAGAAGTATCCAAAAAAAAAAAAAGCCTGTAAGAAGCCATGACAAAATGCTTCAATTATCAATTAAGAATATTCTCTCTTGTTTTGGGAAAGGGTTCCTACTAGCGCTGACTGGTCTGGAACTCACTCTATGTAGAGTGCTGATCTGCCTGCCTGAAATGACGGAGTGCTCAGAGTAAATGCGTGTCACCATGCCTGTCAACTAAGAATATTCTTAAAGGAAAAATATGACTTCAACCAAGAGTGCTTTTCCAAACAAGTGGAAAAGTAGGGTCTGTAATCTCGCTAAGTCTGTGACACTCCTTAGAGAATCTGGGGTTTCTCCAGATCACGTGGAGGAAAGGAGTTAATCACTTTAGCTCTGAGTTCAGGAGCTTTCCTGTAACGCCACGCTTTGACCTTAACAACAGGGTCCAACAAAACGTATACAAAATGGACAGTGTCTTAGCCACAAAATGCTACCCGGAGTGCCAGATTATGGACCACACTTCAGCAAATTCAATGAAATCTAAATTAAACAGGGTATGCTTTTCAATCAGAAGGGAATGAGACCAAAAAAAAAAAAAAAAATGTCAAGAAGCAGAAAGGTGATAGGAAAATTACAAACACTTGGAAGTTAAACAACTTATTTCTCTTATTCTTAATTTGTGGTGCTGAGGTTCAAACTCAGGACTTTGCTCATGCTACGTGATAGAACCCTCCATCTCCAGTTTTATTGTAGATGATTTCACTTCGCAGCCCATTTGAAAGTAATTGCACTATAATCTGACTTCCCTGTTAAACCTCTGGCTGCCCAGAAGCCTTTCATTAACAACTTTCTTCCACAAAGATCCACCCCCTCCTCAACCCAAGGCTCTGATTAGATTCTATTCCCTTGAGTCTCCTTGCTCAGAATACAGCCCTGTGCACACTGGTTACAATCTCCAGATTAACCCAAAGAAGACAGAGTTTAGGCTTGGCAACCTTCCCTGCGAGTGTTAGGGTCAGAATGAGCCCTTAATGAGTCAGGTATGGATTGTTGCAAACACAACTCTACCTGAAATGAGCTACCAAAAGGTTTGTTTGGGTTGTAGTCTTGTAGTTGGGAAACTCAAGATGGGGCCCTCTGACTGTAACACAGCATGGCAGCCACGTGCAGAAGGGGACACGAGTGTGAGGCACCCTGACGAGAAACAACCTCCTGTAGGGACTCACTGTGTGAGAAGAGCATTAAAGCCTTCCCCTGGAGTCATCCCAGTGATGTGATCCCCTCCCCTGGAACCCACGCCTTAAAGGTCCTGTCACCTCTTGAGAGCAAAAACATTTCAGAACATGAACTTTGGTGGGAAATACACAACGTCCGAATGATAGAAGACCCCTCTGCTGACAACGCTTTTGGGGGATGCTGACTTGGAAGTTCTGGACTCTTTCCTGAAGCCAGCTTCACAGAAGACTGCCTGAGAAGTAACAGCTCATGGTTGGGTAAGAAATTTAGAGATCAGAATAGGAGATAGAGATTCACACATTTACTAAGAGATGATGTAGGGAGCTTCTCAGGATGCTGATTGTTTCAGGTGATGCCACGTGCTCTGCTGGAGCATCCCTTGATAATCTCAGAGCCACCTGCTCTGCAGCTGCCTAGCACATGCATCACACTGACACCTGATAGATTGTCCCAACATTTTGGTAAATAATTCTTAGAGAATGCTTCACTATGTAAATATCACTAAGAGCAAATAAGAGTAAATCTCAGGCTTGTTCCTGAAGGACAAGAGTGCAAACTAAGACCAACAAGAGCAACATTTTGCTCATCAAAGGCTGCTTCATGAATGATACTTGACAGTGACCACCGGTATGTAGTCTCAGGTCAGAGATTCCATCCAGACAGTACCACGCTCTTCCTGGTAAGATTTACCTTCAAACCACTGCAACATACCCAAAAACTGAGAATCATCTCACCAACTCTTACTTTCTCACTAGAACTCTTACTTGGTCAAGTGTGTGTTTTCCTCCATTGTGGTAAATGTAACTAATGAACTTTATCTAGTCACAACCTTGAGACTGCTCTGTGGATCTTCTGAGAGGTCAGCAGTTGGCAATCTCAATGCAATCATGGTTATTCCAACTTTCCATTGCCCATCAGATCCACTGCCAACACAGAATGACAAATTATGTTACTCAAACACTCTTAGAAATAAAAAGAAAATAGAAGCAACCTACTTAAGAAACTTTTATGTAAACCACCTTACTTTAAAATACACACTCTTTTGTAGAAGTACATACTTAATTCATGGGTAGTAAAGATTCAAACTAATCTCTGGTTTTCTGTTTGGTTTTAGTTTGGGGTCTTTTTCTCCTGTTTGGGTTTTCTTTGGACAGACAAGATGGCAACTCCTAACTCCTGATTGCTGGAGTTACAGGCAACACTACCACATTTATCAAAATTTTGCTATTTCTTCTCTTTTGTTATAAGACCCTTACTGTCCTTCCTTACTGTTCCATGGACAGTGAGGTTGTCCAATTGATAAAAATTCTTCTCCCTATACTGGGAAAAATGTCTCTGGTTTCATCACTGTGAAGACAATATTTGTTCTTATCTCAAAGTATTACACTGACATTTCAAAGTTTATAAACCGTTTCTGATGTATAGAAAGCACCAAGCCTCATCTCTGTGTCAAGTGTCAAAAAAAAATGCCACAGGGATCCCAGTCACTCACTCTGTATTGCCTAATTAAAATAAAAGGGTCTGTGGTGGGGGCTTCCCTATTGCCATTGTTAGATTATGAAAATTAGTGCCTTTGCGGGGCATGATGGCACTCATATGCAGCCCTGGCTCTTGGGAGTCTGAAGCAGGGAAATTGTAAGTTCTGGATCAATATGGTCTACATAGCATACTCTATCAGGAAGGAAGGAAAGAAAAACAGGAGGGAGGAAAGGAGGGATGGAGGGAGGGAGAGGGAGAAAAAAAGAGGGACAGAGGGAGGAAAGATGATGAAACTATTGGTGTTTGTGTTACTTATATGAATTTTTAGCCAATGCTTCCGCCATGGCTGGGATATTCCACATAAAAGATAACTATGCTACTTTCAGACAGACACCAGGTGGTTTCTGAACTCTGCCTTACCACCACTACCACCCTGCAGCCACTCACGCTACCCTATGTTTCCTTCTAACCTTATCTCTTATTTTCAAACCAAGTTGCAATGTTCAGTGGTAATGATGGAGAAAATATCCCTAATACATAAGAAAGCTATCCTTACATGCACTGTTTGTCTTCTAATGATGATTAATACCACTAGTCTGAGGTGCAGTTGAATATAGGAATTCTAAACTTTGGCTTTTACTTAAACAGCCACTTAACCGACTGCTATAAAACTGTTCCCGTGCAGCTGATGTGGTGGGTCATGGGAGGGAAGTGACAGGGAAACCTTTACCTTTAGGTGACTGAACATCGCTAAATAAAGAAAGAAATTTAAATCCTAAAATATATAATCAAGTGGAAACATGGCTATTTATCTCAAAGTCACAACTTTTGATTAAAGATTTTACTGTTAGTACCATGTTCGACACTTCTAACACAATTTTTTTTTTCTGTATTTTTAGTTAAAAATCACATCCTATGGTTTTGAATATAAACTCATTCACGACCTTGGGACCCAGCCAAACCTTTAATATAAATCACTCTATTCTGTTCTCACATATGAGGGCACTTTTGATCTTGCATCCTGATGAGTAATTAGTACCCCGGCCAACCCATTAATCACACATATGGTTCCCTTAATAAGTCACTTTTCTGTGGCTATAGCTTAAAGATTATAATTGAAATGAAATTGCCCCTGCTCTATCAGCTTATTGATATCCTTGATGAATTAATTCAGCCCTGTGTTTTTGTGTATCTGAGATTGGTTTTACAAAATCATGCCATTTTTCATAAGCGTTCACACTCTGTGTAATGTTGAATCTCAGTGTGGTCAAGCAAGGCCGTGTAAGGTCTAGTGAAAATCTGATGTTGGCATATAACAAAGTGATGTGTTTCAAACACATTAATCTTGATTTTCACAGGAAAAAAATAACCACTTGCTAATTTGCAAATATGCCACTAGATAGTGTACAACCAGGATATGAAATCCACCCAGAATATAGACATTAACTGTCTACCAGCATATAACTCCCTCTTCGTAGAAGCTGCTGCCTACGAACCTTAAGTAGTTGTGGCTTCCAACTAAGGACCTCTAAGATAAGAACAGGACCAAGTCTCAGCCTTGTTCCTTCCTTTATAAGCAGCTTTAAGCATGACAATTCTCCTTTACTTACTTCTCCATAATCATGTAATTTTGTGAAAACCCACCATGTGTTCGTGCCACCTATCCACCACCACTGATGAAAGCTTCTGGGTGGATTTCATATCCTGGTTGTTGTGAAGAGAGCTGTAATCAACACAGGACTGCAGATGTCTCTTCTACAGAGACAGTAATAGCAATAGAGAATGGTCAATAGAGAGATCTTACAATTGTGGTTGTTGTTATTGTTTTGATAAAGTCTTTGGACATGGCCTTGCCTGGGCCTGAACTCACTCTACAGCCCAGACTGACAGGGACCACACAGCAATCTCACCTCCACCTCAGGGCGTAGAGAATGATAGGCATAAGCCAGCCATGCAGCTAGTACAATTTTTTGTTAAAGCAAACAGCATACTGTTTTCCAAAATGACTATAATTTATGATGTTTAATTCATTCTTTTTAAAATTCAAAGTAGCAAATCATAAGGAAAAAGATTAAAAATTAAACAGTGCGTGAAATATATAAAAACATCCTCCCTGGCACTAACCCTTTCCTCTCTCCTGTTCCACAAAGGTTGCCCCCACTTGCAGTCAGAGCTCTTGAGCATTTTAAGATACAATTTTGAATTTATATGTGTCTGTCTACATGTCTTTTGATTGCTGCAAAGAGCTGAAGAATGTCCGCATATGACCCCAGTATTCAAGAGGACGAGACAGGAGGATCACAGCAGTTCAGGGCCAGCCTGGGCTGCATAGAGAGAAAAATGTCTCAAAAGCAGGGGAGGTGAGGAAAAAAATCTTAATACCTATTTCTAGGCTACTAGCAAATAGTGTTTCCAAATAATGAAATCCTCCAGGCTATAAGCCACAAACTGGGAAATCCTTCTCCACAAACACGGCAAGCTTTTGGAGTTACACTGAATGAACAAAGCGTGATGAAGAACCCGTGTGTGGCAGGCATCCATTTTCACTTTAAAAATGCATGGAGACTCTTCAGAAAGATTTTTTTTAACAAAAATATAAAGAATTTAATGAGAAATAGTAAATAAGTTATCGCAGAAAACTTGTGCATATTTTGTATACGTTGACTTATTTAAAAAGAGGCTGATAAAGGTGGCACCAGGGAGCAAAGGTGCTTGCCACCCAGCCCAGTGACCTGTGCTTGGTCTACACACGGTAGGAAAGAACTGACTCCAGCAAGTTGTCCTCTGACCTCCACATGCACGCACACAGAGATACATAACGTAACTGGCAATTTTAAATATAACAAAATGCCTCCGAAATAAGAAAACCTATTTTACTTTGAAAGACTCTAAGTCACTCTGTACCTCTTTCCTTGCAGTGAGGTCATACAAGTGGATTGGTCTGTTATTTTAATGGCATGACGGCTAGCATCATAACTTTTTCCTTTCCCTAGATAGTGAGCCAGTGGGTTCTTTTTCAGGACAGAGTATTATTCCGACAAACCAAAGTCAAAACTAAAGGTCCTGTTAATATACGAACACTGGATTTAGAGTCACTACAGCAGTGTTTCGTGACCTAATTTTTATGAAGAGCTCCTATTAACCATTAGTTCCTCATATGATGTACTAGTAGGCAGCAAATACAAAATAGTGAAAAAGCTTAACCATAGTACTTATGAAACAAATGAAAAGAAGCACAGTGAGAAGAGTACATCGCTGCAGAGGTGTGGTCATGGCCTCGGGGCTCATTACTAGGAATGCATAAGCAAGCACAGAGCAGTTTAGCAATCCAGTCAAACTGCGAAGTGTACATGGATTTTTCCCATGAACTTTGTGCCTGTGAACTACCCTTTCTTAAGGAACTGAGGAAATTTTCTGACACGAGAGTGCAGTTTTCACTGTAGCGTTTTATGAAATTAAAACAATGAAGATCGCTGAACTATCTAGCAACGTCCACTGGAGAAAAGTGATTGGTTAACTACTTTGTTAAGGTACGTATGTGTAATAAATCACCTTGAACCATTCAAGACAAGGCATTGCTAATTGGAACTGATAAAAGAAGGGGCTGGAGAGATAGCTCGGTGATCAGAACGGTCTACTCCTGCAGAGAACTAAGTTAGATTCCCAGCACCCAAACTGGGCAGCTCACAGCCACCTTTCACCACAGATCTAAATCAGGAGCCCTCCTGTACCCCTGAAGGCCCCTGCACTTACATGCATATACCTACACACACACACACAATATAAAATAAAGAAATGTTAAAAGAGACAATGAGGTAAAGGAAGAACACAGTGTAAATCATGCCATCATCACTTTGGGACATTCCTCTTGTCACACAATCTGTCCCTGGGCTTTGAAACAGCCATGTCAACAAGAAGCTGTATGCTCTCCAGAATCAACCTGCATTTGATTTCAGCTCAAACAGTAGCAGTTTGGAGAGCAAAGGGATTGCCAGAGAATAGATATGACTCTATTCATCTCCTAACTTCAAATAGAAAAATTCAAAATCTAATTAAACAGAGGATGTTACATCTTAACACTTGAGATAAAAGTTTAGAAGAGCAAGTAATTTTTCTTCTTTATTCCCTCTGTGTACTGGAACATTTTCTAAATCAAATTTTGGTGTTCTGTTGCACTTTAACAAAAGAATTGATTTGAGTTGTGGCTCTTGCTTTGACATATTTTCAGGAAACAAAACTCTAAATCAAGATCAGCATGAATTATCTGACCATCAGAGCATTGCTAATTCAACAGAAAAGTGTCAGAGAAAGAGAGGCACCCTCTCACCCAGGACAAGCTTTATAGGAACTAGGGAGATAGCGTAGCCAGCAAAGTGCTTGCCACCCAAGCAGGAGGATCTGAGTTCAAATCCCCAGCATCCATGTAAAAGCTGGGCATGGTGGTACATGTCTGTCACCTCGTTGCTCTGGGAAGATGGAGACAGGATCCCTGGAGCTCACTACCACCCTGTCTGATCAAAATTGAGCGAGTTCCACACTCAGCGAGGGATCCTTTCTCAAAAACTAAGGGGAAAGGTAACTGAGGAAAACACCAGATAACGAATGGCCTGTGGCCTACACACACACACACACACACACACACACACACACACACACACAGCTTTGCAATTATTTGAATAAAAAGAAATATTCTAAGAAAGCATTTTCTAACTGCCCTCAGACCACTTCACACAACAATAAACAAAATTCATTGTCTACTTTATTTACTATATTAAAACAATAAATTTGTGGGGGGAGGAAATCTGTAATAAAATAGGAAGTAAGATTATTTTTCTCATAACAACTATGTTTTTTAATCAGGTCACTGCGGATTCGATAAAAGCAATCTATTCTTGCTATGTCTGCCTTGTTTGGATCAATTCTTCAATTGCAAAGGTAATAAACAAAACAGATTTAAATGTCTGAATTACAATCAATATAATTTACTCCAGAATAAACTTCCATTTCCTTGAAATGGTGTACAGGAAGTCCTTGGAAAATCCCTGTGTGCCCAGTAATGTGCCTGAAAACAGTTTCTCCTAAGTGCAGCGAAGAAAGGGCCTGGGGCTTAGATCATGTGGCATTTACTGGATGTCTGTAGAATGCAGAAATGGCTGATGGGACTGTATAAGATATGAAACCTGTATCCCCCAAATCTGACACACCTAGAAGTCTGTCGGATTGTTTGAGGGGGAAAGAACTATCATTTAGGGTCCTGGAGCAGATCATCATAATACTGACACCAAATAATCCTGTCCCTTGGGCCCATCTTCCACTGTCATGGTTTTTATCATGAGGCCAAATCGATAGAGTGTGTGTGTGTGTGTGTGTGTGTCAGAGAGCAGCCTGTGGTGCTCTTGTTTAAAACTCTACTTTATTTGTGGTGTTTGGGCCTCTACCTCCATTCCACCAACCTCCCCAACCTTAAGTATAAGAGAGAAAAGATTAGTGGGTAGAGGGGGCCCAGAAGCCTCTACTTCTCTCTGCTAGTTAGGGTCAAAGGGTTCTTTTAGGGCTCTGTACCAATCTCCATAGACTGCAGACGCAGCCAGCAGGCTCCTCCACGCCACTGCACCCCAAAGCGTTTTTCTCCATCTCCAAACCATCACATTGTCTCTCGTCTCTGGTCTCTCCAAACTGCCACACAGCACACGCCAACGTCAAATGCCACACAGAATGCCACATGTTTATTTTTTTTTCTTGGCCTCCTATTTATACTCTCAGAGTCCTAGATCACGTCCCTCTCCATGTGGCATGTGGAAGGCCGGTACCAGCTGGCAAAGATCATGTCCCACACATGACAATTAACAGGCGTGAACAAATTATAGCCCAACCTAAATTCCATGCTTGGGATTAAAACAAGAGCATGCCCATATAACATACGAAGAAACCAAAACTTCCACTACAGTGTGTGTCTGTGTGTCTGTTGTGTGCCAGAAGACAACTTCAGGTATCATTCCCTCAGGTGTCCTTCAACACGTTCTTTTGAGACAGGGTCTCTCCCTGTTCTAGAATTCAGCAACTCCCAATTCTGGTGCTATCTAGTTTAAAAAACAGAATTCATTAAGCTCAGGAGCAGCCAGGGTCATAGCTCAGGGCTTGCCTAGCATGCATGAAGATCTGGGTTTGTTCCCCAGTACTGGATAGACCATACATGACAGTATCCTCTTCTAATCCATCAGTTGAGTTGTGGCGGCAGGAGAATCTCAAATCCAAAGCCATCCTGAGCTAAATGAGGCCTTGTCTCAAAGCAAGAAAGAAAGCAGAGTCAGAGAGGGAACTGTTTGGGAAGAAAAAGAACCATCAAGAGTCAAGATGAGCGATGGTAAGAAGAAAGAAGGGAAATAGGATCCAGGCCCGTGACGCACATGCCTAAGTGTGATTGAGAAATTCCCCATTCTGCCAATAAATAACAAAGAAGTTACATTTTAAAAATACAAATAAATAAAAGTGAAAGCCAGATCATAACAAGTTGTGAAGGAATCTGCACGCGCCTAGATCCACATCTGATTCACTGCTAGGAATAACTCCCCTCAAAGCCTTTCAGGAACCCCTTGTAACGGGAGACTGGGACTTGAATCTGGGTTCTTTGGGAAATTAGAAGGCAGGTATCGTAGGGACAGTCAGTCCATTGCAGAAGTCATCTCTGGTCAAAAGAAACAAGTTCAGCCTCACAGTAGAAGCCTTTGCGTAATGATTTCCTCCGGCTGGGCAGCTGAGCCCTGGCTGATTTTACAGCTCCTGGGGCGTTAAAACTAAACTCTTAAACTTCTCATATTGAAAGTAATTGTAAATTGAATTTACTAAAACAGTGCCTTAAAGAGGCCCGGCTTGAGCGTTGTTGGCACAAATCAAATGATGAAGCAGAATTGAAAGAGCCACAGAGACAAGTGTCTTCCAGCACTTTTATCGATCCGCTGGAAGCAGCTGCTGCAGCCCCCATCTTGGCCCAGTGAGTAGGATTACAGACTTACAGCTCATTGATTAGTCTCAGGGAGCCAGACTGTGGGGCTGGCTTCAGGTGGGCTGGTCATTCGTATGCCAATGCTTGGACTCTTGCTAAAGAGTGTGTTTCACTGAGTTTCCCAGCTGGAGCTGGCCCATCTTCATGAGGGACAGGGGAAAAAGGCAACCAAAGTGTTTGAATGAGTGCTCAAAGATGCTGATGACATTTGTGTACCGGGGCAATGACCACAAAGTCCTGTTACCTACTGGACATCTTATGTATAGGAGATGTCCCCACTCTTCTGGAGGCTGTAATCACCAGGAGAACGTAAAGACAGAGTGGGTGCCCTCTGAGGAATCTAAAGACCACAACCACCACCACAGTGGTTCCCTTGTCCCTGGCTTGGTGAAACATCACCCTGCCTTCGTCGCCAGATTCATTTCTTCCTAGTTGTAGGGTTCCTTTTTATAAATCAGGCAGGAGGATTGGCACAAGTCTAAGGCCGGTTGATGACAGAAGGAAAATCAGGGTCCTCTTCTGCGGCTCTTAGTACCAATAATAGGAAAAAAAAATTAAACGAACACAAATGGAAACTCGAAGACAATTTCATTAGAGTTTAAAGAGAAAATTCTCCAGAAAAGGCAATCTGTAATCCTGAGAAGCTGCCTGGAGGAGGACCAAAGACAAGAGGGGAAAGCCGTGTGCTTGAGCTGGCATGGAGGTCAGACACACGGTGGACAAGCATCCACATGGCAGGGAGGGGCACTTTATAGCAAAGGAAACCCAAGATGTTGGGAAAGCCCAAAGTGTTAGGGAAAGCATGCTTAGAAAAGAGGTGGAGAGAAGAAAAGAGAAAGTTACACTTTCTGAACAGCCTTAGAAAAGCAGGTAGACTCACAAAACTGCGTGTCCAGGGCTCTGTAAGCTGCGGTGGGATGAGAACTCAGAAAAAGAGCATACCTCGTTAAGGAAAGGTCATCTGCCTATTTCTTTAGCATGGCTGAAGGTCGGCCTGCCTTCTAGAGGTGGTCTCTGGGCCAAGTTACCAACTCTGCCCAGCTGGAATGCTCAGTCTCCACCCAGAGCACAGGGTCTGCTCTCAGGACCGGGAGGTTTTCCCAACAGTCCTTTATGGATACTTGGCCTACATAGTAAGAAGCCCACGGAAAGGGTGCACTCTAATGCTATCATTTGTGGGGAGAAGGGAAATGAGTGCACACGGAGGCGAAAGGATAGCTTCAGCTGTCATTCCTCAAGTGTGTCATCTTTTTTCTTTTTTTAATTTAGACACGGGTTGAGGGGGAATAACAAGGCAGGCACTTTGCTAACTGAACTGTTACTCTAGCCTTCTAATGACCTAATTCTTAATTGTGTCCGCGAGGACTCGGTTTCTGACTCAAATAGCATTCGAAGACACTGCGGGATAAGACTTCAAGGTAAGAATGTAGGTGGAAAACAGCCCACGCCGGTGACACACCTGGACTGTGAGGAGTCGTAGAGTAATTCTCAGTCTAGGACTTTGTCTCGTGTATCTCAGAGGGGTTTTAAGGGGGTCTTTGCCCGTGTTTCACCTCTGCAGGTTTGAACATTATTGGTCTGAAGTTCAGGCCCAGGAGCGGGTGTTTTTAAGTAGCAGCTGAGGTAATTCTAAAGTAAAGCCAGGATTGAGACTCATTAAGTGGTTAGTTCATCAGATGGTTTAACAACTGGGACTGCTACCATTCAGAGGCAAAAGTCTAAAATATGTCAGCTATTTTCAGGACCAAGTGGACATAGGCTGGATCCAAATTGATCACCATTGCCAGGAAGACTCAACATGGTATCTGACCTAAACAGATTGTTCCATAAATATTAATGAATCAATGAAAAAATGTACACATGAATGAATAACTCAAGCCAACAGGTATTCTTTGAATGCATGCTATGTGCTAAGCATTACACTGGGCATTAGAGGAGTCATTTAGGTAAAGTGAGCAGAGATATGAACAAACTCATACCCACAATGCTCTTCTTGTTTCCTGACACTAATAGGTGTTACACAGTCAGATGTAATGTTTTTGTCCCTTGGCTTTTGGTTTGTTTTTATCTTCGTTTTTGATAGTTGAAACAAAGTCTTACCGTATATACTTAGCTGACCCAAAACTCTCTTAAAGGAAATTCTATTTATTGTTGTTGTTGTTGTTGTTGTGGTGTGTGTGTGTGTGTGTGTGTGTGTGTGTGTGTGTGTGTAAGAAAGAGAGAGGGAGGGAGGGTTACATGCATGGCACAGTGTTAGTGTGGCGGCCAGAACGCAATCTTTGTGGAGTCAGTTTTCTCTCTGCTTTCATGTTGGTTCCTGCATGGAACTCAGGTCACCACCATCCAGCTTGTGCAGACAGCCCTTACCCTGGCTGGGCCAACTTGTCATAGGGGCTGATGCTCTGCTTCTCCAGCAACTCTCCTCAAACTGCCGCAGCCTCCTTAGCCCTGCAGTAGCCATCCAATAACCCACATGGGCACAGATAGACATATAGAATTACTGTGCAATGCAAAACTTGTGTTAGCTGGGCACGGTGGCACACACCTGTGATCCTAACACTCAGAAAGGCAGAGGCAGGTGGATCTCTGTGAGTCTGTGGCCAGCCTGGTCTAGAAACCAAGTTCAGGGCAGCCAAGGCTACGTAGAGAAACCCTGCCTCAACAACAAACAAACAAACAAACAAACAAAACCTTGTGCTTAGCAATGGTCACCCGTCAAGGGTAGTCCAGACACTTGACAAATCGCAGCCAACAAAACCAACATAGCTCGTGAATTAATACCTTCATAGTAAATTTTGACATGGGGGAAATGCACAAACATGTCTGTATGTGTTTCTGGCATTGCATGTCCATGCCATACGGACATCTACCCACCTAAAGCGTGACTTTTCTCTGGCTGTGGGGACCTTCAGAAGGACTGTTGCAGCTTTGCTCTAACATCAACAGAGCAAAGCATTTAATAGCTAGGTCCAAGGTGATGGTGAGGAGGATGTAAACCACTCTCTCTTAGAACTACCTGGGATGCCACCAGACTCTCCCCTGAGATTCCAATCACCGTGCTCCCCATGTGATCTTCTGCGTAGGGGTACTAAAATATATTGAGGTCAGAGGGTTCATCAGGGCTTTGGACTTCCCCATGCTGTATCTGCTCTTGAGTCCACCATGTTAGGGAATGGCATAACTTCCTGCCTGCTAATAATGTGGACTTTTTAAAGAAATACTTGTTTCCCTCCCTTTGGCTATCAGATTATGGAGACATTAAACCCCCTAAGACTCTCATGCTGGGTAGAAAAAGCCTGAAGCCTGAGGCTGGCTAGGAGAGGAGATACTCCTCTCCCAGAAAGACCACCTTGAAGGAAAGCTTGGAGTTCAGACAATGGTGGATTGGTGATTGCCTGGACCACACGTTCGCTGGATTGCTTAGCTTTGCAAAACCCTAACACTGCTTAAACCTAAAACATGTAGGGCCCCACAGCTAGTCTCGTATCTTCTTGCCCTTCTCCCCTCATTAAATAAACCTCCTCTTCTACATTGCACTGTTGGCCCATGTCTTGGCTTATCAGGGGCCGACGGCTGTGCCTGACTTGTTAGCTTTGTCAGGAGAAGCTCAATTCTTAATAACCAGGTCACAGTGGGACTTCCAGGGGTGCAGCCACCCCAAGAGTCATGCCATTAAACTCATTGATTCACCAAGCTGACTTGCACAGAACATTTCCTTAGTCTATTGATGCCTCTTGCCTACCTCCCACTTAGCTACTTCCTTATATTTCCCCATGAAAATACATGAAGTACCAGTTCTGCTTGGAGAAGACCAAATGAATAATCATGGAGTAGTAGCAATAATAAAGAATAAACTTGAGAAGAAGAATAAACCCTAGAAGATGAGTGGAACCAGACACTGAGGTCCATAAATCATGATCTAGTTTCACTATAGTTTAAAAGAAATTAGGAAGCAGAAATTTATGAAAGAGAATCGATTTATTTATACAGCGGCCAAACCAGGGAGCCACAGACTCCTCTGAATCCTCCCCACCTGTTCTGGAGCAGTATGATGACCACACAGAAAAGGGAAAAACAAAGCCAGGAATTTCGGGTATGCTGGTGTCACTAAGATGAGCTGTTGGGGCTAACAAAACCTCTCACTAAGGTCCTCCCCCATACAAAGGATTCCATGGGAGTTTTCCTTCTTTGGCTCTCACCGTTTCAGGAATCTCAAAGCAGAAGAGACAGACACATGTGTCTCTCTGTAAAATGCTTCTTCTCCTGCCTGGACTTCAGCACAGTTACGGAAGTATAAGAGGCAGTTCCTTGGAGGAGAAGCATGGAACAAACACAAGCCAAGGAGAGGGTGCGAAAACGCCACCATAGAAATGTGATCAGGAAGTCTTGGGCAGCCAGGAGGAGGACAAAATGGAAGGGGCAGCTGGAATCAGCCTGAAATGCACAGTAGCCCTGGACAGTTTGGACTGTGAGCCACAGTCATGCTACTTTGTAAAGTTTGTCATCATTGTTAAACTCACATAATAATTTTTAAAACTAAGTTAATTTGGTTCCCAGAACTGAAGGAACTTGTCCTTCTTAGACAGTGGCCAGAAGAGTTGGGAGATGTTTGTCTGTCACCTAGCATTCTTTACCCACCAGCAAACCCTTGCAACAATCAACTGAGGCTCAAAGGAAATAGTTGCTAGCTCCCATCTGCCTTCCTCTTTCATGCTCAATAAGAACACCCACCTGCAAGTGGACCCGAGGCTCTCTGGTTCTTGGACTAGAGCTGTCCCTTCTTCAGGTCTGTTTATAGATAAAGCCCATGCTACCGCTGAATGGCTTGTATCCCTTGTCTGTCATTCATTCTCACTGACTTCAGACAGGTTGGTTGGATATGGGTTTTTAAAAAACGAATTAATTCATTTAGAGCAGGAAAAGAGCTAGGCAACCGAGGTAACATTAGGAAACCAGAGCTTATGCAAACCAGTCCTGGGGAAAGGGTCACAGGGAAAGGGATATTTCCAGGATCATAGGCTTCTCTTTTATACTTTCATGGATCTTTGTATAAATGGCTTAGCTTATTAATTGGACTGCCTTTTGAGGTTCTCTTGTGCAGTCTTACGATAACATTTTGGGTAATGATGGGCCAAGTACACAATGATGGTTTCATACGACTACAAAGGAACTGGAGTTTCTTGTGGCCTATATCCCTGTAGCCTTGTAACTGACAAAACACATAATTCTCATGTTTGTGGTGGTACTGGTATAAACAACTCTATTGCACTCACTCTTACGAGGTACAACATTGTAGTTATGTAGTTATGCACAGTGCATAGTTCTGGATAATGGTGATAAATGACTACACTAGTGGTTTATGTTTCCTATACTATGCATTTTATAATTGTACTCTACTTATGAATAGAACTTTATTGTGAAATAGACTTTTTGCTACATTAGCAATCCCTCACACGCCTTGTGTTTATTGCATTTTTTGAATATGTAACAAAGCAGCAGAGTTGGGACAAAGGGTATCAAAGTTAGCATATGAGGCCTGATTGTAGAGTTGCGTGCCTTTAATCCCAGCACTGGAGGGGCAAAGGCAGGTGGGTCTAAGTGAGTCCTAGGCCAGCCTAGTATACAGATCTGGTTCCAGGAGAGCCAAGGCTACACAAAGAAACCCTGTCTCAAAAATAAATGGCATTTGAAGGAAACCAGTGATTGAAGAAGAAGACTGGACACTTCCCACTACCAAGGTCGACCTGGAAGACAGTGAGTGTGAACCGGAAAAGCTCTTCATTCACAAATGCAGACAAAAAAAAATGGCCAGAGTTGTGAAAATGGCATATAAAGAACCATGACTGTCAGGGACCGAGGCCAGGCTCTCTAGCCCACTTACCCCACTCGGAAGAGCTCTCTCAGTGTATTGTTTCTGTTTCCGCCACTATCCAGTGTCCCTGCTCTAATTCTCTGTTCTAAGGCACAAGAACTTGGAAATCCTGCTGGCCCTGAGGACTCAGAGCCACACCTCTAACATTGTCTCTCCAGCTAAATCTCATGCTGTTTTGTTCATGGTGACCCAAAGAGCAATGTGTGCATGTGTGTGTGTTGGTGCTTTGTGTGTGTTACAGCCTGAGTGTGTAGTATGATACACCATCTTGGTTTGCATTCCATGACGGTCTCATTACGAAACTGTCTGGTGACGCTAGGTGAAATGTGACTGTGTTTCACTTAAAATGTGTTCGATGAAGAAAATAACAAAACAGAGACATCAGCCCAGATTGGTCAAACCATTTTAGCTTTGATTTTTTTTTTTGTAATTCTTTTTTTTTTTTTTTGAGATTGTAATACAATTATAATTTTTTTTCTTTTTTTTCCTCCATCTAAACCCTCATATATACCCCATCCTTCTTGCTTTCTTTCAAACGCACGGCCTCTGTTTCAATTAATTGTTATCTGATACCTATATGTTTAAATAAATAAATATATATATATATATATATATATATATATATATATATATCCCTAAATCTAACCTGATTAATTTGTATATTACTTGTATGTATGTTCCCAGGGCTGACCATTTGGTGCTGGATAACTGACTGGTACAATTTTTAAATCTGAAGTATAATTTCCCAGGAAGCTACTTTTATAAATAAAGAAAGAAAATTATGTGGCTTTAACAAACAGCATCGACACTATTGATTAACATGAAGCCACTCCCAGGACTTGCGCATGGCTTTGCCCTAAAAACAGCAACTACTTTCTAGTAAAGCTAACATATAACATTGAATATTGGTTTAAGACCATTTTTTTTCCCAAGCATATTGAGGACCTATAAGTTCCAACTCAGCAGAAATAACATTGAATCTAATTTGAAGAACCCAGTGGAGTTTAACATAAATTATTCTGTTATTTTTAAAAAACAGCATCATATCAGCAGCATTTGCCTCTAATGGTATAAGCTTTTCCGGTGAAATGCTCTAACACCCAATTTGGCAGACTATTGTTTCAAAAATAATTCCTTGGAATGAATGAAGCGTCTGACAGGAAACCTGAAAGGAACTGTCATACTTGAAATCAGTTACTAATGAACATGTGACCAAATAAAATGCCACCTCAGACTGCATGATTGACAAATGTCACCAAAACTGTGGAATTTGAAAACTCTGAACACTTAGTTGGTTGATAGTTTTTTTTGTTTTGTTTTGTTTCCTTTCTTTCATGATCCTGATGAAAATATTTTCTGAAAATATTTTTATCATCTTTTGTAAACTTGAAGTTAAATTAAATAGGACCTAACACGTTCACATCCTCAGTGGTTGGCCTGTGTCCTATGTGGACCAGTATATAGCAAGCATTCAAAAGCTATTTACTAAAATATGAATATTGCTAATGACTTTTTCCTCTATATAAAACCTATACAAAAATGTTTTTTGTGAGCCGAGTGTGGAGGTAGTCACCTATAAATGCAGCATTTGGGAGGTGGAGGCAGGATTAGGGGTTCCGAGTCATCCTCAGCTATATAGCATGTATACTCCAAATCAGCCTGAGTAAAATGAGAACCAATCTCAGAAGGAAAAATAGATAAATAAAAGCTCCAAGGGCATGTTCCCATTCATCACTCACGATAATGCTGTAAGCCGCTGTGGTTGCTAATTTTGCAGATTAGAAGCTGAACCTAAGAAAGTTCACCCAGCTGATAAGGCCTGAGATGAGTACTTACAGACCGTTTCAGGAAATAAGAACTACACACTTTGGACAGTGCAACTCCAGCATCAGCTCAACAGTGCCCTCAGTCCCAAGCTAGGATGAGATGCTCTTGGCTCTTGGCTTTTAGCTCTAAGCATTACTGCATAAGAAGAAGTTTGGGGGATGGGCAAGAGAGCTGAGAGGGCGGAGGTGCCTGATGCCAAGCCTAACCACCTGCATGCGATCTCAGAACCTATATTGTTACAGTGATCAACAGCCTGGGAGGCCATTGAGGAATCTACCTCACCGTGGTCACTTTGGATCCCATATCCCATTTCTGTAGGACAGAAAGGTAAACATTACTTTGCCACGTACAAAATACATAAAAAATTAATAAAAAAAAACTTTTAAAGACAATTTTTTTAAAAAAAACTTTTAGCTAACTGGTTACCTTGATTATGAAGGTCTCAGGAAAGTTTGGTTCTAAACCATCACAACCACCCTTCCTGAGGTCACGAGACATTCATCTGCCACTCAGATAGGTAACAATCATGTGAAACAACTTTTTCCAATACACATTTTTATACAATAAGCACGAACTTAGTAAAACCTTAGTTTGAGTCAGATTTCTCTAGACAGCGGGCAGGAAACCAAAACAAGTTTTAGATTACCAGCATATAACTGACTCAACTATTCTTTCTCAGGATTCTAACCCCTAAAAGGCAAGAATTTGATCTTTGTAAAACCAGCTTCCCAAATCACGGGGGTGTGTATTTATGTTTATATGTGTATATGTGTGTATACATACATACATGAATATATCTAATACCATTCAAATGTCAGGAACTCAGACTCCCTCCTACAAACTGAGAAGAATACTGTTGGAAGCCAGAACCGATTAAGCCTAGAGCCCTGTACATGCTTGGTGAATTTTTAACCTATTATACTATAAACCCAATGAAGAATTTTGACTTAGTGATATTTTTTTCTTTAACATTGGGCCAAATAGTAAAGATGGCTCTTACCTGGAAACAGTCAGTTCCGAACAGAAATCGTGCCCCAACCACTCCATGCCTCAGGCTTCCCAAAAGTCCCACTATTAATTTCAAGAATGTATTAATGATATTCATCAAAATCCCAACTGCACAAAGAGTACAAAAAATAACAGTAACTAAAAAGGTATAAAATAGTTTGATCACTTTCTATCAGACAGAAACTTCATCCAGCTCTAGTAGTGAGCAGTTATGCCTGTTTGTGAATGGGCTGGTTCAGATGTTCAGCTTGAATAGCTAACCTAAATCGGAGGTGAGATGTGAGTGAAATCAGGACCGAACTCAAGCTTTCAGATACACAAGCTAATCTAACAGAAAAGAAAATTTGTTACTTGTGCTTTTGAACCCTCAGCAGCTAGGATTGGTCCCTCAATGTGTTGTGGAAGAGCTCGCGAGGGCCCACGCTCTCTAATGATCCATAGGCTGTTAATAACTGCTAGTAGAAACGCTTCATGAGAATCTATAGGCAGAAGGCTGAAAGTTGCTGAAGAAGGGATAGACATTTTCTTCAGTGGTGTAGACACTGGTAAGTTCCTCACTGTCCTGACTAGTTTCTTTTATCAACTTCACACAACCAAGAAAAAGAACAGACAACAACCAGAGAAGAAGGAGTCTTGGCTGAAGGATTGCTCATATCTGACCTTCAGCCATGTCTACAGGAAATGGTTAACTCTTGTAAGAGGGCTCAACCCACTGTGGACAATGATCCCCTTGGGCAGGTAGTCTTGGCTTGTTTAAGAGAACTGACTCAGAATGAGCCTGAAGTGAGTGAGCAGGCAGCATTCCTCCATGGCCTCTGCTTCAGGCCCTGATGGATTTCCTGCTCTAACTTCTTTCAATGATGGATTGTGACTTGCATGTACAAGCCAAGTAAATGCTTTCTTCCCCAAGTAGCTTTCAGCTGTGGTGTTTAAAACAGCCCCAGAGAATTACCTAGAACTCCCATGCTTCCATGACCTACCCCTCACTCAAGTTACTCTATTTAAACTCATTAGTCTACCAAAAGAAATACATACATGAATAAAAATACATTTTATAATTATGGATAGTAGGAAAGGAGGAACAGAGGAAGGGAGGGAAAGAAAAGATAAGGAATGGTGGGGATGGGAATGGAAAGAGAACGGAAGGAGGAAAAGACAAAGCAGTGGAAAAGGGGTTGATAAAAGGAAGAAATATGGAAAGATAATAAATAATAAAACAAAGGTAAAGCAGACAAAGCAAGCATAGAACTATCACAGGGATATGAACAGTGAGTACCGCATGAGATGCCATTGCAAAATCACTGTGTGGTACATAAAGCAGCGTGAAGTGATGCCATGAAACAGTAATGGTATATATCAGGAAGCCTAGAGATTAGATGTCAATAACAAAGGAGGAAACACTGTAAATAAGGCATTACAAAGCAAAGAGCATTAATAAGACTGATTTGACTGGTTAGTTGCTGAAATTATAAGTGAATTGCACTCTGCTGACCCCATCAGTTACCCAGCTATGAAGCATGTCCTTCTATTGCAGACAGAGAACAAATCTGCTCTAATGAGAGAGAACCCCTGTAGCCTCCTTCACTGGACAGAATGACAGCCTGAAGAACCCGGCTGGAGTCTCGTGTTATCAACAGACCTAAGTGATCTGACACCACAAATAGTCGAGGAAGGTTGTTACTCAGCCAAGTTTAGCCGACATCCTTTACCTTTGGGCTGCCTGAAAAGAGCCCTTGTATTTCCTGTCTACCATTCATAACCAAAAAAAGAAATAGCCAGATTTTTAAGAGTCACTGAGAGAGATGGCATGTATCCACAGGTAAGGGAACACATTCAATACAAAATCATTTGCCACTCGCAGCCCAGCTTTGATGGGGAGGAAATGAGCCATGAGAAAGCTTGAGTGCAGCCCCAGGACACAGGCAGCAAGCTGAGTGCCTAGGAATTTAGGAAAAGTCCTAATGATATCCTGGAATTGTGGCCAGATTTGCCAAGGTACCTCAAGTGTCTCAGGAGAAAGGGTCTGAGAAATCAATTTCCTCCCTCAAACCATGGATCAAAAGCCGTTGTCTCAGAAAGTCTCTCCTGGTAGCCTGTTTGGGACCTGGTTCCCCACAGAGTTTCAGTACACTGTTTCTGTACTTCATGGAATTTGAAGTGATTCCATCCTTTAAACTGTTATAATAACTTAAAAAAAAATACTCAACCATATTTTACCATATAATCCAGTGGCATTGAACTTTTATCCCATTTGTCCCTTCTCTCCATCTGTCCTTTTTGTCTCTTTCCATGTTACTGTTAGTTAAATACTTAAAGTTCAGATATCATGACATCTCATGCCTATTGATTTCAATGTGATTGTCTTTAAAATAATCAACGTACCTTCTAGTTACTTTCTCAGTTTGACTTTCCAACAGTTATAGTTAGAATTTCTGTTCCTGAGATGAAACAGCATGACCAAAAAGAAAGCAAGTTGGGGAGGGAAGGGTTTATTTGTCTTAGACTTAAATATCACTGTTCATCACTGGAGGAAGTCAGGATAGAAATTCAAACAGGTGTTGAGTTGTTATTTGAAGGGTTATTTGTGGCCCTAAAGATTGTAGCGTCAGGATGAGAAAACCAGGAACAGGCTCGGAAATGGCTCAGGATGAAGACCTATATTTGATCCTCAGCACCCATATAAAAGCCCAGCCCAGGAGCTTGCCTTTGTAACTCCAGTCTGGGGAAAACGGATGAAGACAGGAAGCTCACAGGATGCACCAACTGGCAACCATCAAGTTCAGTGAGCAATCCTATCTCAAAAGATAAGTGGAGAGCTGAAAAGATGGTTCAGTGGTTAAGAGAACTTGGGGGGTTTGCGGAGGACCCGCGTGAGTCAGGACCTCAGTACCTGCGTGAACTGCCCGTGTGGCAGTTTACAATCACATGTAAGTCCAGTATCGGGGATATGATACCCATTTCTGAGTTCTGTAGACACCTGTATGCATGTGATGAACAAATGTATACTCAAGGTGCACAGATGTATGCATAAAGCAAATAAATTTTTAAACTCCCCAAAGTAGAAAGTAGTAGAGGAAGATATCCAATGTCAAGATATTCAGATGTCAACTTCTGGCCTCTATACGTACACACATTGGCACACATATAAAACACACAAACAGAAATGACTTAAAATATCCCTATAGGTGTTCCACAGGGACGGATAGACCCAGAGCAGAAACAGAGCTGTATGGTACATTTGGTGGAAAGGGGACATTCTATCATTAAGTCCCCCTTGCAGATGATGTCCAACACCTGATTAAGAGCCAAGGATGGTTAGTGTGTAACCTAATTCCAGCATTCAAGCTTAGGAGGCAGAAGGCTCAGAATCTGAGGCCCGGGCTACATAATAAGACTGGATCTAAATGCAGAGGGCTAACGATAGCTACAGCACAGTGGCAGACCTTAACATAAACAAAGCCCTTCACAGCGAAAATAAAAATTAAGGCTTAAACTTCTGGTGAATAAGTATCTACCTGGAAAAAAGTTGGTGGAATGCCAGTCTTAGGATCAGCTTTTGTCCCACCACTTACCCACTAGGCAGGAATATGGGGTGGAGGAGCCTGGGGATCTACATTCACAACTCTCCAGTGGTAGTTGGAATAGGAATGGCCTCCATAGAGTCAGGTGTTTGAATGATCAGCCCATGGGGAATGACACTACTCAGACGTGTGGCCTTGTGGGAGGAAGTGTGTCACTATGGGGGTGGGCTTGGCGGTCTCAAGCCAATCCTTGTATGGTAGTTCTCTTCCTGCTGGCTCTACTCTCCAGTTCCTTTTGCCATGTTCAGGTCTTCATCGTCTCAGCTTCAACACAAGCCCCTCCTACAAGACCTGCCACAGCCCTAGCACGTTGTCTTAATGAATTTCTGCTCATCCTCCTTTTTTTTATAGTCATCTACACTCTGGCCAATAGCTCTCTAAAGGCTATGCCTAGCTTTTTAAAAATTCTTTCTTACACATATTAAATTCTGTTGAATTCCCCTTTGGGCTATCCCCTGGGAAGAAGTTCAAAAAGATTGTGTAATGTTGCCAGGTTCTTTCGGAGTAGAAAATGTTTCCAGCTGTGTGTCTCTCCGTCCTGTACATAGCTTTTCTCTGTTATTGGCATGTTAGAACATCTATTAGGAACCTCCAGCAAACAATGGTATAAATACTGATGTGTGATAAGAAAAAATGAGGGCACAAAAGAGCTTTTCAAACTAAAGGGCAGGATGTATAGAGCTATAGTCAGAAGGTGTGATTGGCAAGAGATAAATAGCAATAGAAAGAACGCTTTCATATTATTCTTTTAATTTATTTGGTTTTTGAGGAAGGGTTTCACTGTGTAGTGCTGGCTGGCCTGAAACCTACTATGTAAGACAATCTGACTTTGAAGTTTTGGTGATCCTCCTGTCTCTGCCTCCTTGTTATCATGCCGTGATAACAACTGTGAACCACAGGCATGACCACTGTGCCAGAAAGAAAGAATTTTTGTTGTCATTCTATGTAGCATGCAGATTATGCTAACAAGACTAAGGTTTTATTCCCTTGCACTCTGGAAGAGTACTTTTTTGAGAGAAAATTTAAAATATATTTTCAATTTGCACATAATAGTTTCATATGCCATTTATGTCAAGTTTTCTACTCCAAAATCTACAAAAACAAAGATATCTTCCAAGAATAAAGGAAGGGCATAGGGTAAGCTTGGCATACAGTGATATATCAAAAGGACTCTCATATCTTGAAGGTCTATTACTTATTTTTAGGAGAAACATACAGATAGATCTTTATTTTCTTGCATTCAATATTATGCAAAATACCTTCACTCTACATAAATATTTAAGAGAGGATTTTTCTACTTCACAGTTTAGAACTAAGGCTTTGAATAGTTACTCTGGTCAACACATTTTCTGAGGAGTGACTGCACTGTCTTAAATGGTTTTGGCACTTTAAAGCTACCTGTCCTACACTTATAAACTCAGTTTATGGGGAAAAAAACAATTTTTTTTGAGATAACCTAGAACCCCTGCACAGATGTAGCCCATGGCAGCTCAGTGTCCAAGTCAGTGTCCTAGTAAGGGGAACAGGGGCTGTCTCTGACATGAACTCGATGGCTGGCTTTTTGATCACCTCCCCCGGAGGGGGAAACAGCCTTACCAGACCACAGAGGAAGACAATGCAACCAGTCCTGATGACACCTGATAGTCTAGGGTCAGAGGGAAGGGGAGGAAGACCACCCCTATCAGTGGACTTGGGGAGGGATGTGGGAGGAGAAAAGGGAAGGAGGGCGGGATTAGGAGGGGACAAGGAAGGGGGCTACAGCTAGGAAACAAAGTGAATAAATTGTAATTAACTAAAAAAAGAAAAATGGACAAGTACTTTTGTTTTCAAATTCATATCAGGACTGTCTACCAGAAGTGTTCAACCTTCTGACATAACATAGCATGGTATTACCATCAATGAATGTGTTGGGCCTCATTCATAGCTACTCTGAGATGTATACCACATGTCAGACAAGCATTAGTTTTGGTTAAGTAATAATGGTGATGTATTTTATTCTATCACTTCTAAATGTCAACAAAGCTCAGATTTCCTACCAATGAATAGTATGCTTGTTGATGGGCTCAAGGGACCATATTTTGCAACATACTAATATACTCCAGAAAATGTTCATGTTTTTGTGAGAAAGCAGGGGGCAAGAATGGTTCATATACTAACTCTGAGGAGGCTAGACAATTTACTGTGGAATGCTATATACGGCAGAACTCAATGATGTTCCCTTAGCAAATAAATCAGGAAAATGGGAAACAGAATGAAACAAAAACCTATAGTCTCAAAGAGAATGAAAGATGTTAATTGCCTGTAATTTATGGATTTTACTTGAGCCCTGAAGAAAGCAAACTGTAAGTCAATCAATTAGTTAACTAATTAATTAATGATAGTTATACAGAGATATACTCACTGGGAAATTAGAAACTTGACTGCTGAACAGATTGGATACTAATGAACTGTTGGGGATTCAGTTTGGGTTGATAAAGCAAGTTGGTTTTGGTTTTTCCAAGTCTTTTGTCTCTTAGAAATACCTGTGGACATACTGATGGGGGAAAAATTCAATATATTAGTCCATATCAGTGCTTTGGTGTGCCTCCCTGAAATACCATCTCTCTCTTCCAGGACTCAAATATTCATTCTTCCAGCCTCTGAGATGCTTGGCTGCTGACAGCTCACAACTCAGGATCAATCACTCTTGAAACTGTCCTCCAAGAAATTTTATTTCTTTCAGACATTAAACTCAAGAGCATTTACCAATAAACTCCCTGCATGCTCATTTCTGTCCATGAGTGTGCTTACCTGAGAACCACTCAGTAGCAATGCAGTTATGGCAAGAATAATGATGCTGAATTTATGGTGTACGTTTGGAGGCATCCCACAAGGATGTCCATGGGTGTTTTCTTTTTCTATTCTTTTTGCAGTGTTGAAGATCAAACCAAGAGCCTCCCCTTTACCAGCTCTTTAACCCTGAGTTATATACCCAGCCCCCAGGTAGATTTTCTTGAGTTTCTAGGATTTTTCACAGCAACAGACACAAACAAAGACAGCATTCAAACCAAGATTGTCATCCAGGTTGACAGGAAAATTCATGAATGCAGGCAATGTGTTGAGTGTAGGGTAAAGAAAGACTAGATCCTCTAATAAAAAGACTGGACATGCTTAAATGAAGACTTACGTGTGCCTTTGTCAAGGTGTAATGTGTTTAGATGGACCTGGTCCTCAAAGTTGGGCCACAAAACAGCAGCAATGGCCTCACCAAAAACGAGTAAGATGCAAGTTCTCAGACTTTAAAATATCTCTATTGAGTCAGTTGTCTGTGTCAAACCATTGATGTATTAACCAACGCCCCATCCCAGGTAATTTTAATACATTTTCAATTTCGAGACCTTTGCATTAAGTCAAAAGGGTCTGTACGGGTTAGAAATGTTGCATATTTTATAAACATAATTGACTCTTTGCAATGCCCGTGTGACCAGACATTTAGACAACCTTCCATTCCAGTGTAATCATTTGTTTCCATTGAAATTATAGGAAAATCAATAGTAAAGGCAGATCATAGGATGCTTACATTGTTCCTACGTGCATAACACAGAGTCGGGCTCTACAGTGAGGTTAAGAAAATGCTTGGTACCCATGAGACTGCAGTGTCAGCATCTTCTGAAGACTGGCAGAAGATCCGAATGTAAGGACACTAGGCTTTGCCAGCTACCATTAAACCGTCACAACTGTTCGGCTCTTGCTTTGTGGCACGAGCGGCACAGATGTAGCCAATGTATAAATGGGTAGAACTGTGCTCCCATGAAACATCACTCATGACAAAAGGCAGAGAGCTTATGCGCTATAATTTGCTCACCCCTGCTATGTACCATTTACCATTCCATGTGATAATCATGTGGCCCTGTACGGTTTGTTAATATATTTCATCTCGTTTGAACTTTTAATATTTCTTCATGCAAAAAAAATATTCTGAGCCATAAGTTTCAATGTCTAATCTCATCCCAATGAGTAAATCCACCCTACCTATTAATTACTGCAGGAATGGCTACTGTACTAACAGGAGCAATAAGGGGAAAAAAAACCATAATACTGAGGTTAACATTACTGCTTTAGAAATTGGAAACTAATACTTAAGTAGAGAAGTTATCAAAGTTCGTCCAAAAATTCTAATTTTTGGAGCCAGTATTCAAACTCCAAGATGATTTGGGTAAGATTTTTAGCTATCTCCAGGTTCTGCCTTCCTGCTACTGAATAGCCACACTGTGCTGACTCTCTAACTGGAAATTGAGCATAGCATGCAACGCAACATTCATAATTAATTGGTTATTTCTCTCCTGGACTTTGCCTGTTACCATGATCTCAGTTTCAGAGCAATTAATTTTCTTAAGTGCCATGGCAATCACACTTATGTTACAAATGAGCTATAACACAAAACCCTAAGCATAGTTATCTAACGAACTGTAGGCTGGGAAACATTTATCAACAGCTCATTTGCCAACATTATCTTTCACAATGTAGTTTTACAGTCATCTCTCCAGAGTCTAGTTCTCTGGGTAACCATTAGCCAGTTTTTCTCCCTTGTGGATATTAATTTTCCCAGAAAAAAAAATGTAGAACTTGGGTCTATATGTTATGAAATATAATTATCTTTTAATTCAAAATTCTAATACTATAACAACATAACACCTGTTTTCCAACACTTTTGTGACACAGGGTCTCATTTTACTGTCCATATGCTAGCCTTGAACTCATTATGTATGTAGTCCAGGGCAGCTTCAAACTTGCTGGAATCCTCCTGCCTCAGCATCCTAACACACTATATCACACCCAGGTTTCAAGTATTGTATTCTTGCATAGACAATCCTTTTTATTTCCCATGGTTACAGAATGCCAACATGTTATAGATACATATTTTGAGCCAATTCCCAACTCTATAGAATTAATAATACTCTTTAAAAAACAACTGAAAGATACATGGAAAGTGATAAAGAAATATTGTGGCCATGCAATCCTAAATTACACCAAAGATGACAAGCATTCTCAAGGAATTCATCTGTCATAGTCAGCAGATGGGAAGGGAGAGATGAAAGTTGATACAATGAGGCTTGTTAAATCTGAAAGTATGAGCAGATCTGCACAGATGGGAACACCAGTGAGCAAGCACACGTGTGCGTTCTCAGGTCAGATGAAGAGCCACTGAAAATAGATCATAACGCAGCACATCCTTGCAGAGTGTGTTTGGAAAAGTAGAGTTTAAACCCAGCCTTTTCGATGGGGAAAAAGGACTCATCATCGTCCTGTTACCTAATAAGAAGTGGCTTTGCTGTTGTGATCATTAAAAGAACAAGAGGAGTCCAGCCAATAGAAGGCAATGTGACTTTGGATGAACACATTTTATGAGTTCAGCCAATGCCTGCTTTGAATGAATCCTGTACCATTCATTGAGAATAAAAAGCTGAGGGCTTTATTCATGAAGCTACATTGTATGATTTTTTTTTTATTAATTACACTTTATTCACTTTGTATCCCCCCATAAGTCCCTCCCTCCTCCCCTCCCGATCCCACCCTCTCTCCCCCTTCTTTACACAGGCCCCTCCCCAAGTCCACTGATAGGGGAGGTCCCCCTCTCCTTCCTTCTGATCTTATTCTATCAGATCTCATCAGGAGTGGCTGCATTGTCATCTTCTGTGGCCTCTTAAGGCTGCTCCCCCCTCAGGGGGAGATGATCAAAGAGCAGGCCAATCAGATTATGTCAGAGGCAGTCCCTCTTCCCATTACTATGGAACCCACTTGGACACTAAACTGCCATGGGCTACATCTATGCAGGGGTTCTAGGTTATCTCGATGCATGGTACTTGGCTGGAGTATGAGTCTCTGGGAAGACCCCTGTGTTCAAATTTTCTGGTTCTGTTGATCTCCGAGTGGAGTTCCTGTCCTCTCCAGATCTTATTATTTCCCACTTCTTACATAAGATTCCATGCACTATGCACAACAGTTGGCCATAAGTCTCAGCGTCTGCTTTGATAGTCTTCAGGGCAGAGCCTTTCAGAGGCCCTCTGTGGCAGGTTCCTAGGTTGTTTCCTCTTTTCTTCTTCTTCTGATGTCCATCCTCTTTGCCTTTCAGGATGGGAATTGAGCATTTTAGCCAGGGTTCTCTCTTTTGATTAGTTTCTTTAGATGTACAGATTTTAGTAGGTTTATCCTATATGACATGTCTATATGAGTGAGTATATACCATGTGTGTCTTTCTGCTTCTAGGACAGCTCACTCAGGATGATCCTTTCCAGGTCCCACCATTTACCTGCAAATTTCATTATTTCCTTATTTTTCATTGCTGAGTAATATTCCATTGTGTAGATGTACCACAATTTCTACATCCATTCTTCAGTTGAGGGGCATCTGGGCTATTTCCACCTTCTGGCTATTACAAATAAAGCTTCTACAAACATGGTTGAGCACCTGTCCTTATTGTGTACTTGAGCCTCTTTTGGATATATGCCTAGCAAAGGACACCGTCATCAAAACAATATGACTGCCTACAGATTGGGAAAGAATCTTCACCAACCCTTTATCTGACAGAGGGCTAATATCTAGTATATATGAAGAACTAAAGAAGCTGAAAAGCAGCAAACCAAGTAATCCAATTAAAAAATGGGGAACAGAGCTAAACAGAGAACTCTCTGTAGAGGAATATCGAATGGCAGAGAAACACTTAAAGAAATGCTCAACGTCATTAGCCATCAGGGAAATGCAAATCAAAACGACCCTGAGATTTCACCTTACACCCATCAGAATGGCCAAGATGAAAAACTCAAGTGACAACACATGCTGGAGAGGTTGTGGAGAAAGGGGAACCCTCCTCCACTGCTGGTGGGAATGTAAACTTGTACAACCACTCTGGAAAGCAATCTGGCGCTTTCTCAGACAACTTGGAATAGTGCTTCCTCAAGATCCAGCCATACATTGTACGATTTAAAAAAGTGTGAAGTTTTTTCTTTTTTTTTCTTTTCTTCTGTCCCCTGTTCTTTAGTGGTATTGTTGCTAATAAAAATAATTCATTTAATAAGGATGATGAAAGTGATAGTTGGTCTGTTTCCTTCTTCAATTTTCTTCAGTTAACAAACTAAAGGCAAAAATCTGCAAGATATAGATTAGCATCATAGTTTACAAAGGAAGATGTTGACTTTCACAGAAATTAAGGAATAAGCTCATGGTCAATATCTATTTAAGTGGACATCCCAAAAGATTGTCCGTTCTCCCAGGTAATGCCCAACCTGATGCCCGATCACAAATCTAAAGGAAGCGCAGGCGCTGCCTCCTGGAGTGCTCATACTGTGCACCATGGAGACGGCTGCATGGGTAAAGAGCTTGCTGCACAATCATGAGGACCCGTGGGCAGATCCCACCACTCATGCAAAAGTTAGGCATGGCCGTGCAGGACCTATGATGGGGAGCCAGAGACAGGCAGACCCTGGCAGAACAGGCTGTCTAAGACAGGTGAGCTCAGTGAGCGACTGACCCCATCTTAACAGAAATAAGGAGGAGAGAGATAAAGGAAGACACCCATAATCGACCCCTGGCCTCCAACACATGCACACATAGGCAGATGCACACATACGCCCATGTACATACATGTACATACATGTACAGCCACACATACACACTACAAACTCTGACTTAAGATAATAATACAACTTAAGAATGAAATGAAAAGGCAAAACCATCTCGACTTCAAAGGGACATAAATGGCAGTCAACAGCCATATGCTCATCCTGACTGACAACCCCTACGACTTAAGTGTCAACATTTCCCCAAAACAGCAAGAAAAAAAAAAAGTTACAAGTGATTTTAAATGTTTATGTGTCTTAATGTGATTCGATCCATCTGAAAGCTCTCGTCATTTTGGATCCTCTCCATTTTGGAAGAGTTAGAAAAACAGTTGGCAGTGCTTTGTGTATTTTATTTTAATTGAGGGGAGGGCATTTGAGATCTGCAATTAAAAATGAGGTTTGGCTTGGCTGGGATGAACTAATGTCATTCACAATTTGAACGCATTTTGAGGAAAACAACAACAGTCACCATAGTCACACTTGGCAGGGGTGGGCTGAGTTGGATTATACAGGGGTGGGCACAGGAAACAGTTTGTTAATAGTACTATAGAACTGCAGATCCAGTCATTAAAAGAGCAAAAGAAAGTTCCATGAGCCACTATTTGACATGTTTTTTAAAAGAATAGTAGGTTTGAAAGGATTGATAACAATAAGCTATGTTCTCTTGTACCTGTTGATAAGTTAAGTTTTCAAATTTTGCACATTGAAGAATGCCATTAGATTTGTAATCTGGGGCCTCCAGTGGCAAGAAATAAGTGGAACAATTAATCTTGAGGGAATCCTCTCTTTCCCCTTTCGTTTTTTATTTTTATTTTTTCCACAAGAGAAAAAGCTTAGAAATCTCACTGCTCAGCTCTTAGATCCCAGGAAAATTGCAAATGACGGTGTTTACCTGAGGGCTCATTCTGTAACTGTAAACCTAATATTTAACCATCGAGCTGTGTTCAAGAAAGCTTATGTCCTTGTGAGGCTTACTGCAACAGCCTCTCTCTAAAAAAATGACCTAGCCATGAAAGTAAAAGAGATGGTGATAAAACATGATATTCTTCCCTGATTCTGGGCCACAAAAAGTAGAATATAGTTGAGTGTTATTTCCCGTGAGATGAACTCCAGTTATAGCTCAATGTTTTGGATTTCTCACTCGATCAATAAACAAATCTGGAGGAAACGACAGCATGAAATACCAAACTCCATTTTACTGCTTGGGAGGAAGTTCCTCTTCTCCGTTTGCAGCCCTTCTGCCATGAAGATTAGGCCAAGAAGCTGAAGCCAACTGCTCCAGAGGAGAAAGACATGACGCAAAATCAGATCCTCCCGAAAGGGAAACCGGGAAGTCCTGCTGCCAAAGAAGATCTTGGGGAACATAAGGAAAAGGGAACAAGGATCTATCCTCCCCTTCATGTTTTCCCAGAGTCTCTAATTCATATCATTTCAGTACAAAGGAAAGGAAGCCGAATGCACAAGCTGTCAGTGATCAGGACTCTCGCCGCATATATGAGCATAACATAGGAATTCCTGCAAAGGATTGTGCCAAGATAAAGGGCCAAAGTAGAGAAAGGCCAAAAATCTACAACAGCAGGGCCCAGAAGATACATAAGGCAAGACGTCGGTGCAACTAAATATGCTTGAGTTAGGGCTGGGGGAGGTTCAGCCTCAAAGTATTTGCCAAGAAAGCCTCAGGACCCGAGTTTGATCCCCAGTACCCGCATTTTTAAAAAGCCAGATGTGGCAGCTCACTTCTGTAATCCAGCACATAGGAGACAGAGAGAGGTGGGTCACCTGGGGCTTGCACACCAGCCCATCTAGCTGAATTGTGTAAGCTCCAGGTTCAGTGAGAGACTGTAGCAAAATATAAGATGGAGAGCTTTGAGGAAGACACTGAACACCAGTCTCTGCATAGTCACACACAAGCAAACGGATACACACACAGACACACACACGCATACACACACACATTTGAGTAGCCTCATTTTGAAAAATAAAAAGCTGGCTGTGGTGGTTAGTGCCTGTAATACAGGAATTTGGGAGGCAGAGGCAAGAAGATTTCCAATTTAAGGCCAATGTGGGCTACTTAACAAGACTCCATCTGAAAACACTTCCCCCAAGTAAATATAAACAGGTAAAATTGATATTATAAATAGTCTATTGAATCCAATATAATGAAAATATTAGTATGGAAGTAATGAAAAGTGTTGTCCAGATATCTTAGCCTTTATTTATATTTATATTTATATTTATATTTATATTTATATTTATATTTATATTTATATTTATATTTATATTTATATTTATATTTATATTTGTATTTGTATTTATATTTTATTGGGTTTCCTTTACAGTGTTTCAAATCTGTCTACCACTTAATCTAGTAACTTTTCTTTTTCTTTCTCTGTTTTTGAGAGGTGGGGTCCCATATAGCCCAGGCTGGCCTTGAACCCACTCTATAGCCATGGGTGACTTTGGGTTTCTGATTCTCTTGCCTCCCCCTCCCGGGTGATATTAGAGGTATTCATCACCACTCCCTGATGCTGCCCCATTTGAGAGGCTCCGTGGCCTGATGTATCCAGTAACACACATCTAGAAAATACTTTTTTTTTTAAACTGGAGAAACCAAGTGAACGTGAAAAACCAGGCTGCTGGTTTTTCTCTTAAGAACAAAGGTTAAAGCAAAACCTGCAGAGAAATATATTTAAAACAAAAAAAAAAAAAATAGATCTGTGCCTGGTGGTAAACACCAATAATCCTAGTGTTCCAGAGGCTGAAGGAGAATTGTGAGTTTAGTCAGCTTTGCCACACGGCAAGAATCTGTACAATGTTTTAAAACAAAAACAAAAACAAAATAGAATATAGCAATAGCCTAATGCTTTATTTACTGGATTTTCCTAAACTGTCACAGAGCAAATTCCAGCTAACCACACACACATGTTTTAGGGATTTCCTTGTAATAGGCTTTAGAATAGAAAACCCAAGTGAAAAGATAACAGAGCTCGACAATGTGGGATCCCAGGTAAGGTGTGTGAAAAACAGAAGCCAAATGTGCTATCTTTTCTGTGAAAAAAGGGTTGGCTAAAACAAAACTCCATTTAAAAAAAAAATTGAAAAGAAGCCATTTGACAAAAATTCAAACTCCCCCAGGGTCATCACTTATTGAATCGAAATATGTCCTCAAAGTTAAAGCTTGTTAAACCATGCTCATTGCTTATCAGCTATTCGGTTCCCAGAGTGATGCATCCAGGCCGTTCATAAGAATACAGTGGGACCACATGATCATCTAGTTAGATGCCGAAAAAGCATTTGACAAAATTCAACACCCATTCATGCTTAAAGTCTTGGAGAGCTCAAGGCACATACCTAAACATAGTAAAAACATGCAGCAAGCCTATAGCCAACATCAAACTAAACGGAGAGAAACTTAAATCAATCCCACTGAAATCAGGAACAAGGCAAGGCTGCCCACTCTCGCCACACCTCTTCAACATAGTACTTGAGTCCTAGATAGAGCAATAACACAACTAAAAGAGATCAAGGGGATACAAATCGAAAAGGAAGATGTCAAAGTATCTCTATTTGCAGATGATATGATAGTATACATGAGCGACCCCAAAAATTCTACCAGAGAACTCCTTCAGCTGATAAACACCTTCAGCAAAGTGGCTGGATACAAAATTAACACACACACACACACACACACACACACACACACACACACACACACAAATCAGCAGCCTTTCTGTATACCAAAGACAAAAGGGCCAAGAAAGAAATTAGGGAAACAACACCCTTCACAATAGCCACTAATAACATAAAGTACCTTGGGGTGACTTTAACCAAGCAAGTGAAAGACCTGTTTGAAAAAAATTTCAAATATCTGAAAAAAAAATTGAAGAAGATATCAGAAGATGGAAAGATCTGCCATGCACATGGATTGGTGGGATGAACATAGTGAAAATGGCCATCCTGACAAAAGCAATCTACAGATTCAATTCAATTCCCATCAGATTGCCAACACAATTCTTTACAGACCTTGAAAGAAAAATTATCAACTTCATATGGAAAAACAAAAAACCCAGAATTGCCAAAAAGATCCTGTAAAACAACCACTTGTCTGGTGGTATCTCCATTCCTGATCTCAAGCTGTACTACAAAGTAATAATAACAAAAACTGCATGGTACTGGCATAGAAACAGAATGGTGGATCAATGGAATTAAATAGAAAATCCAGAAATAAACCCACACACCTACGGATACTTGATTTTTGACAAGGAAGCCAAAATCATACAATGGAAACAAGACAGCATCTTCTACAAATGGTGCTGGTCTAACTGGATGTCTACATGTAGAAAAATGCAAATAGATCCATAATTATCACCCTGCACAAAGCTGAAGTCCAAGTGGATCAAAGACCTCAACATATAATCAGACATACTGAATTGGTTAGAAGAAAAAGTGGGGAAGAGCCTTGAACTCATTGGCACAGGAGACAACTTCCTGAACAGAACACCAACAGCACAGGCTCTATGATCAACAAGCAGTAAATGGGGCCTCATGAAACTGAAAAGCTTCTGTAAAGCAAAGGACTCTGTCGCCAGAACAAAACGACAGCCTACAGATTGGGAAAGGATCTTCACCAACCCTTTATCTGACAGAGAGCTAATATCCAGAATATATAAAGAACTAAAGAAGTTAAAAAGCAACAAATCAAGTAATCCAATTAAAAATTGTATACAGAGCTAAACAGAGAAGTCTCTGTAGAGAAATATAGAATGGTAGAGAAACACTTAAAGAAATGCTCAATGTTCTTAGTCATCAGGGAAATGCAAATCAAAACGATTCTGAGATTTCACCTTACATCCATCAGAATGGCCAAGATGAAAAACTCAAGTGACAACACATGCTGGAGAGGATGTGGAGAAAGGGGAACCTTGATCCATTGCTGGTGGGAATGAAAACTTGTACAACTACTTTAGAAATCAATCTGGTGCTTTCTCCGATAATTAGGAATAGTGCTTCCTCAAGATCCAGCTATACCACTCCTAGGCATATATCCAAAGTATGCTCAAGTTATACAACAAGGACATTTGCTCAACCATGTTCATAGCAGCTTTATTCATAATAGCCAGAACCTGGAAACAACCCAGATGTCCCTCAACGAAGGAATGGATACAGAAATTGTGGTACATTTACACAATGGAATACTACTCAGCAATTAAAAACAAGGAAATCATGAAATTTGCAGGCAAATGCTGGGATCTAGAAAAGATCATCCTGAGTGAGGTATCCCAGAAGCAGAAAGACACACATGGTATATACTCACTTTTAAGTGGATATTAGACATATAATATAGGATAAACATACTAAAATCTGTACACCTAAAGAAGCTAAGCAAGAAGGAGGATCCTGGGTAAGATGATCAATCCTCACTCAGACAAATGGGATGGACATTGGAAGAAGGAGAAAACAGGAAAACAGGTCAAAAACCTACCACAGAAGGCCTCTGAAAGACTCTACCCAGCAGTGTATCAAAGCAGATGCTGAGACTCTTAACCAAACTTTGGGCAAAGTGCAGGGAATCTTAGGAAAGAAGGAGGAGATAGTAAAACCTGGAGAGGACAGGAGCTCCACAAGGAGAGCAACAGAGCCAAAAAATCTGAGCACAGGGTTCTCGTCTAAGATTGACACACCAACCAAGGACCATTTATGGATATAATCTAGACCTCCTGCTCTGATGTAGCCCATGGCAGCTCAGTCTCCAAGTAGGTTCCCTAGTATGGGGAACAGGGACAGTTTCTGAAATAAAGTCAGTGGCTGGCTCTTTGATCACCTCCCCCTGAGGGGGGAGCAACATTGCTAGGCCACAGAGGAAGACCAAACTGCCAGTCCTGATAAGGCCTGATAAACTAGGGTCAGATGGAAGGGGAGGAAGTCCTCCCCTATCAGTGGACTTGGGGAAGGTAATGGGAGGAGATGCGGGAAGGAGGGTGGGATTGGGAGGGAATGAGGGGGGGGCTACAGCTGGGATAAAAAATGAATAAACTATAATTAATACAAAAAAATTAAAATTAAAAAAATAAAGAATCCAGTGAGAACCCCACTCTGCTCACCTGCTTGATTCAACATGGCTGGATGATCCTCCTCCTGTAAAAGTAAAATTTCCTACCAAGTACTTTGGATTTGGTGTGTAGCACACACACAAACACACACACACACACACACACACACACACTGCTGCCTGAGAGGACTATAGGTGGGAAGAAGAGATGGGCAAATGGTGGATTGGGGCCAGATGGGCATAAAGCGCAACAAGGGTTTTATGAATTGTTTGCAAGGATGGACCATCCTATACACCTGCTGGCAGCACTGCAGCGTGACAAAAGTCTCCACGATGCTAAAGCAAACTCGGCATTTTGGCTTGGGTTTTTAGAGCTTTCAGAAAGCAATCAACTGTCAGACACACAAATGAGGCATATGCTCTTTTAGAGCCTCCTGTACATTGCTCCTGAGTTTCCTCCGTCTCGCTCAACAGTTTTTCCCTCCCAAATAAAATTACTGAGTGAGCAATACAATCAGTGAATAAAATGAGAATGTACTGTGTTACATTCCCCCTCCCAAAAAAAAAAAAATAGAATGAGATTTCTTTTTAATGAGGAGTAGCAATTTTTTGTTCGCTGTTCTCATGAAGCATCCTTCAGGGGTCCCCTATCTGCTGAAATAGCATCAAACACACATTCCAGCTGGTGATGATCAATGTGTGAAACCCAGGAACACATTGGCGAATGTTTTGCTATTAAAAAAAATATATAGAATGTTCCTGCCTAATGTGGTACTTTATAAATTCTATGTTCGTATAGCAAGCCTGGAGAGTGGCCATAAACAAAATATAAATTAATTAATAAGAGGAGGGAGAACAGTTTATGAAGCTTATAAAAGCTTATTCCAGCATTTGAGTAATTGGAAATTTGATTATGGCCAACACAATTTAGGTTCATTTGAAAACAGAAGAGGTTTTTAATAATAAAATGAACGTTCGTGTCAGATAGGCAAAGGTTCCCACACTCGCTGCTTTTCTAATCCTTGAAAGTGACTTATCTGCTTGATTCTCCTAGATTCTGTGTGGAAAACAAGAGGCTGAGAGCACCTTTAACTCTGAGAGTGTATGAACATTAATTGGCACATGAAAAAAAAAAGTCTCACACATGGGGAGAGCTCAACAAATGACAGCCATTACTTTAACATTTGTTCATGAAATAGTCAACTATCCATTACATGATTTATTCTAGAAACTCAGAAACTATCCGTTGCATGATTTATTCTAGAAACTCAGAAACTGTGTAATTTAACGAATATTTCCCATTAAAGCCTCTGTCTAGCAGATCTTTGAATACATGAGGAGGATGTAATTCTTTGTTTTTGGGCGCTGTGGTGGCTGATCTTGCTTGTCAGCTTGGCACACTTGGCCAGAGGAACACGCTTTGATGAACTGTTTCAATCAGATCAGCCTGTGGGCCTGGCTGTGAAGTGCTTTCTTGACTGCTGATGGACGTTGGAGGGACCAGTCCACTATGGGCAGTGCCGTGCCTAGGCAGACAGGCTGAGGCTCTGTAAGAAAGGTAGCTGAATCCAGCACTGGGCAAAAGCCAGGAAGCAGAGTCCCTCCATAGTCAGTTTCTGTCTCCAGGTTCCTTCCTTGAGATCCTGTCCTGGCTTTCCTGGTGATGGACTATAATCTGAAATATATCTTTACCTTTCACATTGCTCTTAACTAAACATGCTGTTTATCACAGCAGCAGGAAAGCAAGGTAGAACGGGGGCTATCTTATGAACTGTATGGGATTTAGCCACATGTCTGACCTCTGTCCACAGAATGTTAGCACACCCCAGTGGCAACCAATAATAATTCTAGACATTGCTTAAAGTTTCTGAGAGGCAGATTGTCTTTGGCTTTAGAACCTCTGACAGAACTTGATGGCAGAGATAGATCAGTTTTCATGATAAACAGATGCCTCTAACTCACATCCTCTGGCCCGTTGGCACAGCCTCGACTGCTGACATCACCTACATCTTATCTCCTCTGTCTTCCAGCCACTTCTATTCTTTTCTTTTAAAAAAATATATTATTACATTTTATTCCCTCCATCCCATACGTTTGTGTGTATGTGGTGGGAAGAGTGTGTGTGTGCACACGCCTGAGTGCCACGGCATACCTGTCAGAGATCAACCATATAGATCCTGAAGATAAGACTTAGGTCATCAGGCATGAATAGGAAAGGCTCCCATAGACTCAAGTGTTTGAATGCTTGGCCCATGGGGAGTGGCACTATTAGGAAGTTCGGCCTTTTTGGAGACAGTGTGTCACTGTGGAGATAGGCTTTGAAGTCTTGTACATGCTCCAGGTAGGTCTGGCATGGCACACAGTCTCCTTTTGCTGCCTGTGGATCAAGATGTAGAACTCTCGGTCACCTCTCCAGCACCGAGTCTGCCTCCAAGCTGCCAGGCTTCTCACCGTGATAATAATGAACTAAACCTCTGAAGTCAGTCCCCGGTTAAATGTTTTCTTCTATAAGAGTTGCTGTCAGCATGGTGTCTCATCACAATGATAAAACCCTAATACACTCACTGAGCATCTTTCTGGTTCTAATAGGTCTTAGCTAATTCAGGTGTGTCCCCTGTCCTCTGACCAGAACCATAGCACAACTTGAACTTTCTCAAATCTTCTACTTTCTCTCTACTAATTGTACATCTGAGAAAGCAGGTTATTCTCCCCCAAAATCAAGTTCCCATTGGTTCTGGGGAGTCAATTGTATTTTTACATTTTGTTGTATAGAAGAGTGTGTGTGTTTGTGTGTGTGTGGCCTTCCTTCCTTCCTTCCTTCCTTCCTTCCTTCCTTCCTTCCTTCCTTCCTTCCTTCCTTCCTTCCTTTCTCTCTCTCTCTCTCTCTCTCTCTCTCTCTCTCTCTCTCTTTGAGAGACAGTGCCTATAGCCTGAATTTCAATACCCTCCTATGTAACAGCCATGAACCACTTTCTCTCACTCTGCATACAGTTCTACTCAAAATGGATCAAGAATCTCAGCACACAGACCGTAGGTGCTAGAGGAAAATGCAGGGAGCATGCTTTACCTTCAAGGCACAGGGAAGGCTGTCCTAAATAGGATTCAATTGCTCAAGACTTAGAGCCAATAATCCACAACAGAAACTGTCAATCAAATGACAACCCAGCCTGCATAAGAGTAGAAACTCTTTGGCAGCTACCCATCCAACAGAGAATCAGTATTTAGTGTACACAAAGAGCTCAAGAAACTGAACATCAAAAAAAAATTTTTTTTTAATTGGCTCTGTATCCAAACTGAGAATTCTCAAAAGAAGAAATTCAAATGACTGATAAAACAGGGTTCAACGTCATTATAAAACATAGAAATTCAAATTAAAACTACTTTGAAATTTTATATTCCTCCAGGCAGGATAGCTATTATCAAGAAAACAAGTGACAAATGCTGTCATGAATGTGGAGAAAGGGGCCTCCCTGTATCTGATATTGGTAGGAGTGTAACTGGTACAGGCACTACTAAATCAATGTCAAAGTCTCTCAAGAAGTTAAAATAACTACCATGTGAGCCAGCTACACCACACAGGCCATATACCCAAAATTCATACACTACTCTAGAGGCACATGCTCACCCATGCTCATCGCTGCTCTATACTCCATAGCTAGGACACATCCTAGATGTGTGTAGATAATAAAATTGTGGTACATATCACACAGTTGGACTTTCTTCAGCAGCAAAGAAAAACGAAATTTGCAAGAATGATGAAATTGGAAAATATTATCCTGAGATAAGGCAGGCCCGGAAAGACAAACGCCACATGTCTCCTCTCGTGCGTGGATCAATCCTAGCTTTGAGCTTTTCTTCGGTTCACATGTTTGACTTGATGGATCTGTGGAAATGAGAATGTTAGAAAGGATCCATGAGACCAGGAAGGGGAAAAGGCCTTAACAGAAATAGGGCATAGCAGAACACATATGATATGAAAGCAGATGGAGCAATACTGACAATCAATGGCTTAGAGAGATAAGAGAAAAGATAGGGTAGGGGCAGGTTACTTAAAACTAAGGATATATGACAAAGCCTTGTGCAAACCCAAACTAAGTAATATGTGTGTGTGTGTGTGTGTGTACATATATATATAATTAAAATGAAATTTTAATTAAATTTTTCTTTTTTTTTTCTTTTTTTTTTATTTTATTTTATTTTTCTTTTTAGTTACATTTTGTTAACTCTGTGTCCCAGCTGTATCCCGCTCCCTCATTCCCTCCCCAACCCCACACTCCCTCCCTGGTCTCCTCCCTGCCCCTTTCCAAGTCCCCTGATAGGGGAGGACCTCCTCCCCTTTCATCTGACCCTGTTTTATCAGGTATCTTCAGGGCTGGCTGCAAAGTCCTCCTCTGTGGCCTAACAGACTGCTCCTCCCCTGGGGTGGGGGTCAAACAGCCTGCCCTTGAGATCCTATTAGAAATAGTCCGTGTTCCCCTTACTTTGGAAAACTACTTGGTTACTGAGCTACCACAGGCCACATCCGAGCAGAAGTTCTAGGTTATATCCATAGATGGTCCTTGGTTGAGTGTCAGTCTCAGAAAAGACCCTGTGCCCAGATATATTTGGTCCTTGTGGAGCTCCTATCCTTTCCATATCATACTAACTTCCCTTCTTTCATATGATTCCCTGCACTCTGCCGAGGGTTTGGTTATGAGTCTTAGTGTCTGCTTTGAAACACTGCTAGGTAGTCTTTCAGATGCCTTTTGTGATAGACTCCTGTCATAAGTTCAATGCACATCCCATTTGTCTTTCTAAATGAGGATTAATCACCTTCGCCTGTGTCCACTTTCTTGATTATCTTCTTTAGGTGTGTAGATTTCATTATGTTTATCATGTCTTGTAGGTCTATATAAGCGAGTATATACCAAGTTTGTCTTTCTCCTTCTGGGATACTTCACTCAGAATGATCTTTTCTAGATCCCACCACTTGCCTGCAAATTTCATGATTTCTTCCTTTTTGATTGCTGAGTAGTATTCCATTGTGTAAAAATACCACAGTTTCTGTATCCATTCCTCCGTTGATGGACATCTGGGTTGTTTCCAAGTTCTGGCTATTACAAATAAAGCTGCTATGAACATGGTTGAACAAATGTCCTTGTTGTGTACTTGAGCAAATTTTGGGTATATACCTAGGAGTGGTATAGCTGGGTCTTGAGGTAGCACTACTCCTAGTTGTCTGAGAAAGCGCCAGATTGACTTCCAGAGTGGTTGAACCAGTTTACATTCCCACCAGCAATGGAGGAGGGTTCCCTTTTCTCCACAACCTCTCCAGCATGTGCTATCACTTGAGTTTTTCATCTTGGCCATTCTGATGGGTGTAAGGTGATATCTCAGGGTCGTTTTGATTTGCATTTCCCTAATGGCTAATGAGGTTGAGCATTTCTTTAAGTGTTTCTCTGCCATTCGACGTTCCTCTTTCGAGAATTCTCTGTTTAGCTCTGTTCCCCATTTTTTTAAGTAGATTACTTGGTTTGTTGCTTTTCTGCTTCTTTAGTTCTTTATATATACTTGATATTAGCCCTCTGTCAGATAAAGGGTTGGTGAAGATTCTTTCCCAATCTGTAGGCTGTCTATTTGTTTTGATGACAGTGTCTTTTGCTTTACAGAAGCTTTTCAGTTTCATGAGGTCCCATTTATTGATTGTTGCTCTTAGAGCCTGTGCTGTTGGTGTTCTGTTCAGGAAGTTGTCTCCTGTGCCAATGAATTCTAGGCTGTTTCCCACTTTTTTTTCCAGCTGATTTAGAGTATCTGGTTTTATGTTGAGGTCCTTGATCCACTTGGACTTTAGTTTTGTGCAGGGTGATAGATATGGATCTATTTTCATTTTTCTGCATGTAGACATCCAGTTGGTCCAGCACCATTTGTTGAAGATGCTGTCTTTTTTCCATTGAATGGATTTGGCTTCTTTGTCAAATATTGAGAATTCATAGGTGTGTGGGTTTATTTCTGGGTCTTCTATGCGATTCCATTGATCCTCCTTTCTGTTTCTATGCCAATACCATGCAGTTTTTATTACTGTTGCCCTGTAGTACAGCTTGAGATCGGGAATGGAGATACCTCCAGATGATCTGTTGTTGTACAGGATCGTTTTGGAGATTCTGGGTTTTTTGTTTCTCCATATGAAGCTGAGAATCTTTTTTTCAAGGTCTGTAAAGAATTGAGTTGGTATTTTGATGGGAATTGCATTGAATCTGTAGATTGCTTTTGGCAGGATGGCCATTTTCACAATGTTAATCCTACCAATCCATGAGCACGGGAGATCTTTCCATCTTCTGAGATCTTCTTCAATTTCTTTCTTCAAAGACTTGAAGTTTTTCTCAAATAGGTCTTTCACTTGCTTGGTTAGAGTCACACCAAGGTACTTTATGTTGTTAGTGGCTATTGTGAAGGGTGTTGTTTCCCTAATTTCTTTCTCAGCCTTTTTGTCTTTGGTATACAAGAGGGCCTCTGATTTTTTTGAGTTGATTTTGTATCCTGCCACTTTGCTGAAGGTGTTTATCAGCTGAAGAAGTTCTCTGGTTGAATCTTTGGGGTCGCTCATGTATACTATCATATCATCTGCAAATAGTGACACTTTGACCTCTTCCTTTCCGATTTGTATCCCCTTGATCTCCTTTAGTTGTCTTATTGCTCTGGCTAGGACTTCAAGTACAATGTTAAAGAGATATGGAGAGAGTGGGCAGCCTTGTCTTGTCCCTGATTTCAGTGGGATTGATTTAAGTTTCTCTCCATTGAGTTTGATGTTGGCTATAGGCTTGCTGTATATTGCCTTTACTATCTTTAGGTATGTGCCTTGTATCCCTGATCTCTCCAAGACTTTAAACATAAATGGGTGCTGGACTTTGTCAAATGCTTTTTCAGCATCTAAGGAGATGATCATGTGGTTTTTCTCCTTCATTTTGTTTATGTGGTGGATTACATTGATGGATTTCCGTATGTTGAACCACCCTTGCATTCCTGGGATGAAGCCTACTTGGTCATGGTGGATGATATCTTTGATGTGTTCTTGGATTCGGTTTGCAAGTATTTTATTGAGTATTTTTGCATCAATGTTCATAAGAGAGATAGGTCTGAAGTTCTCTTTTTTTGTTGGATCTTTGTGTGGTTTAGGTATCAAAGTGACTGTGGCTTCATAGAATGAGTTTGGTAGTGTTCCTTCTGTTTCTATTTTATGGAATAGTTTGTGGAGAATTGGTGTTAGTACTTCTTTGAAGGTCTTGTAGAATTCTGCGCTGAAGCCATCTGGTCCAGGGCTTTTTTTGGAGGGGAGACTGTTAATGACTGCTTCTATTTCCTTGGGAGATATAGGACTATTCAGTCTTTCTACCTGATCTTGACTTAATTTTGGTAGATGGAATCTGTCAAGAAAGTTATCCATTTCATTTAGATTTTCAAATTTTGTGCCATATAGGCTTTTGTAGTATGACCTAATAATCGTTTGGATTTCCTCAGTGTCTGTAGTTATGTCCCCATTTTCCTTTCTGATTTTGCTGATTTGTATGGTTTCTCTCTGCTTTTTAGTTAGTTTGGCTAAGGGTTTGTCTATCTTGTTGATTTTCTCAAAGAACCAGCTTTTTGTTTCATTGATTCTTTGGATAATTTTATTTGTTTCTAATTGATTGATTTCTGCCCTTAGTTTGATTATTTCCAGCCGTCTGCTCCTCTTGGGTGTATCTGCTTCTTTTTTTTCTAGGTTTTTCAGTTGGGCCATTAAGTTGTTTGTATGTGATGTTACAGATTTCTTCTTGTAGGCACTTAGTGCTATAAATTTTCCTCTGAGCACTGCTTTCAATGTGTCCCATAAATTTGGGTATGTTGTGCCTTCATTTTCATTGAATTCTAGGAAGTCTTTAATTTCTTTCTTTATTTCTTCCTTGACCCAGCTGTCATTGAGTAGTAAGTTGTTCAGTTTCCATGTGCGTGTCGGCTTTTTGTTGTTTCTGTTGTTGTTGATGTCCAGCTTTAGTCCATGGTGGTCAGATAGTATACAAGGGATTATTTCAATCCTTTTGTATCTGTTGAGGCTTGCTTTGTGACCAACTATATGGTCTATTTTGGAGAAGGTTCCATGCGGTGCTGAAAAGAAGGTGTACTCTTTTGAGTTTGGGTGAAAAGATCTGTAGACATCTATTAGGTCCATTTGATTTAGGGATTCTGTGAGTGCTTTCATTTCCCTATTTGGTGTCTGTGTGGTTGATCTGTCCCTTGATGAGAGTGGGGTGTTGAAGTCTCCCACTATTAAGGTATTAGGATCAATGTATGATTTAAGCTTTAATATTGTTTCATTTACGAATGTAGGTGCTCTTGTATTTGGGGCATAGATATTCAAAATTGTGATGTCCTCTTGTTGGATTTTTCCTTTGATGAGAATATAGTGGCCCTCCTTATCTTTTTTGATTAACTTCGGTTGAAAGTCTATTTTATTAGATATTAGGATGGCTACTCCAGCTTGTTTTCTGGAACCATTTGCTTGAAAAACATTTTTCCAGCCCTTTACTCTGAGGTAGTGTTTATCTTTGTTGCATAGGTGTGTTTCTTGGATGCAACAGAATGTTGGGTCCTGTTTCCGTAACCATTCTGTTAGCCTGTGTCTTTTTATTGGTGAGTTGAGTCCATTAATATTGATAGATAATATTGACCAATGCATGTTAGTTCCTTGTGTAATGGAGTCGATGATCTTACCTTGTTTCATTGCTTGTTTTCTTTTCATTTTTGTTGGGACATTATCTGTATGCCCTGTTTTCTTGGGTGAATTCGTTTTCGTTGGATTGGAGTTTTCCTTCTAGTATCTTCTGTAGGGTTGGTTTGCTGTATAGATATTGCGTAAATTTAGTTTTGTCATGGAATATTTTGTTTTCTCCATCTATGTTGATTGAAAGCTTTGCAGGGTATAGTAGTCTGGGTTGACATTTGTGATCTCTTAGAGTCTCCATGATGCTTGCCCAGGCCCTTCTGGCTTTCATAGTTTCTGGTGAGAAGTCTGGTGTGATTCTGATAGGTCTACCTTCATATGTTACTTGGCCTTTTTCCCTTGCTGCTTTTAATATCTTTTCTTTGTTCTGTAGATTTAGTGTTTTGACTATGATGTGACGTGATGTGTTTCTTTTCTGGTCTAGTCTATTTGGTGTTCTGTAGGCCTCTTGTATATTTATGGACATCTCTTTCTTTAAGTTGGGAAAATTTTCTTCTATGATTTTTTTGAAAATATTTTCTGGACCTTGGAGCCTGGAGTCTTCTTTTTCATCAATTCCTATTATTCTTAGATTTTGTCTTTTCATAGCATCCTTGATTTCTTGGATATTTTGTGATTGGAATTTTTCTGATTTTACTTTTTCTTTGAGAGAAGTATCAATTTCTGCAAGTGTGTCTTCAGCTCCAGAGATTCTCTCTTCCATCTCTTGTATTCTGTTGGTGATGCTTACTTTTGTGGTTCCTGATCTTTTCTCCAAGTTCTCCAGCTCAAGAGTTTTCTCACTTTGTGTTTTCTTTATTGATTCTAATTCTGTTTTCATGCCTTGCACCATTTCTTTTATGTGTTTGAATTTGGATTCCTGTCTCTCTACGATGGACTCTATTTCTTTGTTCATTTCCTTTTTGTATGCCACTAATTTCTTCTCTACTTGTGCCTCTATTTGTTTGGCTATGTTTGCCTGTGTTTCTTTAAGGGTTTTGTCTATTTCTTCTTTCTTTACCTCCAATTGACTGGCCATCTCTTTGAAAGATTTGTTCATTTCCTCCTTATGAGCCTCAAATAATTGAGCAAGCATGGCTTTAAGGTCATTTTCCTGTGCTTCTGATGAATTGGAATATCCATCGATTTTGGGGTTTGCTGGTGAAGTCATGATGTCCTGATTTATGTTGGAAATGTTCTTTCGCCTACCCCTGGCCATTGGCTTATCTGAGACCTTCCCTGTTTGTTTTTGGATTCAGCCGATCAGACTGGTACTGTCTCTCTCTCGAGTCTGGAGAATTCTTCAGGAAGTTGAGAGAGGTCCCGTGTCCTTAGCGTATGCTGAGGACTAGCTGTACCTGTGGGAGGAAAGTACGCAGGCGCAAACAGAGGCAAATGCAAGCGTGCGTGCGTGTGTGTGTATATGTGTGTGTGTGTGTGTGTGTAAGTGGGTGTGGGCGTGTGTCTCGAGGGACAGAGTGATGGCTAATGTTGAACCCTTGAGTGTGTGGGAGGGGCTCTGCAATGTATATGTCGCAGGCGCTAGTGATGATCGCAGCGCAATTTCTGGCATTAACTGCCTTAACTCCTCAATTAGACCCACAGAGCAGGAACTTCAATGTTCCAAGTGCCCCTCTGTTTCCCAAAGTGGGTATATGGGTGGGAGGGGGTTCGATGCCTGGCTTCTGTTTTAGAAGAAGCCAGGGTCAGTGGAGCTGCAGATTCTCAAGGGTGCACTCACTTACAGGCAGGACACTTGGCAGAGATCGGCGTATCTGGGCTGTCTGCTCTCTGGTTTGGTCCTGCTTCTTTGATGTGCTCCGCCAGTTCCGTGCTGCTGTCACTGCCAGGTTATGAGGTCTTGCTGCAGCTGGAGATTTCAGGGTGGTCACGTCAGTGGGAATCGGGGTAACCAGCCTTTCTGTTCTCTGGTTTGGCCCTGGTTAGTCTTAAACTGGAGGGCTGATGTGCCCCGCCAGCTCAGTGCTGCTCCGCCGCCAGGTTAGAAAGTCCCGCTGTAACTGGAGACTGGGTTGCTAGTCCAGATGCTTTCTGGGAAGTCCTGGGGTCTCTTTACTGTGCTCTCCAAGCTTCGGAGGCCCAGCGCCTGGTGTGTCTAGCTTGTATGGCGTTTCTGTCTGGTTTTGGTGAGTATATAGCGTATTCTCTGTCACTGTGGTATTGGGCGGGCCGTACCGTCAGTGATAGCGATCCTGCGGAGCTAGTATGGCGTCTAGCAGACTCGGGCCCTGGGAGGATGGTGCAGCTGCCGCGCGTGAATCTGGGGCTCCGAGACACAGTACTGCTGGCCTTTGCCGATTAAGGACTTGGGGCTCAGCCTCAGTGGCTGCAGGCCCCAGGCAGTTAGGTCTGGGCTGAGAAAGGCGAGTCCGCTGTGCCGAGGAGGAGGGAGGTCTGGGGAGGGGAGTGCCGAGAGATCAAGGGATCGTTTCTCACCTTCCCCAAACAAGTCCCTGGGTGACCCGAGACCAAGGTTTTCACCTCCTGTGATGTTCCCTGTTGTTTAGAAAGTCTCTCCGTTGTTTCCCTGGCTTCAGAAGTTCTTCCACTCATCAACTCAGAACTTTTTCTCTTCCACAGCTTGGAAACTGTGTGTGCTAGTCGCCATCTTGGCTCCGCCCCCCCTAAATTTTTATTTTTTATATTACAGTCTATTCACTTTGTATCCTAGCTGTAGTCCCCTCCCTCCCCCTCCCAATCCCACTCTCCCTTCCTCATCTGCTCTTATGCTCCTCTAAAATGAATTTTTATTAGATTAGTTTTCTCTAGAACCAAAACCTGGATCAATATGGCTGAGCTGCCAATGACAGAGTGTTGGACCCTGGAATAATGGGTGAGTTTTCAAACAGCTCTTCCTGTGCTGACATTTACCCTGGGAAACCATTAAACCATTGTTACAGTATTGTTATAGTCCAAGTAAGTCCCCTCTCAGACTGATGGATCCTATTCAAACTGTCAATGCCTCACAGTCAATGAAAGCCACCTTACAAAAACTGTAAAGAGGGATGGAGGATGTAACTTACTTGGTGCTGTGTCTGGCTAGCAGGCACAAAGCGCTGGATTTGTGCAGCAGTAAACCAGATGTGATAGCATAAACATGTACTCTCTGCACTTAGGAGGTGGAGGCTGGAAAATCAGAAGTTCGAGGTCATCTTCAACTATAGAGAATTAAGACTCGGCCTCAAAGAACAAAACAAAAAGGAAGAAGCAAGCAAATAAAATAAGATAAACTGAAGGAAACTAAAATGCCAACAAACTACAGACACACAATAGTCAAATGAACAGTATTCTTGAAAAGGCTTGATTGGGCCACCATTTTATAAGCCTCATTTATGATGCTCTGTAGCAGAATTATGAAAGATAAAATAAGACAGAACATCCATATAGCCACAGCATGCCTGACTTGCTAACAGAATGAATGATTGGCAGTGCCATCCCAGAAAAAAAAAAAAAAAGCTCCTGTTTAGCCAAAGAAGACCATAAGTTAAGCCATGTTCAACTTGACATATCTTTGAGACACCTGGAAAGGTGTTGTCAAAAAATGTTTTTTTCAAACCATTTAATGTGTGATTCTTACCTGGCCAGACAAGGACAGCTGTGATCTGTCTGCATAAAAATGATGATTGAACCTGTAATCATCAATGAGATTACCCAGAAGAGGCTTGGAAAGAGAGAGGGCCTGGGATTCTTGAAAGAGGCTTTTTGTTAATGGCTGGTTGAGAAGGAAAAGCCTGAAGTGACAAGAACCCTTTTGTAAATGCATACATGAAGGATAATTAGGCCCCTGATGGCAGAAATCAGTAGGAAGGACATTGCGAGGAGGGAAGATAATGAGCTAAATCATTCAGGACAAAGTGAGCAAGGCAGATGAAGACAAAGCAAGAAGCCAGAGGCTAAGAGGGAGATAAAGCTGAAAGGCCTGTCACATGATGAAGAGTCTAGAATGTCTCTGTGAATACCCGTTGTTTTTAAAGATGAGAGTCCTGATGACAGGGCTCTGGGCCAGATGTCTGGTTATCACCTGCAGGAACTTTACTTTCATATATATATATATTTTTTAAATTATTTCAGTCTATTTACTTTACATCCCAAGAGTACCCCCTCCTTCTTCTCCTCCCAGTACCTCCCTTCCCTTCCTTTTCCCTCTCCCCTCTGCCCCCCCCCCCCGCGCCTCTCCTCATATCAACTCTCCGAAGCACATCAAGTCACATCAGGACTGAACATATCCTCATCCCCTGAGGCCAAGAAAGGCAGAGCTGCCAGGGGGAAGTGATCCAAAAGCAGGCAATGGATAGAGTCTATGTTAAAAACAGCCACCACCACCACCACCCCCCTCCACTCACCAGATGCCCCATATGAAGACCCAGCTGCCCAGCAGCCACATATGCACAGGGGGCCTAGGTCCAGAGCATGCATGTTCCTTAGCTGATGCCAGAACTTTATTCTTTTATCTTTTTATGTCAGACTAATAAAATATTTTTGAACATGATATAAGCAGTCTTTAGCTACAGAGATGAAATTATCTGTTGTTGTTTTTCTGTTTTCCCTAAATATTAATATGTGTTTGCTCTGTCTTAGAACTGGCCTTGTTTTGGTTTTTTTGTTTTGTTTTTTTTTCCATGATGGACAGTGGTTAGAAACTCAAATTGCCTTGAGAGATCATGCAGGGAATGTTAATAGGGCAGGTGGATGGGGTGCAGGGGAATCAAAGAATATCAGTAGGTGTGACATGCTTCTCTTTTAAAGAATTCAAATCTAACTTGAAAGATAAAATGGAGGCCTGCAGGGACTCCACAGAGCTCCTCTATATACAGTCAGCCCAAGGACCCCAGGAGTGTGTTGGTCTCTGGACCAGATTTTGAAGGATTAGGTAAAGAAGGTTGTTGAAAATTGGAAGGTACGAACTTGACAGGCATGCTAAAATGCACCAGGGGAGGATTACAGCCTCCCCTCCCTTACCTTCAAGGTCAGGGGAGGGTCCTCCCACTGCAGAGGAGAAAGATGAGAGGGCCAGAGCCAATGCTTGACAGTAGCTTGGATCTCCCATTATGGCTGCCTGCCTGAAAACAGGAGCTCAGCAGAGTGGTTTTTCAGGACCAAGTGGAAGCACCAGAGCCTACGACTCCTGGTCCAGACTAGGCTGCTGGCAATGTGGATGGGATCTGTAACCACCAGAGTGGTGGCCTGAGAGCCGCAGTTTCCTTTCCTCCTCTGAGAATGAGGGCCAGTCAGGAATTAGCTTGCTCTTCTCTCCTCTTATTTTTGATGAACAAGTTAATAAAGCTGTAATTTTATAAAGAAGACAGGAAATTGATTCTTTACTGGGTGGATGATCGACAGTGCCAGCCACAGGGGAAGCAGTTGATCAGAGAACCTCTCCTGAAGGCAGGTCAATTGGTAAAATACGGACAATCGTGCAATTGGCTTTTTGTGGAATGAATGAGGGGCAGGGAGCGCTACCGGACCATGATCCAGTTCTTTAGCGTACAACCACTCACAGTATTGAGAAAAATCTTAAGCATCAGGTAAACAATCAATGCATTGAGTCAGTTGGTCATATTTGACTTTTTGAATGTTCCCTCAGAAAGTCTAGAAAATGATCATATTAAAAATCTGATTTTTATTGGCCTAATCTTCCTTTCTTCCTTCCTTTCTTTCTTTCATGACCCACTGAGTATAATTAATGCTGCCTGTATGTGCACAAGTGTTCTGCTAAGCCACCAGAGCAGAAGCAACCAAGTGGTGGCCACATCTTCCACTAAAATGACTGTCTCTCCTCAAGTAGCCATCAACAGCCTACAATTCCTTGGCTATATGTGGGGCACTGTGAGGGCCTCTCCACAGTGTTCTTGAGTTCATACAGGCAATGGCCATGTCATGTCTAGAAGACAGATTTTTACAGCACTCTTCCCCATTACATTTGTTCCTCCCCTTCTTCTACAATGTCCCCTGCCTTGTGGGCATGAAGAGGATGGAGGGGATGGAAGGAAGCATGTTAATAAAGATGGCCATTGAACAGACCACAATCATTTAACCCTCGGTTCTTTGACCACTTACTGCATTAACCACTGCTCACTGCAAAAAGAAGCTTTTCTGACCAAGACTGAGGGCAACACAAATACATAGATATGAATATAAACATGTAGAAGGCAGTTTTATATATCCATACGTGCATAAGCACAGACATTGCATGCACAGTAAAGCTGTTGGTTACTTTGCTTATCAATGAAGTGGACAAAAACCTCCAGGTGTGACATTATGCCCATTTTACAGATTCCATCCTTTCTCCCTCAAGGGGAAGAGAAAAAAAAATAAAGACAGTGCTATCTGCAGCTGGAGAAATGGCTCAGTAGTGAAGAGCACTTGTTTACAGTGCGATGCATTTCGATGTCTGCTCGATCATGCAGTGGCGTTACATGGTAAAAATTCACTCAGAGGACACAGATTATCTTAATGCAAATACACCCCAAACCAGTTCTGACCAGATCAGCCAGTTGCCTCCAGTACTCTGATATGTTTCAAGATGAGTTTGATCACAAAAGGGGAGCTACTAAGGGGTTTCTAAGGAGCTCTGGGTAGGAATGATCGATTGTGTGGAGAGGGGTGTGTGTGTGTACTTTCAACTTGATGCAGGTCCCAGATTATTGTTTTGTTGAGAGAGGGATGTGTGTATAGCTCAAGCCACACAGAGTTCCAAATTTGCTAGACTTTCCCTGTACTTACCTGCCTTATCACAGCTAAGGAGAGGACATTTTACAGGAAGAGTACCTTGGATCTTGGAGTTTGTGAATTAATGTGAATTAATCAATAAATCCTACAATAAAGAAATTGGATTGGCTTTGTTCTACTTCATGATAGCCAAATTAATTTGGTATCCTTGAAATATATCTATGTGAAATGCCATATTTTCACACAGAATATATCATTAAGTTTCTGTTTTGTACCCTTTAGAGGAATTTTAATCCAGCAACATGGCTGCTCTGGCAAGGGATCACATCCAAAGACCTAGGTCTGTGTGATACACATGCCCTCAGTATATACACTTAATCCCTTTGGATGGAATACACACACACACACACACACACACACACACACACACACACACACACACCTTTAATCCCAAAAATGATGTCTAATTGAGGGACAGACAAAGTGATGAATCAGCAAAGGATTTGACAGAATGAGTTACAGATAGTATACACACAACTCTCACAAGGACAGGAAAGAGAAGCTACTGAAGAGCAGTGTAGAAAGAGAGAGAGAACAGGAGAGTTCATGGAGACAGTACAGTAGAGTTTTTAGAGACAGTAGAGTTTGTAGAGAAAGTATAGTTCGGTGCAGTTCAGTTGAGTTCATGCAATTCAGTGGGAAGCTTAGAGAAGCCAATTTGAATCATTCAGCTTGAATGGGAGTTTTGAGCCAGAACAGCTGAGTTGAACCAGCCAGCCAGAGTTCAGAAAGAACTGAAAAGAGTATGCTTGTTCAGCAGTAAGTCTTGGAGGCTGAAAACATTCCAGGCCTAGGTTAGCAGATGAAGGCTGGAAGCTGAAGCCTTCAAAGTTCAGGCTTACAGAAGATAGATTGTATGAAGGCTAGAAGCTTTCAAGCCGAGGCCTAGGGATATTTAGATAGAAAGGCTCTGGGTTCATCCCAAGTCATGTATTAATAAAGCCTGGATACAGCTCTTATCTCCTCATCTGAGGAAATAAAAAGTGACATTTACAGTAACCTATGTTTTGGGACACCTGGGAGCATAAAAGCTTCACCTCCTGGATCCTGATGGCTTCAGTTTCCATAGGGCTTTGATTAAAAAAAAATTATAAAATAGTTGGAGAATATACATACCTGTTTTTCAAGGTTTTAAACTGAAGTCAATGTAGTACTTTAGAATATGACTCCTATGGGTTAAACATCCAGCAAAAGCTCTAAAAAACACATTTTTACTCTCTGTTGTCCCTTTTTCATATGAAATGTAGACAATTACAAAAATAATACACTAATGACCATAGTGTGCATAGGCATCACATAACTTTTCCTTGGGAGTCATGAATAAATGTCTGTTCATCCCAGATGGGCCACTTACAACATACCAAGCAAATGTTATCATCCAGGTCTAACTGAGGGATCCAGCGAGTTTACTGAGGTACTTACAGGACATGGGTGACTCAAAGGCAGCTCTATCACTGATAAAGCCCACCCTAGCATCAGGGACTTCTCAGAACCTTCTTGCCCAACTTGTAGGTGGTACCACCAAGATTCCCCACTCCCTTAGGGTTGAATCTTGTGAATGTTTTGTTTTGTTTTGTTTTGTTTTGTGAACTCCTTGAGTCCTAGGAGCCACTCTATTCTTTCCACCAGAAATATCTCTATTTGAAGGAAAAACTAAATGATATGCTTTTTAGATGTCGTCCTTTCATTATCATAACATCTTAAAGTGAAAAAAATCCAATTATAATTTAAAGGAAAGAATACTTATTTCTGCTGCTCACAATGAATAATTCACATTTAGTGCATCTTTCATTCATGATAACAGAGTACAATGAACCTAGAAGTGGGCATCAGTGTTCACAGACAGAGCTTTCCCAAGCCCTTCTTAACCACTAAGACAAAACCATCCACAGATGGAATTCACTGAGCTAGTTTCTGTTGACTGACATGTCACAGTTAACTGGTATTCCTCCTCCTTCAAGGGAAGAACAATGAAAACTCTTCTAGCACATCAAATAAAGTACAAAGTGCTTCCTGCCTTTGGATCAACTGCCACTCTTCAGAGATAACCCTGCTGGACAAATTGAAATAGGAGTGACTGGAAATGCATAAAAGATCAAATCTTGTGCATGTCATTTAAACACGGCAGTGGGTTTTTGACCCTTAGGGAAGCATTGACCCTTTCCAAGACTCAGTTTACTTATCAACTCAGTGGGTACAATGTTAATAATTACATATTAAAGCTATAGATTGGTCTCACATTTGCCGTGTTTTTAAATTCACAACTAATAAGTTGGTGCTGAATTTTGAAAACCTCTGAGAACTTTAGACTTAGATTCACACTGGGCATTGTTTTTCGAAGGGGAAGAGAAACAGCATGACGGTATTATTTAATGTCATCAAGTATTAACACAGAGGAGAAAAGTGCAGCGAATACATTACTCATAAACAAAATTCTTTCTAAACAGATGCATTGAGATGTATCCCACAAGGCGTCTGCAGGTCTTTAGGGACGCCAAACAATTCATTGGAACTTCTGTGCAAATTGAAGCTCGTTTCTGGAGCAATGCGTTAAAAGGGTGCAGATCGTTTATCCATGCCGTGCACTGACGGAGGGCCACAGATCACTTTTATTATACAAATGGCCCTTCAGTGATTAAGACTCCTCTCTGGCATATGGAAGGGAAAGGAATAAAAGTGAGAGAATAAGAAATGTGACCTACTCTGCTAGACAGATTGCATATATTCAATAACAAGGAAAATAGTGTGTGTGTTATCATATTAAAAAATAAAATATATTGGGAAGCACTTGAATTTCCTTTCTCAGTAATGAGAGGTACAGATGAGGATGTTCACGTCTAGTAATTTCATCAGAGCCCCATCAATGAGGCTAGAGTAAATGGTTGATATTACTCATGCCTAAGCACAAATAGGACATTATTTCACTATTATTTCTGCAAACACAGCTAGGACAACTAATGCTAATTCCAAACTATGTGTCAGAGCTCCATAAGGGTAACAACCAATAAAGAAAAAGCCTTTTTGCTAGTTTTCGGTGAAAGCTATAATACACCCATCTCTCCAGGACATTGTCAAAGAGACAAAGGCTTAGGCAGCCAGGATCTGAGAGACTGCAAGAAGCTGACTTTTAGGCAGGAGCTCAAGTAGGCAGAGTCCAACAGGCTCCACAGAGCCAGGCTGGGCAGAGCTGGCCCCTGGCTGCTCCGACCTCACTACTCCATGAGGCTTTGTCATACAGATAAAACTCTTCAGACCTCTTTTATTTTTATTTATTTATTTATTTATTTATTTATTTATTTTGAGGTCTTTCCATGTGACTTTCTGCTGATAAGTTTAGGAGGATAGATACCATCTGGGCTGAGTGGCTTCAGACCTTGGAGCTTGAAATTGAGATTTGGTACTAGATTGCCTTAGGTTAATGAGACAATTACTTTGTTTGTTTGTTTTTAAGTATAAATTGAGCCCAGTTTAGAAGTGTAAGGCTCCAAAACGTGTGCAGGTGGAAGGCCCGTACCGTGAAAGGCTTCTGTAATTTCTAAGGCTTTGATCTAATGCTAATTCTGATTTTGTTCTGATGCAAATGAATGTCGTAGACATTTGGGTTCATTTCGTAAGCTGTTGGTTATTTGGCTCAATAGTGAAATGGACAAGTGGTTTACTGCAGTGGAGTAAAAAGGTCTGAAAGGCAAAAACTTACTAGGAAACACGCTATTGAATTCCTTTGTCTTAATTACTTGAAGGAGGAAAGTAAGAAGTCAGTAGGTGATTTCCCAGTTGGGGCATGAAGGAAATATCAATACTGAGAGAAAGAATTTTTAACAAAAAGGGGGGAGGGCGAGAATTTTCTAATAGTAAAATGTACTCATTAGGGTAGCTATCTGTCAATTAATAAGGGCTCACTTTGTGGCCACACTCGTACTAAGGAAAGTTGTGAGATCAGAGACTATCACAGCCTGGGTTAAGGAGAAACCTGTAGTCTAAGTCCCACCTTGGCTGAAACATTACCTAAATTCATCTTTTTGAGCCTAAATCTCTCTTTTTTCTGCAATAAGCATAAAAAGAGCTACTTAAGGACATTATGGAAAGAATTCAAACTATAAGTGCAAAATATAAACTTGTTGGAGCTCACCAACAGGTAGACAAATTGTGCCGTGTTTTCCCAATGAAATGCCCCTGTGCTTGTCATCATCACTCATTGTGCTGCGCTACTCATTCCTCCTCACTGCTCTGCTAAACTTCCTGAAACAGTCAACTGAAGGGTGGAAGGACTTATTTTGGCTCACGGTTTCAGAGCATACAGCCCATCACAGAGGGACAGCATGGTGGTGAACATCCCCATGGAAACAGAAGCGTGTGGCTGGCACCCCTTGGTGGAACAGCTACAGAAACTGGACAAGAAGGTGGGCCAAGCGATAGACCTCAATGAGTGGCCACTTCCTCTCTAAGGTTCCATTTCCTACAGCCTCCCAGATCAGCTGCCAGCTGGGAAGCAAGTGCTCAGGAATGACCTTCTAAGGTACACCCTACATTTAAATAATGGTAACTTCTCACCACATAAGCTCACCCCCCCCCAGGATCTTAACAGTTTCAGTATTGTTTAAAAAGGGGGGGGGGCAAGCAGTGGTGGTTCATGGCTTTAATCCCAGCACTTGAGAGGCATAGGCAGGCTGGTCTCTATGAGTTCGATGCCAGCCTGGTCTACAAAGTGAGTTCCAGGACAGCCAAGGCAGAGAAACACTGTCTCAAAAAAAAAAAAAAAAAAAAAAAATCACACACACATACAAACAAACAAACAAACAAAAAAACAACAACCAAAACAAAACCTAATTTGAAACCCAAGGCAATTTCTCAACTGTGAGCATTACACTGGTGGTAAGGGATGGGGAAAGGAAATGTTCACTGGTACAGAATACACCTCTCCATTCTCAATGGGAGCAAAAACGTAAAGCAGTGTATCAAGATGGAGCCAAAGCAAGAAAGAAACCCAGCAGGGCAAACCCAACCCCTGAGCTTTGTGTCTGGCATCTGAAGCTTGTGATGACATCATCACAATAGGCTTTGGTAGCTCTCCTTTCTTCCTTTGTTGTCTGCAGATCACATGGCCTCTCTCCCTGAAGAGGTTTGACTCCACTTCGTTGTCTCCAAGTTTCCTTGGAAAGGGCCTATGCACCTGGAATCTCCAATACCTTGGGGTTTCCCCTGAGCCTTCGTCTTCATCTGCATGCTTTCGTGCACAGCCCACTCAGGACACAGAAAGAACCCAACTCCGCCTCTGCTGGCTTCCAGAATCCTGCCACAGCCTCCCTGAGCCCTTCACGCTTGTGTCCTATGCCCGCAAGCCTAGCACTCTGTGGACAACGCCACGCTGTGGGGCCCACTGGGGATGCAGCCTGGACCTCTTGGATCAGAGCTGCAGTGACTTCTTGTGTGTGCACACCTGAGCGTCCTTGGGCATCATTTTCCAACCAGAAAGGAAGGCATTACCCAGTTAATACACGGAAGGCATTGTCTTTCAAGGAACTCTCTTTTCGAATGAATTTGCATTATTATAAGTGGCAGCATTCCGCGGGTGAGAGTTTTGCCTTCAAGATACCTTTCCTTATGAGCTTCTGGGAACATCTTACACACAAAAAACAAACAAGCAAGCAAACAAAAAACAACAACAAACAGTTGCTGAATAATAAAAGGAATGGACTACTGGTTTACAAACAAGCATAGATTAATCTCAAAGTACTTATTCTAGGCAGAAAAAGAATACTTATATTTGTTCAAAATTCTAGAAAATGAACGCTATTCTACAGGAACTGAAAGTATGTGAGGGCTTACTTAAAAATGGATTGCAGAGAGACACGGGAAATTCTTGGGGTGGTGTGTATATGCATTTCCTTTAGCAGGGGGATAGCCTCATTTTATATATATATATATATATATATATATATATATATATATATATATATAGTTTTAAAAACTATATATATATGTATAGAATTGTATATCACTTGTAGTTTGGTAATTATACCTCAGTAAAGCTTTTAGAAGAAACAATGCTCATAGCAAGTTCTCAATAAATGCAAGCTTCCCTCTTTAAGTTTTTGACTTAACGTGCATGAGATCAAATATGATGAGGCGAAGTCAGTTGAAGCTACATAGCATTGGCATGGTTTTGTCTGTTCATTATCTTTCTTCTCCACATAATAGGACCTTTTCTTTATAAGGAAACCCTTTCTCCTTGGATCAAAAAAACAGCTCTTGTTGAAACTGCCAGTCACAGAGGTTCAGCACCTAGCCTGCTCAGGGGCAAGCATTGCAGATTGCTCCTTCAGATCCCTGGAGGCCTGCAGCCTTCTCCAGAGAATTGCCCTTCTAGGGTTACTAGAGCTGCTGGGCCTATGGAAAGTCAGATCAAAGGTGCTCAGGAGATTACATCCCCCTCTAGGAGAGCCATAACCAATGACTGGTGCTAAAGGGCAGAAGCCCAGTTCCCTGGCTAAGCAACAGGAGTAAACACTGATGATGCTTCCAGCTCCCCAGAGGTCATACAGAATTTCACAGTCTGTGCTTGCAGCTTGGATCTCATTAGGGATGGTTTGGATAAGTGTTCTACAGAGGTCTGCAAGTTATAGGGTTGGACTCCAGCTTGTGGCATGATAGGAAAGGGGTAAAAGATTTAGATGACCCACCTGGTAAAGAAGGTTTAGGACATACCTTTTAGGAGATCCTAAAACCCTAGTCTCTATTTCTTTCTCTCTCACGTCCCACCCATGAGGTGAACAAGCTTCCTCTGCCACATAATCCTATCAAAATATTCTGCCTTGTCACAGGTCCTAACACGATCACGCCAATCATCCAAAAAAAAAAAAAAAAAAAAAAAAAGCCAATAAAACCTTTGGTACTGGGGACTAAAATAAACCTTTCTTGAGTTGGTTGTCTCTGGTATTTTGTGATAGTGATGGAAAGCTAATACATTTTGCTCTTGCTGTTATATTATCATTTTCCCCTAGGATAACTTCCTTCATAAAACTGCTTGTACTTCAACCTGACCTAAAACATCACCGATCCTTGATGATTGTATGAAAATGACTAAAGAGAAAAGGGTAGCTCATGAAGTTCTGTGAACCAAAAAACAGATGGCAACTACCACTCTAGTCTGGGAGATTTGTCCAGGAGTCAAGTTGTGATCCTGGCTGGCCTCCTGAGGGTATCATGGATATTTTTCAAACTTGAGTTAGGACTCAAGTTTTTCTTCTGTGCACAAGAGGACACGAAGATGTAGCAACAAAGCTCCAAATTCCCATGGGCTCTCATCTTGTAAAAAGACTAATTTGAAAGAATACTAAATGGGAAGGCTCAGAGTGAAACCCACACAATGGGTAGATCTTTGACGTTGGCCCTTTCTATTTTGAGGGTATGTTACCAACAAACACCCCATTGATCCATTAGTGATTTGGCTTCAGTTTCTGTCACTTAAAATAGAATGAAAACTGAATAACACATCTAGTAACCAGAGGAACTAATGCTTTCTGTCCTTGCCTTATGAGTTAGCCATGTAGGCAGCTTAGATTGGATCAAACTGCTCTTACAGGGGAAAATACAAGAAAGAGCCAACCCTGAATTTCCAATTTTGCCTTTCAGACTCAGAGACTAGCTTTCATGTTATGCCTTTTATGTTATTTTGGATTAGAAGTACAACTTGTATATTGAGCTACAATCAAATATAAAAAACAAATGTCTCACATCCCTGCATTACTACTTGTTAGTCATTCAGATTGTTTTTTTTTTTTTTTTAATTTGGATAGCAAATGGGGCCCTTGCACAGACTGCTTGTACTTAATTACACAGAGGGAATTGGGGAGCTAATCTTAGGTTGCTCCCCTTAAAAGCTATGATTTTCTCACAGACACAGCATAATCACACAAAAACTCATATCACCAAGGAAAAAGGCAATCTTAATGGCAGATGATATAAAAATGACTTCCTGTGGAAGCTGGGCTTACAAGTGTCCTGAACCTTTACTAAATCATAAGGATAGCAGGACCATTAACTGCTTGGAGACATTTCAAATTGATATTTGCCATTTCGTGCGGAATATTGGAATAGCACTTCCTTGGCTTGGCTAAAGTCAAACTAATGACGTGAAAATTACTATTTTAATTCATTTAATGATTGCTTGATGATTTAAAGCTCCTTGCTTCCCTTTTGGCATATTTTTTATTAGCCCACAAAAAGATGAAATAGATAAAAACACATCATGTAAAAATAGGTTGTATGCAAAAATACCCAGTGTTTTCACATGGAATTTTGACGGAGTGAAGAGTTAGATCCAGTAATATTAAACTTCAAGAAAACAGGAGTTGGGACAGCAAGATGGCTCAGTTGGTAAAGGCACTTGCCACTAACCCTGAGTGTGTACTCCTGAGTGTGACCCTGGGGGGTGGGGCGGGGAAGCCAGGCCACCAGGGGGAGCTGGTCCAGAGCTAGAGTCAGGAAGTGTCCAAACCCCAGAAATCTCATCCTGAGATCAAAAGTAGTAAAACTGATCCCTCTCTGCCCTGGGCCTGCACGCCTCAACACATGTACTGCTGTGCCTCCACTCTTACCCTCCTGAGGGGTCACATAGCCCGGCAGCCAGGTTAAGCTTACTCTCCCCTTCTAAGGTAATACCCAGCAGCACCTGGAATGCCTCCCTAGGCAAACATATGAAGCATCCTGGGCACCCTGGCCCCGGATCAATAAAGTATACTCACCCCCATAGCCTCTACTCAGCCCACAGAGGTTTAAATAGCCTTTGTTACTCCCAATTAAACAAGCTGCCTCCCTGGAGCTGTCCCTGGAGAAGTCTGTTTCTCACACACTCACACATGCCGAGATCTTGCACTGTACCCACCTATTCCCGTCAAACCTCACTCCCTCCAGTCCAACCAGGTGAACAACAGCCTGGAGGTACTGAGGGGGAAGCAGATGTGGGGTGGCAGCGTTGACTTTCTACGTGGTTTTCTTCTGATCTTGTAACACAATAACAACCTAACAATAACAGTAACAATAACGTCTCTGGGTCTCTTTTGAGAAATGAATGGTCTACATACTCCTGTTAAAAGTGCTTCACAAACACCTGCACACAGCACAGACCCAGCCAACACAATCCAGTGACAGCCATGCTTATTGCTACATGTTGAATCTTCTGCAGGAATTGTCCACTCTTTTTTTTTTTTTTTTGAAACAGGGTCTGCCCTTGGCCTGAAATTTGACTAAGTAGGAGAGGCGAGCTGGCCAGTGGACTTCCAGAGATCTATGTGTCTCTGCTGCCCTCCTCCCCATCACTGGGGTTATGCCGCCATGCTCAGCATTTTACATGGGGTCTGGGGACCAAACTCAGCTCCCATGCTTGCCAGCCAAATGCTTTGCCAACTGAGCAGTCTCCCAAGACCCCCCACTGTAGTTTTGAACTTCAGTTAACATCCACCTTCTCCTATCTCTCTCTGACTCTTTGAATTCCATGGGCTACAAGGAAAGTTGTAAGTAGTTAACCTGACCAGACTAGAAGGGCTGGGAGACAGATTATTTTTTTTTCCAATGGCCTTGCCTTTGTCTAGTTTGCCTTTGATAAATACTTTTCTTTGAAACTTTTTATTTTCTATTTTTCTTATATGTATATATATAAATATATATAAATATTTATAAATTTAATATATATAATATATAATTATATTCTAATATATAATTATATATATATATTCCCATTTTCTTTAGATGGAACAGGTTTTATTGCCATAGTCCCTAGGACTCCTGCTTAGGTCGTGTTCTAGGTTTATTTTTGTTGCTGTGGCAAATATCCCAACTAAAAGGACAGGCTTTATTTGGCTTACAACTCCAGGTTACAATCTATCCTTGCAAGGAAAGCACAGGGGCTAAAGTTTCAAACACCTTAACTTACCGCTTTCACAGTCAAGAGATGAGAGAAGCAAATTCACCTGTGCTGCTGCCTGATTACTCAGCATTCAGCTGGCTTTCTTTACCCTTATATAGTCCAGAAACCCCCGATACCTAGGGAATAGCACCGCTCACAGTGGGCTGTGTCAGTTAGCAACTGAGACAATCCTCCACATGCCTACAAACTACTCTGTGCCCAGCAATCCTCCTCAATGGGGACTCTGGTGATTCTAGGCTGTGTCAGGTTGGCAGATGAAGCTAACCAGCCCTGCCTGCCTACTTTACTCGTGTTACTTTTCTTCTTTTGCCTCGGAGAGGCAGACTTTGTAGATGCTGAATGAGGGCAAAACAGAAGATGTGTCTGTGAATGGGATTTACCAAGTCATTGGCATGGTGGCTCTCAAAGGCAGAGGAATCAAAGCCATGCAGAAGCGAAGCTTGCCCAGGTGGATTTACATGGCCTGCTCTGAGAACAAGGGGCCTTACAGCTCAGGTGAGACAAAAAACCAAACAAAACAAAAAACCCTGAAACAAATCTGGGCAAAGAGGGTTAGGAAGGTGCATTTACACAGCAGGTACAATAGCCAAAAAGGAACAGGAGAAAGAATTCACTGGAACTTAACAGTAATGGGACACATGGAGCTCTTTGAAGTGGGACTTGGAGGTGACAAGATTAAAAAGAGTCTTTCAGTCCTTATAAGTAGTCTGTAGGTAATGGAATGATGGCTCAGCAGCTAAGAGTGCTCGCTGCTCTTGCAGAGGGCCAGAGTTGAGTCTCCTGAACCCATGTGGTTCCTTAGCACCTATAACTCCAGCTCCAGGGAATCCAGAACCCTCTTCTGGCCGCCATAGGTATCTACACAGACACACACAGAGAGACACACACTTGGTTTATGTTCTAGTGGGGATCAAACCTGGGCTTCGTGCATGCTAGACATATATTCTAACCACTAAGCCACACCAACAGCCCCTGAACTGATGATGGTTTTGTATCAATGTGTGTTTATTGTAGAAATGTTAAAGACAAATTAAAAAGCCTTTAACTTATAGTTATTAGCACGTATGGGGGCAGGGGTTACGGCTCAGCAGTTTAAAAGCATTGGCTTCTCCCCCAAAGGACCAATGTTCATTTCCCAGCACCCAAATGGCAGCCCACAACTGCCTGTAACTCCAGATTCTGGAGATCTGGGACTCTCACCAAACATACAAGCAGGCAAAACACCAATAGGCTTAAAACAAAAATTTAAAAAAATACATACACTTTTATTTTGTTTTGCTTTAGCTTGTCTCTTGTAATTTGTTTGTGTTTTGAGACAGGGTGTCTTTGTCTAGCTGTCCTAGGCTCACTTTGTAGACCAGGCTGAACTCACAGAGAATAGCCAGCCTGTGCTGGGATTAAATGTGTAGGCCCAGTGTTTATTTGTATTTGAGTCAAGGTCTTCTGTAGCCAGCCTGACCTCTAACTTGCTATGTAGCTGAATTAGCCTGAAACTCCCGAATCTTCTGCTACCACATTGCAAGAGCTGGGATTGGAGCCGGGGAAAGTGGTACACACTTGAGGCCAACCTGGTCAATAGATCAAGTTCCAGGACAGCCAGGACTACACGGGCAATCTTGTCCCAACAAAAAAGAACAAGAGCCAGGATTACAGGTGTGACTCACCACCTAGTGACATAGTCAAATTCGGTTGTCTATTTGACAAAACCTAGAGCCACCTCGGAAGAGAGAACCTCAACTGAACAATGCCCAGATCTGAATGGCCTGTAGCCATGTCTGTGAGGCCTTTTTTGACTCTGGTAATTAATGTAGGGCAGCCCACTATGGATGATGTCATTGCTAGGCAATTGGGCTTGAGCTACATAAAAAAGATAACTGAGCTGGGCACCGGTGGCACATGCCTCTAATCCCAGAGTTCAGGAGGCAGGGATAGGCAGATCTGTCTGAGTTCAGAGTTCCAGGACTGCCAGGGCTACACAAAGAAACCCTGTCTCAAAAAAGCAAGACAAGAAAGGAGGAAGGAAGGAAGGAAGGAAGGAAGGAAGGAAGGAAGGAAGGAAGGAAAAAAGAAAGGAAGATAGGAAGGAAACTGAGCAACCCAGAGAGTGAGCAGGTGAACAGTATCCCTCCATGCTACAGTTTCTGCTTGATTTCCTGCCCTGGCTTCTCTGTCATGGTGTTTATCACAGTAATAAAACGCAAACTATGACACTTGGCCTCACGTATACTTTTTAAAGGCACATTTAGAGCTCTCTGTAAAATCTTTGCCTTGTATTTAAAGTTTGATAAATCATCAGTATTTCCCTACAGTAGGTTTTTAAGTTATTGTATTTGATATAAGCACAGAAGAAAACAAGTATCTGTTTTCATTGAAACATTATTTTTTTATTTGAAAAAAAAACTAAAATAGGCTAAATATGATGGCAGATGCTGAAAGCACTATACTCGCGAAGGGAATGCAAGAAAACAGCAGCTCTGTGGCCAGCTTGGCTACATAATGAAACCCTGTCTCAAACAGACAAAGAAAGAAATCGCAAACCAAACAAAATCTCACTAAACGTGAAGAAATATTCTTGACTTCATAAATATCCATTGAGCGTGTACTGTGTGCCAAACACTGCTCTCTGTGCCATGGGAATCCAGTAGCAGACAAAGAAGACAGCAATATTTATGCTCACTAAGTATACTCTAGTAATTTATATTCTGGTGTAGATGTTATACATTTTTCATTGTATGGCTCTTGTCACAATGACTCATCCCTATCTGGTAAGGAACCACAGACAACACAGGAACAAATAGTCATGCCAGAGTCCCAATAAAACTTTATTTACAAGGACTACACTCACACACACACACTCACACACACACACACACTCTCACACACAAACACATACATATAAATGTATATAGGGCTTAGGGTGTATCTCGGTTGTAGGATACATGCTTAGCACATATCAAGTCTAGGTTCAATTCCCCCCGTAAAAGGCAGGTAGGCAGGTGTTGACGGTTAAGACAACCTGTGTGTATCTTGTCCTCTGCACCCGGGATCTAAGGACCTGAAAGAAATGAGTGGACTACCGTCTGAAGCTGTAGACAATGTTCACTTTCAGTGTGCTTTTACACACACGTTTAACAAAGAAAGCAATGATCTAAGGAAGGCTGAGTTCAAAAAAACATGGTCAGAAAAACATGTAAATAAATATTAGTGAACACACGCTAAATATTAACAGAACAGCCCATTCCCAGAACTTTCTCAGGACAGAACAATTTAAACATAGTTGCTTGGCAAGATTATAGATTATATCTAGAAAAGCGCCCAAAAAAAAGGCATATCTACATCCAGATTGAGTTCTACAGCTATGTATGACCTGACATACAACAAGAATAAGCATATCTTATAAGCTGAATGTAAATTTGTTTTGTTTTGGTTTGTTTGTTTGTTTGTTTTTCACAACAGGGTTTCTCTGTGTAGCCTTGGCTGTCCTACACTTGCTTTGTAGATCAGGCTGGACTTGAACTCACAGAGATCTGCCTGCCTCTGCCTCCCTTGCTGGGATTACAGGCATGCGTCACAAAGCCCAGCTTGAATATAAATATTTAACACAGGAGACGTGAAATCACCTCCAAGGACAATCCAGGAAACCAAATGCACCTGAGGTACAAGACCTTTATGTTTTTTCCTGGAGACTCCTCTCACCGTTCTCCAAGGCACTGTTCAGCATTCGTCCATCTTCTGACAGTAGGTAGGTAGGAAGGTAGATAAATGGACACATGGTAGGTTGGTAGTTTCTTGAACTATTAACAGTGACTAACCCCTTTCAGAGAGCCAAAAATCTTACCAACATGTATACCTTTTATGGTAAATTTTGTAGGTGTTTTGGTGCCACTCAAAGTTCTAATGTATTTTTCATTATTTATTCCCTAGCTATATCACGCTACAATTAATGTACAATGAATGCGTATCTTTTGGTATTTGTATATGTGTGTGTGTACATGTATATGCAAGTACATTTGCCTATGCATGTACATATGTACATCACGTGTTTGCTATCGTGCTCCCCCTCATTTGTTGAGACCAAGTCTCTCACTAGACCTGGAACCTGCCATTTCAGCTAGGCTGGCTAGCTAGCAAGATCTGACTGTAGCCATCTGCCCAGCATTGGAGTTCAGATGTGAGGCTTTTACGTGGCTGCTGCGTCAGAACACGGGTCTTTATGCTTGCACAGCAAGCACTTCGTATCGTTTTCCTCAGCTCCTGAATGAATTTTATTTATTGTGAATTTAAATATTTTTTAAAACTCCCTAGAAATAAAATTGTTGGACTAGAAGATTTTAAATTTTTCAAGGCCATAAGCACATATCTATACACACATAATATTCAATATTTTCCTTTGTAAGAGTTGGCTTGGTCACGGTGTCTCTTCACAGCAATGAAAACCCTAACTAAGACAACCATCATGTTCTGGATGTAACCTTTCTTACGTGGTTTATATCTGCCATCACATTTACATATGGCATATAATAGGATCGCTACACCTAATATTAAATAATTAAGAACATAGTTTGGCCTAATGGAGCGAGGGTAATAGATAAAAGAACCATGTATTTAAAATAACCAAAATTTACCTATTTTAGCTTGGTTTACTTTGTTTCTCCTGTTTTTATATTTATTCATATTTTATGAATTATCTTACTTATATGTAAATTGTTAGAAATGGCAGTTTGGAAGGAGTCACTGTAGTTTATGTCCTTTTGTTAGTGAAATAAAAATATCCAATTAATATTGTAATAGGACATTTTAGGTAGTAATTAAATCAAGAGACATTTAAGGTATAAAACATCATGAATGTTGTTGTTATTAGAGATTGATGTCTTTTATATAATTCGATAAGAGTTAACCCAAATCTTTGGGTTTCTCTAGCTAGAATAAATGGAGTTAAAGCATAATTGTAAAACAAGTTTTTTGCTTTGTTTTGTTTTAATCCAGAACTGTACTGAATTGGCCAGTATTTTGTAGTCAGCTATAATTTGACATTTTTCTTTCCACTAGTTTCCCTCTAATTTTTTCTCTTCTAACTTGCCGGCTTCACTATTCTGGAGACTTATCCTAATATTGAAAAGCCTTTGAAAAGAAAGTTACAAGCATTTTTGTTTTGTCTTGTTTTGTTTGTTTGTGTTTTAGCTTGATGGGAACTTCCCCAAGCAGGTTTTAGTGGTAGTAGCCATGCTCTCCACAGCCTCTGGCCAACCACAGTCTCTGATGAGCTCTGATCTCACTGTTCTGCCTACAGCAGCATCCAAGGTTTCCCTCTGAGCCTGCTGCTGCAGAGATGAGCCTTAGAGATCAGGGCTCTGCCTTGCATTCTTGGGGGAAGCAAGCACATCTTCAAAGGCCGGTATGGCCCTGGACTCAGCCGCAGGGGCCTGCTGTTATAATTATGTTTTGCTGGGAGCTCAATGTCAGGGTCATCTTGTACAGTCAGGCTCTCCGATTCTGCTGTAAGTCTAGTCTTTTTTTTTTTTTAAGCTTCTCCTAGATTTCCTTGTGCTGCCTCTAATATTTTTATATCTATCAAATAAAAAGCAACCAAATAAGTGCCTTCTGTGATGTCTGACTCTCACCACATCTCCTTTGAAAACGTCTTGGGTCAGCTCTGAGCATCCATGCTGTGCTTGACATGACATAGAAAAGACTCCAATTCAGTAATTAAGAAAAACAGGCATGCAGAGTGGTGGTGGCACATACCTTTAATCCCAACACTTGGGAGGTAGAGGCAGGCAGATTTCTGAGTTCAAGGCCAGCCTGTTCTACAGATTGAGCTCCAGTACAGCCAAGGCTACAAAGAGAAATCCTGTCTTGAAAAAAATAAATAAAAGAAAATCAGGCAGACCAGGTGTGGTAGATGCGTACCTTTAATCCCAGCACAAGGGAAGCACTGTATTCCAGTGGTCTTCAAAGTGAATTTACAGAAGAGCCAGACTATTACACACAGAAACCCTGTCTGGGTGTTGTGGGAGAGAAAGAAAAATAGACAGAAGCACAGTTTAAGGCTGTATTTTTCTTTTATTGTTGTGGGAGGTGTTGTTTTGGCATTTTCTTTGTTTATATTTTTTAAGGGACAAGTAACAGTATTAAGCAACTCTCCCTCTCCCTTAGACAAAGCAGTAATGTGAGCTGACTTGGTTTGCTGGCGTAGATGAGAGGCAACATAGTTCCCACAGAGCCCACATGCCCTCTGCCCACTCTGGATGTTACCTCTCTGAGAGCACAATTCCAGCCTCAGATATCCATAGTGCTCTGCCCCTGGGCTTTATCTAGGCACAAGGATATAACTGCCCCACACAAGAGGCAGCTACTGAGCCCCTCAATGGAGCAGTTGTCCAGTTGTCCATGGCTTAATTTTTGATTTTATTTCTGTGAAGGGACATCATGACCAAGGCAACTCTTATAAAAAACAACATTTAATTGGGGCTGGCTTACAGTTTCAGGAGCTTAGTCCATTATCATCATGGCAGGAAGCATGGCAGCATGCAGGCGGACATGGTGCTGGAGATGGGCTTAGAGTTCTACATCTTGAGCCAGAGGCTGCAAGGAAGAGATTGTCACACTGGCAAACCTTGAGCATATATAACCTCTAAGCCCCACCTCCACAGTGACACATTTCCTCTAACAAGGTCACACCTTCTCCTATAAGGCCACATCTCCTAATAGTGCTACTCCCAATGGCCAAGCATTTAAACACATGACTCTATGTGGGCCATACCTATGCAGACCACCACACCCAACCTACAGTGTGGTCTACACCACAGACCTACAGTGGCCTACCAATGCCACCTTCATGTGCATTCCATCTTTCTTATGTGGGTTACCATTCCCTCACCAGATACTGGGGATCACTTCCTCATCTCCTAGTATTCCAAGCCTTGTCTTAACTACCACAGAAACCTGATGAAGGAAACAGTGTAATAATGTAGAGTTGTATATCCACATTATACAGCCTTGGGCCTCCATTGCCCGACAATGTAGACACTAGCCATAAGTGGCTTTTCAAAATTTAGTGCAAGCCAGGCGTAATGAGAGAGGCCTACAATCTCAATAAATTGGGAGCCTGAGTCAGCAAGATTATAAGCTCAAGGTCTGCTTAATAAGACTCCCATTTCAAAATAAAGAGTCAGAAGATGGCTGGGGATATGGATCAGTGGTCAGGCATTTGCTTAGCATGCCTGAGGACCTAGGTTCAGCCTCCAGCCTCAGGGACAGGGCCTTAGAGGCACATGAAGCTTAGTGAAAATTAAAAACCCATTTGCCCAATTGTACTAGATACACTTCAAGTACTTAGTGCGTGCATGAGGCTATTGACGTCAATGGAAGCGTGTTTAGATTAGCTTCCTCAACAAATATCTAATTAGAGACTTAGTTTGACTATCTGTATACTAGGAAGACATGTCTGTTCAGTCAGTAATGTAAAGACATGGGCAAAGACAGACATATAAAAGTGAAGAAAACATGCCTCCCCCCCTTTTTAACGGATGATAAAACCGTAAAGGAAGAAGCATACAGAATACAAAGGCAGTTAGTGCCACCTCTGATGGCCTAATGCCAGTCTTGCCTTCCAGGCTCCCTCTCCCTGGAGGGGCTGATTAGAACATAAGGGACAAGAGATCCTCAGCCTAGCAAAGAGTAGGGAAGAGATGGAGTAGTGATTTTTTTTTCATCTTCACTGATCACGGCTTCCTGTTATGAAATATAACTGGATTTTAGAGGGTCTGGGGTGAATTAGGGAGGATGGCAGAGATGTGGTAAGTACAGAAAGAGAAAGGAGAACCAGGTGGTTTCTGCCATTTCCTTCTATCCATGGGGATGCCCTAACTCTATGACACACCAACTACAACAACAACACAACAAAGAGAGGAGGAAAGTTGCTTTATAAAATGCAGATCCTCTGGGCCTCACACAGACCCATGAAACTGGAAGCTTTGGAGACTGGTCCAGTGTGATGACAGACAGCTAAGTTTAAGAGCCACCAATGAGGCAGAAAAACCAGAGAGCTCCCAAATGAGATTTTTTTTTTTTTTGGTCTAAATCCCAAGTGTGGGATATGGGCCTATTTCAAATTGCCCACAGCAGCTGACTATGTTTTGCCTTATGCTCCAGGAGAGGCATGATTTTGCCAGCGGCAGATAGTTTCTGTGGCTGTGTGATATTGGGGATTCTGCGGACTTTTCAGAGGCCCTGGGCTAGGGCCTTGAGAGGTGTGGTGGGTTGTTGTTTGGTTGCTATTGGCTGTTGCTGGTCATGGTTTGTTAAGTAGTCATTCCCAAAGAAGAAACAAGAAGAAGAAATTAGATATCTTAATGGCGAAGATCAAACTAGCTCCAAGGAACCCGACACCCCTAATCAGCAGGAAGTCGTCTAATGATAACATCACCTCCTTTTCTTTCTGTCCTTTTTTTCTCTCCTGTCTAGTGTCAGGGGGCTGAATGGGTGGGAAGAGGGTGGAAGAGGGTGGAAGAAAGAAGACCCTACAAAGTGCTAAATGCAGGCTACAGATTTGCAAGAGGCACACATCCGCCTCCTAGAGGATATCAGGAAGAAGAGAATCAGAGATGCTCCTGCCAACAGCCAGACAACCATCAGAATCTCAGCCTCTTTGTCAGGCATCAGCTAACACACACACCTGAATAAGGCCAGCATAGATCGCTGACCATCTAACTTATAAGCTAAAAGGTCTGTGGGTGGCTGACGATCCCAAGATATACAACTAATGCACGCTCTATTGGCCGGATGCCCAGATTCAGTGACCTGTTGATTGCAAGTTGACTGGCAACAGTGGCTGCTCTATAAGCTCTGATTTCATTTTCCTCTGAAGTTACATGCTGGGTGGAAATTCATCCATCACTTCTGTTAAAACTCACATGGTACCCATGGAATCCCACACCACGGGAGAAATGGGTTTCTCTAGGCCAAATTGAAAGCATAAAAGTTTGCCTTTATTTTGAAAGCCAAGGCTTCAGCCACCTCTGAAGAGAATGGGCTCTTGCCACTAAGATTTCATCTTTCTTCTCTGGAAGGGAGGTTGGCCTCTGCCAGCAGCAGCGGGGCACAGCGGTCTGCTTTAGGATGAGTCCTAGATGGAGCTTCCTGATGTCTCTCAGGGTACTCTCCCTCCATCTCCGTGTGGGTGAGAATTATAGGTTATAACAGTGTTCCACTGTGACTAGAATAAAAAGAGGCATGAGTTTAGGGAGTCATAACACCTGAGATCAGGGCAGTCAGAGCTCCTACATATGGAATGAGGCTACTCCAAACTGAGCTATGTAGGAAGATTAAAATAATGGGTTTTGAAGACATAGTCTCCAAAAAAATAAGTAAATATTACTAATACTTTTATATTAGCCATACATTACTAACATATACTATATATTATATTACTACATAGTAACATATTACCAATAATTTTATATCACATATATATTACTAATATAGATATTAGTAATTTATATGGACTATATAATAAGACCATCCTTGAGCTATAGTTGGTTATTACAATAGCCAATTTCCCCTGTTTCCTTTAGTTTTTTAGTATGCAGTAACTAAATAATTTGCTAAAATAATTTGCAACCCCCTGGGTTCAACCAGCACCAAAAGCTTTTGGCTGTGTGGGTAAAGAGAGGCCACCTCAGTGGCACAGTCCGTACCCTGCATCAGCTCTCAGAACAAACAGCATGGAATAAAACCACCCCTGCATCTGTCCACTGAAGTGTCGCATCTGAAGTGGAAGGCTTCTTTAATTCTTATTTTAACAACTTAAGGAGTCAGCTTTAATCAACAGTGAAGGTGTTGAACTGAGAGGGCTCCAACCACAACAGGAATGGGAGTCTTGCTCCTAACAGGCACTCCCTTCCCACAGTCCACCAGGCACCCTTTCCTCTTTCTGTCCCTGTCCTCCCACCCTGCTCCCAAGCACTCCCCCACCCCAGCCCCTTTGTGGAAACATTCCACAACAAATTTCACCACCTTCTGCATTGATTGCTATGCTCGATGACAGGAGACCACTACTCTCTTCTACCTTCTTTCCCAATTGCAGCTTTTTTCTGTCCTTGTCCTCAGCTATAGGTCCTGTAGGTAAGTGAGGCTCTTACTTTGTAACTTGTGTCTTTCAAGTTCTCTCCAGGGCAGAATAAGAATTTTTCTTGAACTCACGGCAGTTTTGAATGAAGGGACACTTTTAGTTTTAGATTTTAATTTAAATAAACTGCTGGGTGATGCCACCAAAACTGATCTTTTCTCCCTTCTCTTTTCATACTAGGGGTCAAATCTAGAGCCCCATTCATTCGAAATGAATGATCTACCACTGAGCAATATCCTCACCCCCCCCCCAAATTAATCATTTCAATACACTATTGAAGAGGTAAGAATATCTTTCCCATAAAAGAAGCTTTTTTGTGTCATTGGCAAATGACACAAGTAAAGCCTTGGTTAAAGCAGATGTCACAGCCAGCCACAGGGACATTGCCTGTCTATGAATTCAAGAAATCTGCTACCGCTAAAAAGGAAAATAACCAAATGCCAAATGAAACTCTTGAACGCCCTTTCTTTCATCATTGTAGCAGTAATCTTTATCCCTGACATGCCGCAGCATGGACTCGGATATGCAATTCATAAAAACTGGGGCTATTTCTTTAAAAAGGGTGTTCAGCTCTGCTGGTTATAATGAGTTTGTATTTGTCAGATGGCCTTTATCCTTAAATAAAAAGGTAATGATAAACAACCACGGCAACTGCTGTGTGCAGTAACCCTTTGCGATGCTTCCTGACATGTGTCTTTAGCAGAGTGGGGCCCCTGGAGCAATCAGTGTGAATATGAAAATGAGCGCATTATTTGCTGTTAGCATAGGCAGCCGAGATGAAAGGGAAGGCTGCAGGCCTACGGATGTTTTTATTTTCCTTTTTTTTTTTTTTTTTTTTTTGAGAGAGAGTAAATGAATAAGAAAGTGTAGGCAGGGTGTTCTAACTGCAAAATTGAAGGCAGTTTGGGAATTTAATATTTCGGACGTGTGCAAAGTTTATGAGAAATGCTCCAGTGTGAACTCTCAGCTCAGCTAACATGTCTCTGTAACACTAGTGGGGGACGCTAAGGCACAGGGATGTTCAAAAGTAAAGAAGCAAACACACAAAGGAAGATTTCTCAGGCAAGTAATGAAGCCTGGTAAACATCAGCCTCTTCATCTCAAGCACCTGACTGAGATTCATCAACCAGATAATCCCCTTTCCACAAAGAACTACCTTGCCCCAAGTTAGGAAGGTTTTAAGTCACAGTGAAGACTTAGACATGGCTTGCCTGAAGCACATATCTATGCCTCATCCTGATCATGCCCAAAAGATGTTCCCCTTTGCTTTCCTTACTCTGGCAAAGAGCCATGGAGACCTATGCACAACATACTTTAGACCATTTCTCTTGATTCTTATAAAACCAAACCAGCTGTAGGATGGTACTGCAGTATAAACTTCCATCCTTTGGCAAACTTTCCCATCACCCAGTTCGTGTTAAGTAGCATGTGGTGGTGGTGGTGGGGGGGGGGTTGCGGAGATCAGAACTCCTGCAAGGCTCTGAAGAAGAATCTAGCCTGTATGAATGGCTGTGACTCTTTGTTTCTTTTTCTTCCTTCCCTCAGATCGCTATTCAAATTAAAGACTAAATGGACGTTTTCCTTGGATTTGGTACTCAAGGAAATGTCATACGACATGCGGGACCAAACCTATACCCTCAAGGATGAGCCTGAACTGCGTTAAATGAACAGGGGAGATTAGAGAGCAGATTGTATGTGATAAAACAGAGGTAACTGTTTTATAGTGCTGACAGGAGACAGGGGAGGGAAGTGCAGAGCGCAGTTGAGCAGGAGTGTTAAAACCGACAAACCCCACTGCCTGGACTGACCTACATTCCCAGCGCACCAAGCCCAGTTGTTGAGCCCTAGAACTTCTATCCAGAGACTGTGCTGTCACTCACCATTTGATCTTTGGGTCACTGAAACAGGTTCCAGACTCCACACCTGTTCCCTTGTGCGGAGGGACTGACAGGAGCCCCCGGGCCCAGGGAAGGACTGATTGTGAAATCATGATAGGGGGACACTGGGACACTGGGGCGACAGCTAGTTGTCCTGGTGCCCTGGTACTCTGCTGAGTCTGAGGTGAAATGGATTAATCACTAAGGAATCACCTGGGTGTCAGGCAGCCATTCTGACAAGTCTAGGGGAAGGTAAAAGAGATGAAGAGGTGCAATGATCATGGAGGAAAGCCTGGGGAAGAATCAGTGGTGTGCAGGGGTGTTGTTATAGCAGGCATGTTGTTATAGACAAAAATGAAAATCCCCACAGTTCTCTTTTACCAATGAAGATACAGGAGCCAGATGCTGGAGTGAAAATCTGCTACCTCAGAGGTGCAGAGAAAGTACCCAGATGACCTTCCTTCTCAGCTCAGGTCTAGATGGAAAAAGCCCCAAAGACTCACTAGTTCAACTGATAGCTGAGGAGGAAAAGGCCAAAAAAAAAAAAAAAAAAAAAAACCAAAACCAAAAACCAAACAAAAAAACCAAGGCTGAAGGCTTGCTAGCTCAAAGCCCCAAAGCCAGGGAGCCGAACTGCTGAAGCCAGAGCTTAAGCTAAAAGCTTTCTTCTTCTTCTTCACAATGCCTTAAATATCCTTCAACTCAAAGTCCCTCCTACTCTTTAATCCCTGTCAGCTGGTTTCTAGCTTTGCCTTCTGGCCCAGGGTTAACTCTATTATATCCGGTATACATGGAGCTCTTGTATTAAAGGTGTGTGCTAGGGCTCAGTGAACCACACCGTAATTGCCTGTGTACAATACACAGAAAGTTCTTGGATTAAAGGGGTGTTATTGGGCTCTACCACATGACTGTAATTGTGTTTTACAGTTCACAATTTTGGGGTTCACAGTGGGATCAAATATCCTGCAACACAGGGGACCCAGGGGCTGGACAATCTCTGGACATCATGATGTCATGTGGGCCTCAGTACCTTTGTCACTACTATCATACCCACCCTCGTGTATGCACACTGCCATCTCTAGTTTGTGTGGCTGGGGTCATCTTGTGTCTGTCACTGTCTTTGGCTGGCAGAGCAGCTGTCAGCTTGGCCTGCAGTTGGTGGATGGGTATTAAGGTGGCATGTTGGAGGGGTACAACTCCACTTACCCCTGGGATGTAGGAGCAGGTCATAGCACCTTGTACCTGTTGCTGCTTGTACATAGTGCCTGCCAACTGCCTGGGCGAGCTGACACACAGACTGTGCAGTGTGGTAGGGAGAAGATGCACCCTCTATTCCCTTTATCCCTCTGACTATGTGGCATAATAGTAAGGAAGGTTGGATCTGATGAGCCTAGGCTGATGAGCTGGCTCGCACTGAGCCAGCTATTGTCCCTGAGCCACAATTTCCAGACCTGGGTCTGGTCTCAGCACTTTGCAAAAATGAAAACAGCTGGACAGGGAAGGAAGCAAGGAAAGGAGAGAGGCAGGAAAGTTTCTGGGCTCCTGTGAGTTCAAGGTCTCAGGAGAGACATACATTTTACCTCCTGGCTGACAACTTGTCACTGTTTTAGTTAGCTCCTGGGCTCTGAAAGGCAGCTGTTGAGACTTGCAGGTGCTGTTGTCCCAGAACAAGGAATTGAACCAGGGGCACACAGATAGTGGTAGAAGCAGAGCTGCTTTATCTGAGACTGGAAATAGGCCCGAACTGGGAAAAGGTCAAAGGTTTGGTGGCCCTGTGCAGGACATATTTACACAGCATGCACTTGTTCTGCACGTGCTCATGTTGGCCTTGTTGGGGAAGGTTTTCCAGCCTTTCTGCCAACTGGCTTCTTTCATGCCAGTCTTAACACCTCTCCCTTTACCCTAGTCTCCTGTCTCACTACTTGGTTCCCCAGGTCACAAGTTTACAGGAACTAGAAGTGGCAGTGGACTAAACTCAACTTGACTGAGAGGCCAGTGTTTGTCCATGTGAAAATGTAGGTGTGTATAGAATCCAGGTTCACTCAGTAAACTGGCAACAGTATTGGCCAATGAGATGGAGACTCAAATCCACTCAGGTCAAGAGGACGGTGTGAAGCAGAGTGGAGATACTTCTGCTTTTCCGGGTCTGATCCCCAGTTGTGTGCGTGACCTTGGGAGAATGAAGAGACATGGAGAATAGTGTAAATGCCCTGAGGTGAAGAACTCTCAGATGTCCAGATCTCCCTGGGCCCAGTGGGACTATAGTAGGCCCTGAGTTGTACTCTCTGGCCTAAGGTGGAGAAATGACTATCTACACTGCCCAAAACGTTTGTCAATCACATGGGCACAAGACTCGCCCCCACCCCCCACCCCAGGAAAGCTGATACTTGCTGAAGAAGTGATAAGGACATGGAGGGGGGGATAATTATCCCTTAATGAGATAAGGTATATCCCAGAAGGTTCTCGATCAGGCATCTGCTGCTGTGTCTCTGGAATACTGACTCAAATCCTTGTCCTGCTGAGCCTAACATTGGTGGCATTCTAACTCTCTTCTGAGACCTCCCTCCCTGCATACAGATGTCTACAGTTAAGTGTTTACTCAAAAAAAAAGTGATTTACCCATTTTTTTTGTTTTGTAAACAATGGCTCTTATCCATTAATTGCATTGATACAAGTGAATAAAGAGACATGGGGAGAGGTGAGGAGTGGAGTCAAGTTCCATAGATTCGAACAAGGTTGGTTGCCTTCATGCAGCCATCATAGATGCAACTGTAATCATCAACAGGCACTTGATGTTGGAGAGGGGAAGTGGCTCAGTGGGGAAGAGTGCTTGCTGTGCTCGCACGAGGACTGGAGTTCACCTTCCCAGCACTGGCACAAAAAGCCAGCTGGAGCCATTCCACTGTAACTCTAGTACTCTGTTCTATGCAGACAGGAAGACCACTGGGGATGCTGGCCATTCTATTCTAGTTCAATTTCAGAGAGAGATTTTTGTCTGTAGAGAATATGGTGGTGATAGGGGAAGGCACAGGTAGCTTCCTGGACTTTGTACACACACACACACACACACACACACACACACACACACACACATACACACTGGAGACCAGTGGAAACTAGATCTTGTGGGTAAGGTTTTGAGGAGGAAAGGGTTATCAAGGACAATCATGGGCCAAATGTAACTCCTTGTTGAAGCCGATAAAGAAAGCTGGAGTAATGTTCTTGCAGCTTCTCTATCAATGTGAACTTTTATCAAATGGAAGTTTAAAGAAAGATTACAGAGGATATCATTGTGAGGGGGTTATTTGTAGAGTGTCCCCTGTCTGTCTTATGCTCATACATTCAAGAATAGGTAAGGTTTAAAAAACCCAATTAATTAAAAAAAAAACCCAATTAAAAAATATCCCCAAGTAGTGTTGGGAGTTGAAGCATGAATTTAAATCTCATATGTACTTGAATCTCACCTGGATTCTGTCAATCAAGTTTGTCATTCATTTTGTGAACAGTTTCCCCTTCTGCAATATGAGAACAGAAACTTTACCTACTTAAGAGGTTGCCATGAAGGGAAGGAAGGAAACGGTACTGACTTGGGTTACCCAGTCTTTCCCTGGAAAAAGTCTCGCAGACTGGTGGGTATGAGCCGCCATCACAGAACTGGACTCCAGCCACAGGCACAGACAGCTGCTGCACAGCAACTCCCCAGCTGTGTGCTCCAGGGCAACAGAGGCTGGGAGTCACTGTCGGAAGCAATCCTCACAGGAAACAAGCAAAGGGTACAGAATCCTCACAGGAAACAAAGCAAAGGGGACAGACTTAGGCCACCCAGTATATCCTTGGAATAGGTCCCGTAGACCGGCCCAACCCAGGGACCTGCTGTGCCCCAGATAGCCTGCTATTATCAGGAGAGCGGTACCCACGCGCCACAGATTACTGCTTGGATACTGGAGCATATAGCCCCAACCTCAGACCTACAAAAGCCCAGAATCCCCAAGATCAACCCCCAGATACTGCACCAAGGGGCAACCAGTTATCCCTAACAAAACTGACCAAACCACGAGACACGCAGGTTACAGCAGCAGATCATTAAATCTACAGCAAGAAACCCAGAAGCAGGGCAGCTGTCTTCAGGACTTCCCTGGGCGAGAGGAGAACCCTCTTGACTAACAAGGATCACAGTTACCATCAGATCTCTATCCCTGAGGTGAGCAGCGGCAACTCCTTGAAAACACCAGCCATCCAGTGACTATACCCAAAAAAGCTAAGAAGGCTTCCCTCAGGAAAAACTGTCTTCCTGTCAAGGGGATTCTCTCCACCACAAGATCCCCAGGAACCACCAGAAACTAACCCCAAACACCTAAGGTAGCCCATTGGGTAGAGGCCAGCGTGAAAGCTCATTCAACAAAAGAGAGAGCAATATGGCATCTCCAGGACCCAGTTATCCAGGGGCAAGTAGCCCTGGACACCCCAGCATAACTGAAATCCAAGAAGATGATCTAACAACTACGCTCATGAAGAGAATAACAGAGCTAACAAATAAAATATGTAAAGACCTAGAGGAAGATAAACTCAAACAGATTATGGCCATCCTTAAAGAAATAGAGGAAATTGCAGCCAAACAGTTTGTGGCCTTCAGAGAGTAAATCATTGAATGAAATAAAAGAAACAGAGGATTGTTCAAACAAACAGCTGAAGGAATTGATGGAAAAACAGGAAAATACAGTCAGACAGGTGAAGGAAATCAAAAAACGACTCAAGATCTGAAGATAGAATTGGAAAAATTAAAGAAAACACAATGGAGGAAATTGTGGAAAGAACTGAGGGAAGAAAACAGGAACTACAGAGGTTAGCATAACCAATAGACTACAAGAGATGGAAGAAAGAATCTCAGGTGTGGAAGATACAATGGAAGAAATAGATGTATCTGTCAAAGAAAATGTTAAATCTAAAAAATTCTTGACACAGACTGTCCAAGAAATTCAAGACAACATAAAAAGACAAAACCTAAGAACAATAGGAATAGAGGAAAAAGAAGATTCCCTGCTCCAAGGCCCAGAAAATATTTTCAACAAAATCATTGAAGAAAATTTCCCCAACTTAAAGGAGAGGCCAAGAGGAATACAAGAGGCCTACAAAACACCCAATAAATTAGACCAGAAAAGAAAATCCTCTCGCCACATAATACTCAAAACAGTAAGTACACAGAACAAAGAAAAAATACTAAAAGCTGCAAGGGAAAAAGGCCAAGTAACATATAATGGCAAACCCATTAGAACCACACCTGACTTTTCAACAGAGACTATGAAAGCCAGAAGGGCCTGGACGGATATCATGCAGACCCTAAGAGAACACAGATGTCAGCCTAGGCTACTATATCCCACAAAACTCTCAGTCCTCATAGACGGAGAAAACAAGATATTCAATGACAAAAACAAATTTTAACAATACCTACACACAAATCCAGTATTACAGAAGACACTAGAAGGGAAAATACAACCCAAGAAAACTGGCTACTTTCAAGAAAACACAGGAAATAATTAACCTCACTACAGTAAAACAAAAAGCAACCAAGCACACAACCTTATGACCACAGCCAACATCAAAATCAAAGGATCTAACAGCCACTGGTCATTAATCTCTCTCAATATCAATGGACTCAACTCTCCAATAAAAAGACACAGACTAACAGAATGGATGTGTAAAGAAAACCCAGCAATCTGTTGCATAGAAGAAACACACCTAAGTCACAAAGATAGACATTACCTGAGGGTAAAGGGCTGGAAGACAGCTTTCCAAGCAAATGGACCCAAGAAACAAACAGGAGTAGCCATTCTAATATCTGATAAAATAGACTTTCAACCAAAATTAATAAAAAGAGATTGGGAAGGACACTTCATACACATCAAGAAAAAATTCCACCAGGAAGACATCACAATCCTGAACACCTATGCCCCACATACAAGGGCACCCATATTTTTAAAAGAAACACTGATAAAACTTAAACCACACATAGATCCCCACACATTAATATTGGGAGACTTCAACACCCCACTCTCAACAAAGGACAGGTCAACAAAACAGAAATTAAAAAGAAACAATATCTCTGACAGAGGTCATGAATCAAATGGACCTAACAGACGTTTACAGAACCTTACACCCAAACGCAAAAGAATTTACCTTCTTCTCAGCACCTCATGGAACCTTCTCCAAAATAGACCACATAGGTGGTCACAAAATCAGCCTCAACAGATACAAAAAGATTGAAATAATCCCTTGTATCCTGTCTGATCACCATGGAATAAAGCTGGACCTCAACAACAACAGAAATAGCAAAAAGCCTACACACATATGGAAACTGAAACACTTGCTACTAAATGACAGCTGGGTCAGGGAAGAAATAAAGAAAGAAATTAAAGTATTCCTAGAACGCAAGGAAAATGAAGACACAACATACCTAAATTTGTGGGATACAATGAAGGCAGTGCTAAGAGGAAAGTTAATAGCACTAAGTGCCTTCAAGAAGAAATTTGAGACAGCGTATTCAAGCAGCTTAATGGCTCACTTAAAAACCCTAGAAAAAGAAGAAGCAGACACAAAGAGGAGTAGATGGCTGGAAATAATCAAACTCAGGGCTGAAATCAATCAATTAGAAACAAATAAAACAATTCAAAGAATCAATGAAACCAAGAGCTGGTTCTTTGAGAAAATCAACAAGATAGACAAACCCTTAGCCAAGCTAACTAAAAGGCAGAGAGACACCATCCAAATCAACAAAATCAGAAATGAAAAGGGGGACATAACTACAGACACTGAGGAAATCCAAACAATCATTAGGACTTACTTCAAAAGTCTATATGCCACAAAATTTGAAAATCTAAATAAAATAGACAATTTTCTTGATTGATTCGACTTACCAAAGCTGAATCAGGACCAGGTAAATCAATTAAATAGTCCCATATCCCCCAAGGAAATAGAAGCGGTCATCCAAAGTCTCCCATCCAAAAAAAGCCCAGATGGTTTCAGCGCAGAATTCTACTAGACCTTCGAAGAAGAGCTAACTCCAGTTCTCTTCAAACTATTCCACAAAATAGAAACAGAAGGAACATTACCAAACTCATTCTATGAAGCCACAGTCACCTTGGTACCTAATCCTCACAAAGACCCAACAAAGAAAGAGAATTTCAGGCCAATCTCCCTTATGAACATTGATGCAAAAATACTCAACAAAATACTCGCAAACCAAATACAAGAACACATCAAACATATCATCCACCATGACCAAGTAGGCTTCATCCCAGGCATGCAGAGGTGGTTCAATATATAAAAATCCATCAATGTGATCCACCATATTAACAAACTGAAAGAAAAAATCCACATGATAATCTCCCTAGATGCTGAAAAAGAATTTGACAAAATCCAACATCATTCATGTTTAAAGTATTGGAGAGATCAGGGATACAAGGCACATATCTAAACATTGTAAAGGTGATATACAGCAAATCTATAGCCAACATCAAACTGAACGGAGAGAAACTTAAAGCAATCCCACTGAAATCAGGGACAAGACAAGGCTGCCCACTCTCTCCATATCTCTTCAACATAGTTCTGGAAGTCCTTGCTAGAGCAATAAGACAGTTGAGGAGATCAAGGGAATACAAATTGGAAAGGAAGAAGTCAAATTATCACTCTTTGCAGATGATATAATATTTTACGTGAGTGACCCCAAAAGCTCTACCAGGGAACTCCTACAGCTGATAAACACCTTCAGCAAAGTGGCCAGATACAAAATTAACTCAAAAAAATCAGTAGCCCTCCTGTATACAAACGACAAAAGGGCTGAGAAAGAAATTAGGAAAACAACACCCTTCACAATAGCCACAAATGACATAAAGTACCTTGGTGTAACCCTAACCAAGCAAGTCAAAGACTTGCATGAAAAAAATTTCAAGTCTCTGAAGAAAGAATTAGAAGAAGATATGAGAAAATGGAAAGATCTTCCATGCTCACGGCTTGGCAGGATTAACATAGTAAAAATGGCCATTTTACCAAAAGCAATCTACAGCTTCAATGCAATTCACATCAAATTACCAACACAATTTTTTACAGACCTGGAAAGAAAAATTCTCAACTTCATATGGAATAACAAGAAACCCAGAATTGCTAAAACAATCCTCTACAATAAAAGATCTTCTGGAGGTATCTCCATCTCTGATCTTAAGCTGTACTATAGAGCAACAGTAATAAAAACTGTATGGTACTGGCATAGAAACAGAATGGTGGATCAATGGAACCAGAAATAAACCCACACACTAACGGACACCTGATTTTTAACAAAGATGCCAAAACCATACAATGGAGCAAAGATAACATCTTCGACAAATGGTGCTGGTCTAACTGAATGTCTACATGTAGAAAAATGAAAATGGATCTATACTTATCACCCTGTACAAAAGTGAAGTCCACATGGATCAAAGAGCTCAACATAAAACCAGACACATTAAACCAGTTAGAAAAAAAAGTGGGGAATACCCTTGAACTCATTGGCACAGGAGACAACTTCCTGAACAGAACACCAACAGCACAGGCTCTAAGAGCAACAATCAATAAATGGGACCTCATGAAACTGAAAAGCTTCTGTAAAGCAAAAGACACCATCATCAAAACAAAACGACTGCCTACAGATTGGGAAAGAATCTTCACCAACTCTTTATCTGACAGAGGGCTAATATCCAGTATATATAGAGAACTAAAAAAACTGAAAAGCAGGAAACCAAGTAATCCAATTAAAAAATGGTGAACAGAGCTAAACAGAGAACTCTCTGTAGAGGAATATCGAATGGCAGAGAAACACTTAAAGAAATGCTCAACGTCATTAGCCATTAGGGAAAAGCAAATCAAAACGACCCTGAGATTTCACCATATACCCATCAGAATGGTCAAGATGAAAAACTCAAGTGACAACACATGCTGGAGAGGTTGTGGAGAAAGGGAAACCCTCCTCCACTGCTGGTTGGAATGTAAACTGGTACAACCACTCTGGAAATCAATCTGGCACTTTCTCAGACAACTAGGAATAGCACTTCCTCAAGATCCAGCTATACCACTCCTAGGCATATATCCAAAAGGGACTCAAGTACACAATAAGGACATTTGCCCAATCATGTTTGTAGCAGCTTTATTTGTAATAGCCAGAAGCTGGAAACAGCCCAGATGCCACTCAACTGAAGAATGGATGGATAAATTGTGGTACATCTACACAATGGAGTATTTACTCTGCAATGAAAAATAAAGAAATCATGAAATTTGCAAGCAAATGGTGGGACCTGGAAAGGATCATCCTGAGTGAGCTGTCCCAGAAGCAGAAAGATACACATGGTATATACCCACTCATATAGACATATAACATAGGATAAACCTACTAAAACCTGTACATCTAAAGAAACTAATCAAGACAGAGGACCCTTACTAAAATGCTCAATCCCCATCCTGAAAGGCAAAGAGGATGGACATCAGAAGAAGAAAAGAGGAAACAACCTAGGAACCTGCCACAGAGGGCCTCTGAAAGGCTCTACCCTGCAGACTATCAAAACAGATGCTGAGACTAATGGCCAACTGTTGGGCAAATTGCAGGGAATCTTATGTAAGAAGTGGGAAATAGTAAGATCTGGAGAGGACAGGAACTCCACAAGGAGATCAACAGAACCAGAGAATTTGAACACAGGGGTCTTCCCAGCGAATCATACTCCAGCCAAGTACCATGCATGGAGATAACCTGGAACCCCTGCCCATGGCAGTTCAGTGTCCAAGTTGTTTACATAGTAATGGGAAGAGGGACTGCCTCTGACATAATCTGATTGGCCTGCTCTTAGATCACCTCCCCCTGAGGGGAGAGCAGCCTTACCATGCCACAGAAGATGACAATGCAGCCATTCCTGATGTGATCTGATAGACTAAGTTCAGAAGGAAGGAGAGGAGGACCTCCCCTATCAGTGGACTTGGGGAGAGCCATGCATGAAGAAGGGGGAGGGTGGATGGGACTCGGAAGGGAGGAGGGAGGGCCTTATGGGGGGATACAAAGTGAATAAACTGTAACTAATAAAAATAAATAAATTAAAAAAAAGAAATATCTGAAAAATATGTATTCAAGTCAGTCCTAATTGAAAAGATATAAATTCTTGCAACTTATTGAGCCCTGTTAACCTTTAGGCCTTGTTAATCTTTGTCATTCTGAATTCACTATGAACTTATGTAATAGACAGAGAGAAAATAAATATTTAGTTTTAATGGAAAAAAAAAGAGGTTGCCATGAAGCTTAAAACAGTTCTAGTTGTTTTTGTTTTTTTTCTTTTTTTGTGGTTTCTTTTTTTAAAATTTCTTTTATATTAATTAATTTACTTTGTATCCCAGCTGTAGGCCCTTCCCTCATTCCCTCTCAATCTCCTCCCTCCCTCATTCCTACCTGCCCCTGTCTAAGTCCACTGATAGGGGAGGTCCTCCTCCCCTTCCATCTGACCCTACCTTATCAGGTGTCATCAGGACTGGCTGCAGTGTCCTCCTCTGTGGCCTAGCAAGGCTGCTCCTCCTGAGGGTGGGGGGGAGTGGGGAAGGGAAGGAGGTCAAAGAGCTAGCCACTGAGTTCATGTCAGAGACAGTCCCTGGGTTCACAGTTGTTTAATGTTTGGCACATAGTGGCTGTTATTGTGATTTTTATTTTTTATCTAAGTGCATTGCAGCCTGTGAACACTTTTCTCATACCTGGGTAGAAAATCCAGCAATAGCCTTTTTATTAATTTAAGGCTAAGGAACAAGAAAACGCATGTCATTAAGGCAGGCCTAAAACCCTCCACAAATGCTGTCCACAATCACAGTATTTGGAAAGTAGAGGCAGGATCAGAAGTTCCAGGTGAATGGAAGGTACAAGAAACCCTATCTCCAAACCCAAAAGAACAACCAAACACAACCACCCAAAACAACAACAGTAACTAACCACCATCCCCCGCACCCCCCAATACATTGGTCCTAATTCCTTCCCAGGAACATTACTTTCTCCAAGTGGTGTCCTTTGACAGTAGTAAAGGTTCCAGGGATCAGGACTAGCAGGCCTCACTGCAGTGTTGAATAGTCTCTAACCTGTCATTCCCAGGGCCAGTTTAAGCCAGTGTCCCTGGGGACTGAGATCTGTTTTTGCACAGGGTAGGCGTCGGGTGGGGTGATGATTATGGGGGGGGTAGGGGTAGAGCGGGTGGGCGGGCTCCTCTCCCCTCCCTTTCCTTTTCCCAAATACCCCTTGACCTTCTCCCTTCAGCTCCCCCATTCCTCCACCCCTCCCCGCCCCTCTCCCCGCCCTCCTCCCCGCCCCTCCTCGGCCTGCCCGTCTAGTGGCCGCGGCCGGGCCCGACTCCCTCCCCCGCCCCCTCCCTCCCCCTTCTCCGCCTCGCTTGAAGGTTCCTGGTTAAGATGGCGTCCCCGGTGGCCATCGCGGCGCAGGTCGGGAAGCTTCTGCGAGGGCGAGCGCTGCGGCCGCCGCTCCTGGCGGTCAGGTCCCAGGTGAGCGCGGCCGGGACGACGCGAGCCACCCGTGCTCCGCGGCCTCCTCGCCCCCGTGCGACCCCACGCGACCCCCGGCGACCCCGCGCTCCCCCGCGGCGCGGCTGGACCCGGCCGCCTCCCGCGGGGGATCGCGGGGGTCAGAGTGCACACCCCGCGGCCCGGGTCGTTCCCACGGCCCCCTCTGCGCCCCCGCGCCCCGGAGCCCCGCGCAGGCTGCGAGTTCCGAAAGTTCCCCGCGCTGTCGGGACCCGGAGGCTTCCCAGCCGCTTACTGGCTCCGCCGCGGAGGCGTCTGCCAGCCGGAGCTCGCCACGCGGGCCACGTGCTCCGCTGGTCGGAGTCGTGGTTACGGGCTGTGGCTGTGCAGCCGGTGCTTGTCGGTGGGGACAGGCAAGGGCCCCGGAGGAAAACGGGCGTTGGTTTCCCGGGCTGCCCTGGGTCAGAACTGCCCAGGCACTGCCCACCGTGCCCCTGCCTCATGGAGACCGAGTTGTTAGTGTTGGACCTTGAACACCTCCTTCACGTTGCTCCCCTGTTGACTTTACCTACTGTCTTCAGAGGGCAAGATTCTCAGAAGTCGTGCTTCCCGCTTTCTCTAGATTATCCCCTCCCCCAGAAAGAAAGAAAGAAAGAAAAGAGAAAAGAAAAGAAAAAAAGAAAGAAAGAAAAAGAAAGGAAAACCTTCTAGTTTAACGAGAGGCAAATTGTCACATTTTAACCAGGACTTGCACAGGCACCAAGAAAACTGAAAGAACAACTTACTAATGATGTTTTTGAGTTACTCTAAGCTTTGGTTAATTATGAAGGTTCCTTTTTTTTCCCCTTCCTTTTCATTACCTGACATTTCATTTCTCTGTTATTGTTAATGGGAATTTAAGAGGTGCTAATACTTATTGCTGTAATATCCCTTAATAGGCTCTTGACAGTATGGTGGGCAAAGGAGAGGGGCGGCAGTTTGTCTAATTAAAATCACTCATACCTGCTGTAATAGGGTAAGGAGATATCTCCAGGTGATCTAAGCCCTGTTCATTATTGAAGTGTTATAAAAACAGGAACTGTGGTGCTGTTACAGTAGACCTGAATTGATGAGAAACATCAAGCCCAGGGCAGTGAAAAGTGAAGACTGAGAAATGGTTGTTCAGAGAAACCCGCTACAGAATGTTTAGCTGAAGATTGTCCTCGTCTTCCCTATGCGAGTAGAGGAAACCTTGGAATACTTGGGAGAGACTCATTCCCTATGTTGGGTAGTGTTCGTTGGTTTACGGACATGTACATGACTTACTATTCTGGGAACACCAGGCTTAGCAAATGACAGTAGTCCTGGGGATGGCCCAGGTGGTAAGACCACTCGCTCCCCAAGCTTGAGAGTTTGAATCCCCGGCACCCATATAGAACCCCAGGCAAGGCAGTGTGAGCTTGTGACCCAGCAATGCAAGGAAGAGACATGTGGGTTCCAAGAGCTTGCTGACCAGCTAGGCTAGGGGAAATGGTGAGATTCTGCTGAAGAGACTCTGGCACTCGCATGCGCATGCACACACACTATTCATTTTTGCTGTTTGGGTCTCACTGTGTAGCCCTGGAACATGCTATGGAGACCATGCGACCTTGAACTCAGATTATTTACCGGCCCTTGCCTTCTGAGGGCTGAGATTGAAGGTATGTGCCACAATTAAAAAAAAAAAAAAAAAAGATTAAAAAAAAGTTTGTGTGTTTTGCCTGCCTGTATGTATGTATACCAAGCATGTCTGTGTGGTGCCCAAGAAGGTCAGAAGAGGGTGTCCTTTATCTCCTGGAACTAGAGTAACTGCCGGTTGTGAACTCTGCCATCAGCTAGGACTGAACCTGGATCCTGAGAGTGATAAATGCTTTTAACTGCTGAGCCAGCTCCTCCAGCCCCATTGCTTTTTTTTTTTTTTTTTTTGATGTTACCAGTTCTCCACCTTGGAGATTCTGGATGAGCGGTCCTGGGTAGAAAAGTCTGGACTGAGAATCGTGCTTCATTCTTTTCTACCAAACTTAGGAATCTTCACAAAGTGTCTCAGGAATCTGTTGGTGCTCTCAGCCAAGACCTACTTTGTACCAGGCCTTGTGATAAAACAGGTGGATGGGCCAAGATAAAAGACCCACTTTCTGCTTTTAGAAGCAACTCTAACTTGTTTCACAAAAATATCCTCCCTGGTTTAATGCTAACATTTGACACATATTTTTGATGCTTAATGTCCTTGAAGTTCCTTTTGTATTTTAAACTTCTGCCTTTGGTTTCCATGTTTTGACTTCGGGTTGCTGTCACAGCAACCAACTTTGTAGGGCTGTCTTTGGTCATTTCTGCCATCAGAGTGAACTGTTCCAGGCCCTGAGACTTGGGGTGAGAGTAAAGCAGGCAGAGCCCTTAACCACGTGGTACTTTTTACTGGGCGCAGGGAAGGGAAAGATTATAGGTGCTATAATAAGAAAGATGATTTCAAGCACTGATGAAGCCATAACAAAATCAAACAGGGCCTCACAATGGGAAATAAATAAATTCCCAGGCAGGTACACAAAGCCCAGAAAACCTATTCAATAGGGTAGTTTTATTTAGGTTTAATTCTTTTCTTTTTCGAGACTGGGTCTCACAATGTAACTCTGGCTGGCCTGCATTGGCCAGACTGCCTTACAACACACAGAGAGGTACGCTTGCCTCTGACTCCCAAGTACTGGGATTAAAGGTGAATGCTACCGGGCTTGGTCTGTGTTTAATTTTTTTAATTGAAAAAACAAAAACGGTGCACATTGCAAAGTGTGTAGTTCCTCTTCACATTGCTATAGCAACATACCCCCAACAGCTGGAGGAAGGAAGGCTTCACTCTGGCTCTGGTTTGAGTTTGTAGTCTCTCCTGGCGGGAGACCACAGGAGCTTGGGGCAGCAGGTCGCATTGTACTCACAGTCAGGGAGCGGAAGGAGGTGAGTGCTCTGCTGGCTTTTCTGCCCTTTGGGAACCCAGCCCAGGAAGTGGTGGCACCTGCTGTTTATAGAGGGGTGTTGCCACCTCAGTCAACTTAATCTGGCTTTCCAAGTATGCCCAGAGACTGGTCTAGATCCCATCAAGGTGACCGACCGTATTGAACAGCCAGTGAACTGTCTGTTGAGTTTGTACAATATGAAAGCAGCCAGGTCACCAGTCAGAACTCGGGTTAGCCTCAAAGCATCTGAGGCTATATGGTAAGATTCGGCTATACTTTTGACTGTCTGCCTGTGGAAGGCCTGTGAGTGATAGCTCCTGTGCCAGATTGGCTTTGTTCACTGTAAGCGAAGCACTGCTTTTATGGGAAAATGATTAAGTGCACAAGCCCGTGGTAGCCAGAGCTTTGTCATCCTTGTTCCCTGGCTGGGTCCTGCGGGCACCAAGCCTAGAAAGTCACTGAAATTATGTCTGTTGTGAGAAGAAAAGACAGATGACCTTGGATAGTTTGTCTTTCAACTCTACTACTCAATCTGGAATCCTCCCAGGGGTGTGGCATATTCTTTCAGTTTCTGGAAGAGTTTTGCCTGACGTATATACATTTAAATAAGAGTATTATGCTGATTTGGAAATTCATAACAGAAGTTCATTTGCCAAAGTTGTGGTCATGGGGTTAGCATTCCAGTGGCGCCGTCAGGAGTGTAGGAGAATGCCGAACCTTTGGGCCCATGAGGAAGGATGAATGGGGCTGGAGAAATCCTGGGACTTGACAGATCCAGTTACTACACTGTAACATAAAACCAAGCAAATAGTATTCTTTCATCAGATATTTTCTGAACGCTGACTGTGTGTTCCCAGTGCTAAGTTCTGCACAGGTAGAAAACTCAGTGTTTCATCGTAAACCCAGTGTTTAGAAGTATGTTGAGTAGGTTAGTATACATAATAATTATGATGGCTTGGAGAGAGAGGGAGAGGTCAAGGGAGTGCTCCCGAGAGCGAGAGAGGGAGTGAGCTATCCTTTCCCTCAAAGGTTTGGTCTAGTTGCAAGGTTGTATAATCCAGTGGTTACACTGCCGAGATGGTGCTGTAGTTGAGCCTGTCCTACGTTGGACCGCATGCTTCTCTTTGGAAGCAGGGCTCCCTCTGACCCCTGTCTGCTTTCCCCCTCCTCAACTCTGACTCGGTATTAATTCTTTGGAAGACCCTTCCCTATCATTTGACGGGCTCCCTGTAGCCAGTGATTGCCGGCCATATCTTTTCTGCAACTTACAACACGTGACTCCACCTCCTCCTCTTTGGTTATTGTCTTCCTTTCCCCTCACAAATAGAAGAATGTGAGCTTCATGAGAGTGGACTCTCTTACACATTGCTGTTTCCACAGCTGGCCAGGCTAGGTGTCTGTAAACGTTTGTTGGCTAATGAATTAGTGAAGGACACGGGCGAGGGGGAGGCAGGTAACAAGCTGAGAGCTGGAATAGGTTGGTGGGGAGCTGATGGTTGGCAAAGGAACTAATTATTGAGCACTTAGTATGCTCTGTGAAGAACTTGTTGCCTGTTATTACTTTAACCCTTTCAATACCATGTTATGGTAGTGGGGCCCTATGCCACATCCATGGTCCACATAAAGGATTCCAGGCACAGAGAGAGGCCACATAATAACTTCCTGGAAATCCTAGTGCCAGAAAGCCACCTGCCTCATGCCAGTGAATAGCTTGTGCTGTTAAATCATTAAGCCATCTCATCAGAAGGTCCAGTTTGGGACGAACCATCCAGTACATACAGTGCTTCTCTGCACCTCTGCCTTTGGTTGCTTAGATTGGGTGGACCCAGTCTGCTGGAAGCATACACCTCTCAGAACTCTGACTGAACATCCCCTTTCTTGTTCTGGGTTCTAGGAAACAGGAGCAGAAGCAAATACTGTTCTGCATTTAATTCTGCCGAGTTCAAGTACTAGATCCCCAATGCTCCTGCTGTGCAACCTGGAGCAAATGATTATTTTTAAAAATTAATTTTATTACTGCATATTAATTACACAGAAAGTAGGCTTCATCACGCCTTTTCTCACACGATATATGTGCTCAGAGTTGCTATGAGGATATTGCATACATTCTGTGATCATATCTGGAACAGATGGTTGAACTTGACTCTTCTCTGAAAAGGAGCTGGTTCTCACAGGTGGCCATGATGATTCAGTATGATTTATTAAACATTTGGCATTATGATTAGATCACAGGCCCACAGTGATTATTTCTGTTGCTATGAATTTGAAGCTAAATTGACTTGCCTTTTAAAAAGAGGATTTACTAATCTGTAATAACGGTTCTTTTCCAGGTCTCATAACATTTATCATGTACTGTCACTTCTGAATTGGGCAGTGATTTCATGCCTCCTTAGGCTTGATGTTACCAAATAACTATGTGAGACAGAGATGATGTTGCCCAGTTCATATGTGGAAAACTTGAGGCTGAGCAGGGAGATGGAGGCTTGCCTCCAAGGCCTTGGAAATTGTCAGTGTCCCAGAAATGTGATGCAGGGGTTCAGCTGCACCATCCTGGCTGTCAGTCTTTCGCTCTTTGAAACGTTTGCATAACTCATGGGTAGGGTTAGTAGCAAAGACATCTCGACTTGAGTGAGCTGGATGTTTGAGCTAAGGGAACACCTGAGAAGTGAGTGTAGCCAGAGTAGGTACCGCTGGCTACCTAACAAAAAGTGCTGGCTTAGGAGTTCAGGGAAAACGAGTTGACTTCTCCGGATTGGCATTTCCTGAGTTGAGGCTTTGATCAAGTGTGCCAAGGTCATGGCGAGCTTACTTACAGAAGTGGTTATGAAAGAATAGCATTTAGGCACAAGCTGTGAAGGTACCTGTCTCTCATCTGCCTTTAGGACTTATTCTTACTATAAAATGAAGGGACCTGATGTAGTGTAGTGTGTGGATCGGTGTTGGAGATACTGCAGAGTGCAAGGAATAGCTTTGTGGAGGTGTGAATGCATGCGTGGGTAGAGGGCCAGGTGCCTGCCTCTCCCGTCCCACCCATCTCCTCACCCTTTCATCTGCCAGTTTCTGTGCTGTGGAAGTCCCCGGGGTGCAGCTTGAAGGCACAGAGGACTTCCAGCAAGGCTGCCTTGTAGAGTTTGGGGTGGTGGAGCAGTGAGAAATGAGGCCAGAGAAATAGGGCCACATTCAGCGGCTCCTTTAGAGTGTGGTGAGGGAGGTCAGTGGGGGGCCATTGAAGGTAGGCAGACAAGTGGCACAGGCCATTTTCTGCTTTAGAGTATGTGCTAGTCAGGTGGAGAGGGTTGGAGGCGTGCAGGAGAACAGGTCATCGGAGAGACTCTTGTACCAGTATGGTGCTGTGAGTCATTATACCAGAATCACCAGCAGAACCCAGGACCGGAACCAGATTCCTAGGTCAACACCTTGTCCCCAGTGCACAACTTTGCGATCTTTTATCGTAGAATCTTTTTATCTTAGAATCTTTTTTTTTTTTTTTTCCCTTCATGTTGCAATGTCTCTGAAAGCTGAAGGTTTGCTTGGGACTGGACATCGGTATTTCCAGTGCAAGAACATGTTAGTTTGTCCTTACAGACTGAGCTCTCTTCACATTTCCTGAGACACCCATCCTGCCCTGTATCAGCATCAAATGCTACCTTCTTTCTGTGGCTGGGTGTTTGCTTACAGCTGTAGATTTTGAAGGACTTATTTGGGTTAACTTCCTTTGCAAGAAAGCAGATAAACTGCATTTAATATACACTCTCATTCCAGCCTGAGGGTATATGCAGGCCTTTAATAAGTAATACAAAGAAAGTTGGGACTTATTATTTTTGATTAAGGGAATAAACTATTAATGATGGGTGCTTCTTTGTTGAGATTTAGAGTGCCTTTAAAGTGAAGCATCATTAAAATTGAAAGCCAGCAACACAAGGACAACAAAATGAATTTTTTACTGACTTTTAAAAATAATGAACAGGGAAAAATAAAGGTGCTATTGGGCTAATTAGATAAGCCAAGGGTATAGAGATGGTAGAGTTGAAGACAGTTGGTCTCCATGACGCAGAACTGGTTTTGAGTGATGAGCAGGGGGCATGGTTTGAATTGTGATTCAGAGTGCAGGGAGCTGAGGCAGGAGGTTTTTGACTCCTCCCTGCTCTCCTGGGCCCAAGAGGGCTGCAAGACTGTAGCGTTAGATCCCAGGCCTGCTATAGCAGCTCCGAGTGTCCTGGATCCTTTCCTTTTTGTTTGATGCCAGTTTATGGGGAGGCTTTTATGAGTGCTATAAATGGATTTTATGACTATATTTTATACAAAATGTAATTTAATATGGAGGAAAATTTACTGAGTTAAACTGTATATAAGGACGAGGAGACTACTAAATCTCCTTTCGTGTTAAAGGTCCCCAGGTTGGGATATTCAGCAGTGGCATTCTCCTTCCCTTCATTTTGGTGTGTATCAGGATTTTGCTCCTTTGTGAGACAGGGTCTCTTGTGCCTCCGGCTGGCCTCAGACTTGGTGTGTAACCAAGGGTAACTGAAATGTTAATCCTCCTGCCTCCACCTCCCCAGTGCCTGGATTCGGGTTGTGTGTCACTGTGCTCTGTGTACGTGGTGCTGGGGGTGGAGCCCAGCACATTTTCATGCCATGCAAACACTCTTCCAACTGAGCTACATTCCCACTGTCTTTCTTTCCTGAAGGTGTTTTGTTCATGAGGAATCTATTTTTGGCTCCGAGAATCTCTTACTAGGGCTCTGCAGTTTAAAATATGAATCAGGGTTATAGTTTAAATGAGATTAATTATTAACACACGACAGCACTTGGTTGTCACATTTTGCTACATTTGGGGAGATAATAAAGGCACTGTGGTGGGGCTGGAACCCCCAGGGCTAGGCAGTGTTGTACACTGAGCCCCATTGGAAACCCTGGAAATGTTCTTTTGATTAAGAACTTAGACTGGCAAATGTTTTTAATGGCTCCAAAGTCTTGTTTATATGTCTTAGTTTCTAAAGATTTAAAAATATAAATGCTCAGTTTTAAAAATTTGCTGATTTTATTGTGGTAAATTATATACAATATAAGCTTTTGGGCTGTTGTATGGCATTGCACACACCCATTCACTTGCTTTGCTGTATACCTCTTGCCAACATCTACTGAACTCACTCATGTTCCCAACCAAAACTCTGTGCTCGTTATACACACTCACTGCCCATACAACCCCCCAGGAAGGCAGCACAGGGCTCATTCAACTTCCATGATGTGGTACACTAAGTGGAATCATATAACATCTGTTTTTTCTTACGAGCTTATTTCATTTAGCATATCCTCAGAGTACATCCATGTATGTGTCACAATACCCTCCTTAAGGCAGCATAATATTTTAAGAGGCATATGTATACATAAATACTTATTTATGTGTGTTTATGTGTGTTTACGTGAAGTTATTTATCATTCATCTTTAAGGGAATGCTTGGGTTGTGTCCACCTTTTGGTTGGTCTAAACACTGATATACATAACATGAAAGTCTACGTTAATATTCACCTTTCTAGAAATGTTCAATGTGTAGTTTGAGTTATAGTTTTGACTTCCCATGTGTAATTAAAATGTCTGCTAGACATTTTTCTTCATGATAGTCTGTAAAATATTTATATTCACATTTGCCTCTAGCATATTGGCTCAGTGTGACAAAGGCGTACTATTAGGCTCAGGAGGCAGTGCTTTGGAAAGAAGCTTGGGGCAGAGACCGCTACTGCCTCTCAAGAACAGATGTCTAGTTTGTTGTGGACTCAGAGTGAATGTGTTTAGAGCTGAGACAGCTTCCTGTCCCTGGGTATCAAGCCATGCTGTGTTTCTTGGACTCACCTACACAGTGGCTATTAGTAATGCCTGGAGAGCTGAAGCCAAGCTTAGTAGAAACACACCTGACATTTGTCAAGGTCATGCCAGCAGTGTTCCTTTGGAGGGAAGTGTCTGAGTCTTCTCGGGAGACCCTGGTAGTAGGCCTCTTATTGTTGTCTTCTAAACCCAGCTTGAAAAGGAAAACACTGTGGCTCAGGGGCATTAAACAACTTTCCTATTATCATTGCTGTTGTCCCTCTGGCTCAGTCACAATGGCTTATCGAATTGAGCCCTTTCTGGATTGAGCTGTGTCTCTGAAGTCCTTACCTCCAGTATCTCAGGTTGTGACCTTTTGTAAAAATAGAATCTCCACAGAGGAACTCAAGTTAAAATGAGGTCATTAGAGCCAGGTGTGAAGGTGCACGTCTTTAATCCCAGCATTCAGGAGCAGAGGCAGGGGGATCTTTGAATTTGAGGCCAGCCTTGTCTGTGGAACTGGTTTCAGGACAGCCAGGGCTACTCAGTTATTAAGCCCTGCCTCCAAGCAAACAAACAGAGAAACAAACATAATTAGCATGGACCCTAACCAAGTCTAGCAGATGTCCTTATGAAATGGGACAGCAGACTCAGCTCCTCGTACGTAGTGAGAAGTGCAGATGAAGGCGAAGGCAGTGGTCAGGAGTGACAGAGTGGTCTGCAGTGACCAGAGCTATGAGTGAGGTATGGACTAGAATCCAGGGACCCAGCTCTTTGATTTTAGACTGTTTACCCCATAATTGTGACCAAATATGTCTTTTATTTTTTCCAGAAAAATCTGGCTGTGCAGTCCAGGCTGGCCTGGAACTTGAGACTGTCCTCTTGCTGTAATCTCCTAGGTGCTGGGATTATAGGCAAGACCAGCACATACACATTTCTTCCTCCTCCTCTTCTTTCTCCTCTTCTTCATCCTGGCTTATCTCTAAGACAGGTGATATGTGGTACATTGTTACCATACTAATATCAGTGAACAATTTATCCATTGCACTTTTTTGAAGAATCAGGATCTCAGGGGCTACCCTGGTATCGCTGTGAAGTAGTTTTGATCATTGGGAGCTGCAGTAGTACTGTGCATGGAGAAGAAGTAGGCATGGGTGGTGTTCTGGTCACCTGCTCCTGCAGTGAGGTGACAAGACTCTCCTCTCTACTGCCTGCTTTAGTCCCTGGGTTTGTCTTGAAGGTGGCATCCCTAGCACCTGCAGAGAGTTATAACACTCAGGAACCAAGACTGACATTTGACATGCTTTAAGCTTTCTTTGTTTTTGAACCAAAACAGTTTCCTGTTCACTTACTCCCCAGTGCTAGATTGGGGACCTCCACTTAGGAAAGAGGCGTTGGGATGGAGGAGAATATTGGCAGGCACAGGAGGCGGCTTTGATGCTGAATTCCAAAGAGGAGGCCCAGAAACGTTTTGAATAGCAGTGAGGCTGGACCACATGGGGCCTTTATTCAGATGTGTCAGTTCCAGTATTTCTCACTTACCTCAGAAGTAAGAAAACATCAAACCTCATTATTACTATTTTTTTTTTTCTGTATGTCACCCTGAAAACCATTCATTGTGCAGGCAGCTCACCCAAGGTTAAACAAAACCCCAGTGTTTTAATGCCCCGTGATGGGCCTTTTCAGAAACACTCGCATAACTTAATCCAGCTGATTTTTTGTAATCAGAAGCATTACACCAGGCATTGGGCTCTTTAGTACTATAAAGTTGAAATTTAAGAATAATCAGCTTGCAATCAAAAGCTGATTATACACGAACAACAATGACTACAAAACTGAAACCTCCGCAACAAAGGAAAGAGGTGCAATAGCAGTCTTTGAAGAAGGAAAGTGCTGAGAAGGAGGTGTGGTGTCCTGACGGGCAGATGGTGGGTGAAGATCAGCAAGCAACGATGCTCACAAAACTGTGCAGTTTTGGGGCAGTGAGGGAAAGGGGCTTGAAGGAGAGTTAAACCTTTCTAACTGTGAGATTCAGTGCTGTAGATGAAACAATGTAGGAAAAGCCACCAGGCTTTAGGACTGAGTTAGGTTTCTGTTCCAGCTTGACGGAAGGCACAGAGAACAGATTTGTGTCTCTCTGTCCCACTGACCGGCTGTGTGGCGTTGAGCCTCTCTGAGCCTCCGTCCCCTTACTACACTGCTTACTATTTACTATACCTGTTACGTGTCCAGACTCTTGCTCAGTGCTGGGTCTGTGGATAACTTTGCACAGTGGGTGCTGAAGCAGTGTCTCCTGGAGTGGGCCGCAGGCCACTGGCGCACGGAGGTGGATTTAGGAAATCTGGGAAGCAGCAGCATGTCCCAGCTGCTTATGTAGTCAAATGATACACACCGTTCACCGCTCCAGAGGCATTGTGACCTGGGAGAATGGAGTGATAATTGAGGCGGGCTCAAGGAAGTCTCATGCAATAGCCAACTTTATTCAGAGCATCTGACAGTTTATATTCTGAAGGTTAAAAAGTGTCACGTGAGTAAAGTGAAAGAGGACAAGCTGCACGTGGCAAAACCATGTTTTTCCATAGAGGCATATAAACAGATAACAATCGCCAGTTGTAATGAGTAAGCTGAAGTAAATAAACTCCTGTCCAGTGCACCTGGGAGGAACGTGGAGACACATTCCAGGAACAGTCCGGTCATTTTGAAGAAACTGAGGCCACAAGGCACTTGTCTTGGAGTCGTCTCACACACTTTCAGAGTTCTCACACAACACCATTCTCAGACCATGTGCCAAGAGCATAGGATGTCTCCATGCCCCTCCCCCTTAGCTAAAGCCTCACACCCCGTTGCCGAGGCTAGTCTTCATTTCTCGGCCCTCCCAAGTGGTCGTCCTGCTTAGCAGCGGGGACTGCCTGTGTGCGCCACCACTGCCTCACCTGGCTTGATGTTTGCTATCACGAGAGACAAATGAGGGAGGATGGTGCCGTTGGAAGGTTAAAGCCGAGCCAATCCCCGAAGGAGCCACAGGTTGTGAACTGGAGTGATCTGGGTGAAGAGTATTGCAGACAGGAGTGGCAAGTGCAGAGGCCTTGATGTGGCGTCATGAGCTGGATGTGTTGAAGCAGTAAGCAGATGGCAGGCAGTCCCGGGGATTGGGAGAGGGCAGTGGAGACATCCAAGTTATATGTGCCAAAGTTTATGTTCTGGAACACAAACCACATATATCAGTTCAACGATAGGCAACATACTGTAAAAGCATGTATGTTTGCAGGGTGCAGCCCAGGCTGCAGGTGGCACGGATGTTCTAGTTAACTGTGCACCTGTTCAGGGTTCGCCTGTTCTCAGTTTTTGTCCATCACAAATAGCCATCTGTAAACAGTTTCAGTTTTTATCTGAACGTATTTGTGCTCTAGGGTATGTTCCCAGGATAAGTATCTTCTTGGTCACATTTTAGGTGTACGCTTGGTTTCTAAAGAAACTGCTGAACTGGGCTGTGGGATGGCTGAGTGGCCAAAGGAGCTGTGTTCACAACTGTTAATTGATGATTCTAGTTCCATTTCATTCTCACCAGCATGGTAGGAGGTAGCCAGTTTCTTCATCTTTGTCAGCCTTTGTGCTTCACCTTTAGAATCTCAGCTGTCCTAGAGGGAACATAGCTGTATTCCATTCTGGCCTTTATTTGTGTTTCGCTAAGGTCAGTCACGTTGAGTATCTACTAATTTGTTTGTTTGCCACATACATACCTTCACTGAAATGTCTTTTGGTGTCTTCTGTCCATTTTCTGTTTTGATTTTTTTTAAATGTTGACTTTTTGTAAGTTCTCTATCTTCTGGGTATTAGTTGCTTGCTAGATATGTGATATGTAGATATTTCCCCCAGTCTGCAGCTTATCTTTTCATTGTTTTAACATAGTCTACCAGAGAGAAAAAGTTTTGAACTTTAACCAACAGTTTATCTACTTTTTTCTAATGAGCTATGGTTTTAAAGCCACTTTGAAGAACTATTTAGCAAGGCCTAGAGCTGAAGGTGCTTGTTTTGTTATCTTCTGAAACATTTTTAATTATTGATTGATTAATTGATTTATAGACAAGAGTCTTTAAACCCAGGTTGGCCTTGAGTTACCTTGTGTCTTAAGGGCCTGATCTCAAACTCCCAGTGAGCCTCAGCCGTCAGCCACCAGAGTCCTGGGAGGTTTTGGGCCACCACACCCAGCTAAAAGTGGTTTTTCTCTTTCCTAGCTAACTTTTCTTCCTTCCTTTCTTTCTTCCTTCCCTCCCTCCCTCTCCTCTTTCTTTGTTCGTTTCTTTAAAAAATAGTTTTAAATATACATTACAGATCCACTTGGATGTTTATGTGAACTCTAAGATTAAGGTGAAGTTTATTTTCAATTGCACATCCCGTTGTCTCAGCACTGTTTATTTGAGAGATTGACACTTCCATGAACGGATGTTGCTGGAACAATTATAATTCTTCCGGTGGAATTCTAGCATTTTAAACCACTAGGCAACCCTGACTTCATCCTTCATGATGAAATGCCTGGATTTTTGAGCCATTGAAGTTGGGAGCCAGCTCTGCCATTCTGCCTTCTGCCCCTTGCTTCTAATTTGGGTATTCTGATGTATTCTGTTTTGGGTATGACTTCTGTCTTTATGTGGCACTGCCTGGTGTTTTAGGTTAATTTACTTCTACATTTTGAATCAAGGGAGGTTGTGGAAAGGTGTCTTTGACGTTTTGTTTAATGTTCCTTTGGACTCTTGGCTGTGAAGCTCTTGTGTCACTCTACATCAGGAGAGATACTGCTCTTAAACATTGGCATTTTGGTGAAACCATTTTACTTTGTCTCTGCATAACAGCTTTCTTCTAACAATTTTGCTGTGTAACAGGAATACAGAAAGCAAACTCATCAGTGATAGCCTCAGTCACAAAACATGTTGATCAAATAAAAGAAAAAACACTGAGGAGGATTCTGGTTTTTGACAGGGCCTTGGTTCTCTCAGCTTCCTTCCTTTTAGTCTCCCAGGGAGGAACTGACAGAAGCTCAGATGTTCTTAAGAATCACACACGTGCATGGCAGTTATACTTCAGTGGTAGCTTATAGTATTTTAGGGCCGTAAGTAACTCTGGAAATGATTCGGTCCCAACTCAGGAGCCAACACTGTTTTATATGGCAGTGAAGACATGCTCACAGGGACTGGAAACATGCTTCTTGTCTTGTTGAGGTCTGGCAGTTACGTAGGCTCATATTGCTGTGCCAGGGACCCTATTCTCATTCTGTTGTTATAAACAGTTACTGTAATCACAGGCTGTCAAGGCAGTCTCCTGGCCCTAGTCCCTTCCCTGCCTTGCCCCTGCTAGATCTGTGTTCCTGGGCATGTCACATCACTAGAAAACAGAAGGTACCTGCAAGGCTTCAAGAGCTGAGGACCATGAGCACAGGCAGGAAGCCTCGGCCGCTGATGGTGATGGCACATGCTGTTGTGTTAGTGATGATAAATTTTGTTTTTTTTATAGTAATTTAAATGTGGAGATTTTCATTTTTTTTCCTGTTTCCTAAAAAATTCTTTCTGCTTGCTTGGTTACCTGGTTACTTCCATTAAAATAATTAAAACATACATAAATAAATGAGTAGATGGGTTTTTTTTTTTTCCCAGGCAGTTGAGATAGGGAATTACCTTGTAGCTTTGGCCTAGAATTCACAATGCAGTCAATATAGGCTTTACACTCCTGGTGGTTCTCCTGCCTCAGTCTTCCAAGTACGTGGATTACAGGTATGGCCTACCTTGCTTAGTATATTTTTCTTCATATATTGTTTAACTTATAGACAGTCTATAAAGTTGGGTTATATGGTATACTTTTCAGAGATTTATTTTATTTTTAGTTATGCATGTGTGCATGGGGGGGGTATATGTGTGTGGGTGCCTGTGGAGCCTGGAAGAGGGTGTCAGATCTCTTAGAGCTGGAGTTACAGGTTGTGAGGTGCATGACACGGGGGCTGGGAGCGGAACTCTGGCCTCTGGAAGAGCTGGGAGACTCTTAACCTCTGAGCACCTCTCTAGCTTCTGTGGTATCTGAGTAGGTTAGGGTAAGAACTACTCAAAACTCAAGAACAGGAACCCACAACAGTGGGTTTCTCCTTCAACAGTGGCTTTGATGATAAGTCCCCTCTGCATGAGCAGAAGGGGGTTGTTTGTTTAATTGCTGCTAATCAAATCCGGGTCCTCTTGTATACAAGGCATATGCTTTACCCCCGAGTCCTGTCCCCACTGAAAGGATGCTTAGAGAGTGTTCTTGGTACCACATTGGGCAGGTAGACCTTTTCCAGTCTTCCTCCAACCTGTTGGCCCTCCTCTTCTTTACTGCTGCCTGTGGACGTACATACAGAGCACGCCCCTACACTGTTGTCACACTGAGCTGTGACATTCCCTCTGTTTTTGGTGTAGCTATCTCGGTGTGTTTCCACATTGTTTACTGTACTGGAAGGGCCTTTTTTATTTTTGACATCTCTTTGTTCAGCTTTAGGATTTATCCCAAATGGTATCCCATGAAATGCTTTATACTTCTCTATAGCTCCATCCTCTGTGGACACTTGTTGAGTTCCCTTCATTTTTGTGTCTTTAATGTCTCAGATACGACAGTTGTAGAGAATTAAGATGTCTGCTTGCTGGTTAAGCATACAGTTAAGTCTGCTGTTGATGAAAATAAATCATTAACTTTCAGTTATCCAGAAGAGAGTGTGGGCATCTGGATGACATCATCACAACTTGCAAAGTAGAGAGAATAATTTTATTTCTCATTTAATGAAAAACTGCCCATGAATAAGTGATAAAAAATTTAATTGAGAGGATAATCAGATATTGCTTCTAGCCCTACCCCATGTAAAAATCCAATTACTTTACCTTTTTTTCTTGAGAAGCTCTTTCATCAGAGACTTTGGAATAGATTGTGAGGGGTAAGTTAAGACTTGATGGCTCTTGATTTTCAGACTAGAAAAGCTTGTGTTGTACCTCTCAGCACTCTGTGTATTGTTTATACAGTGTGCTGTTGGCATGGTTCTTAGTGCAGGAAAAGTTATTAAGCAAATTGCAATGTTGAAAATAAACATGGGCATAGCTGGGAGGCTTTTGGTTCCAATTATGATTCAAGGTCAGCTACGAAAATATTTTGGCCTTTTTTATTTTTTTATTTTTTATTTTTGTCCTTCTTGAATACTGGTATTGAACATAGGTCTTTATGGGTGATGGACAAACACTGGACCACCAAGGTACAACCAGGTCCTGAATATCCCGGTCCAACCTGTCCAACCCCCTTGTTTCTGTTTTAACTTTACCTTTGCACTTGGTTTCCAGATTTAGCTTGGTGGCCACTGAGATGGTAACTTATCTCGTGGTATGAAAAGAGAAAAGGCAGTCTGGGTTTTGTGTATGAAATAGGATTACATAAAGGTAATCCCTTTGATTAAAAATATGCCCTCTCTTTGCCATCAGCCGTGTACTTTATGCTGCGTTGTTTTCCCCTGCTATACTAGCATCTGAAAACAGGATATATCTTCGAGTTTGACAAGTAAAAACTGGCTTGGTTGTCCTGAAGCATTGGTTCTAGTACGAGCTGGAGAAGGCTTAAAACAGTGCCTTTCTTTTATATAACCTCTTCCCCCGAGAACAGGTTGTGACTCCGAAGCACTCTGTGGTGTAGGGACAGCCTTGGGGAAGTCTGGGTCTTACTGCCAGAATAGTGGCTGAACTAAAACAGCTGATACCACTTTTCTGATTGTAATTTGGAAAACTTAGTTGACCATGATTACAAAAAAACAAAACAAACAAAAAAACAAAAACAAAAACAAACCCAAAAAACCAAAAGCTCAGAAAATGAAAAATATTAAACGACTGTAATGGTCTTGTTCTTGCCTGTGCCCTGGAGAATGCCATGGTGAGCACTGGGCCTTTGGCGCTGGGCATGGCCACACTATGTGGTTATAACTTCTTCTAACCAGATTTGCAGTCACACCAATTAGATGTTATTTTTCTTGTACTCGATGTTCAGGACCACTTACCTACTCACTAAGAATTTATGGAATTATTAATTTTGATGGCAGACAATTCTAAGTGAAGACTGTGCTGCAACTATTCATTTTTATTTATTTGTTTTAATTTTATTTGCATACATTAATTGTACGTGATAATGAGTTTCATTATGGCATTTTTTTTTTCTTTTTTTTTTTCTTATTTTTGGTTGTCCAAGACAGGGTTTCTCTGGGTAGCCTTGGTTGTCCTGGAACTCACTTTGTATTCCAGGCTGGCCTTGAACTCAGAGATCCGCCTGCCTCTGCTTCCTGGTGCTGAGATTAAAGGTGTGTGCCTCCGTACCCAGCATATTTTCATGGTACATGATTACCATCTTTACCCCCTGCCCTCTAGTTTCCTCCCCATGCCTGTAGATCCCTTTCTTGTTCCCAGCTAAGTTCTTTTTTCTTTTAATATTTGTGTATGTCTTTAAAATTTTAATTTATTTAAACTTTTTAAAAAATATTTTGAGATTTTTTTTTTTTTTTCAGGGCTGACTGTTTGGTCCTGGATAACCAGTTGGCATGCTGTTTCCTTGAGAGGACTATTTCTCCTCTATCAGCATGCCCTATTCTTTGTGTAGAGCTGAGGCACATAAATTCCCTCCCCCATCCATGTCAGCATGTTTATTCTTGTCCTCCTTGTTCATCATATTTGGCAGCTGTGCTGGTCTTTATGGGCATAGCTTCTGACATTCCCAGGAGACACAGTCTCATGGCCATCTCTGTGTTCCTCTGGCTTTTAACAGCCTTTCTGAGCCCTGTTCTGCAATGGTCCCTGAGCTGGAGCTGCCTGAATTGTACTGTAGACGAATCTGATGAGACTGGGCTCTGCAACTCCGTATTTTGAGTGGTTGTGGCTTTTCTGTAATGGTCTCCTGTTGCCGAGAGAACTTTCCTTGATGAGGGGTGAGGACTATCTTACTTGTGGATGTAGGGACAAATATTTAGAATGTAGTTAGGCATTATGATTGTTTAGTGAAATGGGGGTTGTAGGTTCTATGACTGCACTAGCTCTTGGCAGTTGGCTAGATTTTCTGCACCAGGCACGATTTCCCTTCTGCTGAGAGTGTTTTAAGTCTTAGAGAACTGCTCATTACCACCAAAGTATGTGTGCCACTATTGTATCCTTAAGGATTTTGCTTTTTGTTTTGATGTGTACCTGTGGGGGAATATTAGTTGATTTATTGATCAATGGATTGATTGATTGTGTCTTTAGGTTTTTTTTCACATGATTCCAGGTAAGGGATTATTTCTCTAGCAGTGATAGTAAATGTGTCTTCTTCCCCCAGGGATCAGTAACTGTAGATCTTTAGAGAGGGGTGGGGCTTCATGAACCCCTACTCCCTAGCTACCATTAATGACCTGTTAAATCCTTGGTGAAACAGGACTTGATAGGTCCTTCCCTGAGTCATGGCTGGGTAATGACAGGCTCAGTAGCTGGGTAGGCACAGTAGCTGTGATGTCAAGAGAGCAATGTTGCCGTGCTCCATAGGCAGAAGACAGTGCCCGCCTCTCTCCATTCTGTGCTCTTGCTCTTGCCTTCTTTCCACCTCTTCTTCAGAGATGTTCCTTGAATCTCATTCCATCATGGCCCAGTGTTCTCGTTCCTTTGATGATTCTGGGGAGAATTTCTGGAGTTGTTTATTTTGTCCTTAACTTCTTAGTGGGCATCAGTGCTCTCTCTGAATGTTCTACGGTTTAACGCTTACTTATCAAATGAATTCTGTCTGGTTTCCCTCTGGAATATCTGTACGATAGTCATGATAATGGCTACTACTTATTAACAATGCTGATGCTAACATTTTGTGTAGATTAACTCATTTATTTCTCACAAAACATTAGCTTTTTCTCTTAGAGATTAGGAAATTGACATGCTGTCTATGTGACTGTTTTCTAGTTCTCTGACCAACATCAAATGTGGTAATTAGCAGTGTTCCCAGTTCATTTTGTGTGAAATAGCCTCTCATTATTTTAAATTGTACTGCTCTGTATTTCATCTGCCAGACAGCAGACATCCTTATCCTTTTCTACTTTAGACAGAAATATTCTGGAAAGTTCACTTAGGGCAAATTCTAAAATGTTGTAAGTAAAAAAAAAAAAAAAAAAATATATATATATATATATATAGTTGTTAATTTCAACAGGGTATCTTTGAATGCTTGGCTGAACCCCAAAGCCAGTGTCAGTTATTCCAGACACTGTGAAATGCTGGTAAGATGGACAGAGTTGCGTGAGGTGATGGAACGCAGTGCTGCCATTTTATTATTGACACCATGGCACACCTGTTACCATGTTTCTTCAGCTTTTTTTCTTCTCTGGTTTTATACTTGCTGCACTTAATATTCTGTGTACCAATAATTTGATGTTCAGTGTTTATGAATTGAAACTTTAACACAAGCCTCATTTAAGAAGAACAGAGTGTAGAGGAGAAATCAATGAAAACAATGCAAATGCTACATGGGTAATCTGTCAGTAGCTCAAAGACCATGAGCACATTTATGTTGTATGCAGGGTACACACAAGCCAGTGCAGGGCACTTCATTCCTCAGCTTTCAGCTGCTCACCAGTAGAAGGTTTAAAGTGGGTAGACTTTAGATCCCGAAGATGAGTGGGGAGAGTGTGGTTAGGCGCTGTCAGGAAGCTCCTGTGGAAAGTCCTCAGTGTGACCCTACAGCACTGGCATCAAGATGCCCTGGGAACTTGCAAAATACAGACACGTGGGGTACCTTAGGTGTGAGCTGTGGATGGAGCCCAGGACTCTGAATTCTAGGAAGTTTTCACTTTATGCATTTGATACCCTCCCAAGTGGTGTTCATCATGGCTCCTTCCGCTTAGTATAAAGGGGAAAACCCAAACAAACATCTGGGACTGTTTGAATTTTTGTTGTTGTTGTTTGTTTTGGTTTTTCTTTTCTTTTTGTGTTTTTAGAGACAGGGTTTTTCTGTGTAGCCTTGATTGTTCTGGACTCATTTTGTAGACCAGGCTGGCCTCGAACTCAGAGATCCACCTGCCTCTGCCACCCCAAGTACTGGGATTACAGGCGTGCACTGACACACCGGGCAGGTTTTGTTTCTTCGAGAAAGAGTTTTTCTGTAGCCCTGGCTGTCCTGGAACCTGTTTGAATTTTTCAATAAGAGAATTATTTTAGTATATTTTGGAGAGAGCATTTTGAGAATATGTTTTGGAAAAAAAAAACAAAAAACCCAGAGACTTTCATTTCTTAGAAACAGAATAGATTAAAAAAAAAGTTTTGGTTTTTTTTTTTTTGTTGTTGTTGTTTGTTTGTTTTTGTTTTGTTTTCCCTTAACTTTCTCCTGGAGGAGTTCTTCACGATCCTCCACTCAGGCTATGTCTCCATGGTCAGAGTGAGGACATAACACATGCTCTTTGCGGCACCAGTCACTGCACAGAGGTGGACGTGCCCATCACTGCCTGAGCTGCTGAGTGATTGGAGAGGATAATGGCCCTAAGCAGTGTACAAGTTTATCGCTATCGAGTGGCAGAGCTAGGCTCGGCTCTCCACCTGCTTGTCAGATGGCATCACCTATGTGGTCTCTAGAGGTACCTGTGTGCTTGCCACAGAGGTTTTAGAATGTTTCTGTGTGCGGGGCTGTTGAGAGAGGGAGAGAGAGAGACAGACAGACATACACTGACTTACTCTAACCTCCTGCCTTCCCCTCTCAAGTACTGGGATTGTGGGCCTGAGCCTCCATTTTGGTTGCCTAATGGATTTAGACTTTGATGTCCACTTACTCCAGATTATGTTCAGTTGCTATGTGTTAGCTGCCTTGATGGACCATGCCTACTTGTCTTTCTGATTTGCGTGCATCATCTGGTCCATGGAGTCTCCAGCGGAAGCAGCAAGGCTGGCCCTGCATGCCGCTCTGTGCTGGCCCTCTGCAGGGTGAACAGCTGCCTCCTCTCAGCAGAGGTGAAAGTTCGAGTGTGATGTCAGATGGGTGATGCGTGCATGCTCCTGAGCTTGGCTGTACGTGGGTTGTGTTCTCCATCTGCCTCCCTTTGCAGAGTGGTAAAGTGAAGCCTGGAGAGGTTAAGCAGTTTGCCTAGGTTTCCCAGATTATAAGTGATAGGGCCTACATTTGACACCAGGGTTACGGGAACCGAAGCTTGAAATTTTATTGAAAGTTTCCTAAAATTGTGAAATATACCGTAAAATACGAAATCCCAGCATAATACAAATACGTAGTTTGACTTATAATGTGAACTGACAATCCTGACTCAGCCTCCTGAGTGCTGAGATTACTGACTTGAAACAGAACACCAAGCTCACGTTGTACAATTAACTTAACCTGTTTAATTTTCTAATGAGTGGTAGGTGGGATGGTTTGAATAAGAAATGTCTGGTTACCCGCCTTCCCCACCCCCATCCTGTAGGCTCCTGTGTTTGAACACATAGTCGCCAGCTGGCGGTGCTGTTTGGGGAAGTTACAGAAATTTTATGAGCTGCAGCCTTGCAGGAAGACTGGTTCTGGTGACTGGCTTTGAGGACTTATGGCAGAACCTACTTCCTGTTCTTCACTGTTTCCTGAGTATAGATGCAGTGCTATCATCTGGCCTCCCTGCCTTTCCCTGACTTCCTCATAGGAAATGTCCTTCAGACTGGAAGGTATGGACCACCTCTCTCCCTGACATTGCTTTTGTCAAGGTCTTTGATCACAGCAACAGGAAGATAAATACAGTCGGTAAACTGTGAGGGATGGAAACCAGAAGTGTGGATGTGCTCCTACTAAACTGAATTTCCCCGGGCAAATCACCTTTCTTTGAAAAAAAAAAAAAAAAGCGTTAGGCCAGGTGCCTTCTGCAAACCTCACCCCCATCACATGGGTAAAGTGTTAGTTAGCTGGAGCATTGGGGAGAGGGTTGGAAGGCTGCCTTGATGGCTTTTGTTTCGTTGATTTAATCCTGGCGTTACATAAACCTTTACCAATTTCAGTGCAGCCTTCACTCATGTCTAATAACAAGTATTTTGTTCATTTATGAAAGTCAGTAAGTTGCCCTTATACCTTATTGATTAAAATGTCTTAGCTTTTGAAGGACTCACAGGTATAATTTCTCCTAAATAGATTGTACTTTCATTTTTTAAAACCCACGGTTGAATTCTGTGCATGATAAAGTGGAAGCAAGTGCTTATCAATTTTTTTTTATTGAAATCTTCTGAATAAGTGTTTTCTCTTGGTTAGCTTCAAACGGAGTCATATTCCTGAATTTAATTAGAGGCAGTTCATGTACTGTGGGCTTATTAAGATTCAAGGCACTTTTTTATTTTAGCCTGTCTGATATCCCTTTTTAATTTCACTTAAATTTGAATTACTCTAAACATCATCTGGGTATATTGAAGATACTCAGTAATATTAATAATGATGATGTTGATGAGTCTGTCTCGTCCCATTCTCCCAAGTCATATCACTTCATTTTGCTTCTGGCATGTGAGTATTTGCGACTTTGTCTTCCTGGGGCAAACATAAGTAATCAATCGTGAGTTTGTTCTGATGAGTCTAGACAAAGCCTCATGGATGTACTTCAGAAAGCCTGGGAGCAGCCATTCCCATTTGGTCAGAGTTAGATGCTTTGCCAGCATCCCCGGTCCTGATGTTGATTGTCTTGAGTATGGGACATGTATGTTGCAAATGTGTCATCACTAACTTCTTTTTAATTTTTTACATTTTAATCTTGGACTCTTTTTCTGCTTTTGGGCAAAGAGCTTCTAGAGCTTCCACCATTGTAGACCCCCTGATACTCTCAGGTGTTTCTGAGCCTCAGGCTGCATGATTTTCGCACTTCAGAACAAACTCCAGGCTTGCCTGTTAGCCAGCCTTTCCTGTCATGTTAAGAATTTTTTCTTAAACATGACTTTTTAAAGTGAGGACATTGCTCATTCAGTATGATGAACTCTTAAAACACTCCTTGTTTATGAATTTGAGCTCCCTGCCTGTCTGGATAGACTAGCATATCTCCCATGCCTCTGGGTGGCCTGTTATCACCAGGCTCTATCTCTGCTATGGCTCTGTGATCTCTTCACAGACTGACCAGGCTTTCAATTGCTAGTAGGAGCTGTCCTGGACAAAACAGAAAACAATGGCTCGAAGGCCCTAAAAATGAACAGAAGCCAGAGGTGGGGAGGAGAGTTGAATTAGAAGACACAGGTTCTGTTCTGAGGTTCTGGTTTTTACTGTGAGATTTGATCCCTTAGTAGATGAACTAATTCAAAACCAAACCATCTGAGTGTGGTGGTGCACGCCTTTAATCCTAGCCCTTTGGAAGCAGCACATCTCTCTGAGTTAAAGGCCAGATAGGGCTATGCAGGGAGATCCTTTCTCCCAAACAAAATAAACAACAACAGCAAAACAACCAAAAGAAGAAACAACCGGTGATCACTATCCTGATGAGCTAGAGGACAGAGTTGCTGCCCATCCCACACTGCAAAGGAGAGTCGGAAGGGTAGGGTTCTACATTCTCTGCACAAGTCTTCCTGATGGAAGGTGTGCCTGAACCACGTGCATGAAACTGGCTGCAAGTGCCTAGCTAAAGTGAAAGCAAAGACTTGAGCTGCTGCCTAAAAGACAGAGTTTGCTGTTGGAGTCTGGGTATGTGTCACTTGTGAATCATTCTTCACTGAGATGTCAGCTATTTTCACTTATTTCTGATAGCACAATGTAAACACACTCTTTTCCACTGTTCAGTTGCCGGTCTCAGTTTCCTATGCTCAGCTCACAGTTGTAGGCTTGGAGAGGTAGGCAGGAGTTCTGAAAAACAATGTAATGTCTCAGTCTGGGTGGGATCTGCGAGCGAAGCTTGATGGTTCTGCTGCCAGTTCTGCTCCTGTTGCAGTCATGCGTGTGCTGAGAAGGTGCGGCTCATGCATTTGAATATCATGCGCTGTATAAGACAGGCTATCTCATGCTGCCTTTGAAAGCATTGTTGAATATTGCAAGAATCCTACTAAAAACTGGTCATAGCAAATATATTCAATGTTGCAGGTACATACTGTTCTAAGCACCTTATACATAGTAGTATTCTTATAATAATCCTATACAGCATCTCTTTTACAATTGAGGAAAGAAAGAGATTGCTGTATTCCCTACTTTGTGACAGAACCAGGAAGCACTAATCCAGAGAGAGGGAGGTGAATACGACATGCCCCTGTCCATAGTCATGTCTCAAACACCAGCTTCAACTCAGTTAGGTTTTATTTGGGCTTAGTTCCCATCAGATTCCCGAGAAAGGAGCATTTGGAACACACCTTTTTCTGCTGTTGTGTCCTATCAAATTTGCTAGCAGGGATTTGGCAGGGGAAGAGTTAAGAAACATTAGTTAAGGCTGTCAAGATGGCTCAGTGGGTGAAGGAGTTACTGCCAAGCTTGAGAACTTGAAGTTGGTCCCCAGGACCTACATACCTGTACTCCCATCTCCACGTGTATACACCCAGGAAACAGACACACAGGCCAAGAGAAACACCAGGAAGAGACGGACCGGTCAAATGAACCCATTGGTTGAAGGGCTAAGTAATAAGTGATTTATAATTTTTTCCTATAAGAGCTAGAAATTACATAAGCAGTTGTTGGCTGTTCTAGCTAAAATGCTCCTAAAAATATTATTCATATTAGGAGCAAATCAGTGGGTATAGTTAGGATGAAAAGACAAAAATGAGGCATGCTTTTTCTTGTTATTTTTGGTTTTGGGAGACAGGGTTTCTCTGTTGTGCTGGCTGTCCTTGAACTTGCTCTGTAGACCAGGCTGGCTTTGAACTAATTCACAGATCTGCCTGCATCTGCCTCCCAAGTACTGGGATCAAAGGTATGTACCACCACTGCCTAGCTTTATAGCTTTTCTTTCTTTCTTTTTTTTTTTTTTTTAATAAGAGACACGTTTACTTTGTTTTTACTGGGGATCCTGAAGTCTGCTCGAAGACTCCTTGCGTTTCAGTGGTACGTGATTGTTGCAGCGGTTCCTGGCAGGACTTGGTGAGGAGGAGAAAGCTTTGCCTGTTGTGGCACAACAACTTCAGGGGTACCATGAGCCTTGCAGGGTGCTGTTTGTGACGAGGTTAGCCTGCAGGATCTGTGTGGCCACAGAAGGAAGCTTAGTTCATAGGATTAGGGTCTCTAGGAAGGAGGCAGATGTCTCAGCTCTGATCTGGGTTCTTCAGGCCGTATCTGCAAATGTCTCTTCCGAACAGGAGCTGTGGCCATCTGTGGCCTAGCTTGTAGGACACGAACAGTAATAGGGTAACACATGGGACATAGTTTAAAAATACTGAAATATTTGAAGGTCTTGAAGGCAAACCCATGTGAGGTACTAACTGGATTCCACCCTTGAAGTTGGCAGATGGAACTCACGTCTGTGTTTACAGTTCTGTTTCTCTGGAGTCTTCCCAGCCTTCAGGGTGCATCAGACAACTCTCCATTACGATGTTCTACCCCTTTTACTTTTTTTTTTTTTCTTCTTCTTGAAACAGTTTTCTATGTAGCTCAGGCTGGCCCTTACCGCTTTTCCTCCTGACCCTATCTATCTCTTTAGTGCCAGCATTATAAGCATGTGCCACCAACTGATCTTTCATTTGTTACTTAATAAAAATGTGGTTTATTACTGTCGAGAAAACGCACTGAACACAGACAGTAATGGGCAGTGCTGTTCTATAACTGATATTTGTTTTCCAGGTAGTTTCCTGGAATTTCATTATGGGAGAATGATTTAATTTCATGCCTTCTTGGGGAGGAAATCATTGGACTTCCACCTGTTTTATTATTTATGGGCTCTAGAACACATGGAGATCAAGTATGGAATGCAGGAGTCAGCTGTAGAGTGAGTGTGTGTGTGTATGTGTGTGTGTGATTGTGTAAGTGTGTGTTTGTATGAGTGTGTGTCTGTGTGAGTTAGTGACAGTGTGTGTGTGTATGTACGTGTGTGAGTGTCTCTGTGTGTGTGTGTGTCTGTTTTTGGATTTTTAAATATAGAGATTTGATTTGCTTTTTCTGTGTGTTGAAAGCTTGACCTCTGTAAATGACCTTGATAGAGAAACTGACTGTAATACTACATTGTTTATGAATATTGATATGATAAATATTTAACGTTTTCTGGTAAATACTTCATCTGATGTAGAATTAGAGAAATTTTAGTTGAAACCATCCATGAAACAGCCAGAAAACATAATCATGTCCTCCTGATAACCCTAAAACAATTTTACTTTCATTATGTATTTGCTTTGCTCTGGGTTTCTGGCTAAAGCACATTCATCTTAAGCACACAGTCCCCATACATTCATCCTCCTATATTTGTGGCTCTAGCTCTGAGTAGGGAGAAGAATTGGAGAAGCTCAGGGTTCTATTTCAATGTAAAGGATTATGAGCTTCTTCTTTGCGCACGTTTGTGGAATCTGTGAGATCAGATGAGCTCCCTGCTTGACAGCCTTGCTGATTCTGGTGCTATAACACTTATGGAAATGGAGGCAGTGTTAGGTGTCTGCTCTGTGTTAGGCGTGGTGAAGCATGCTTCAAATTCAGGACTGCTTTGATTAAAAATGGTAACTGATAGCGGGTTGACCAAGGTAACGGGCCCCAGCAGGTCAATTTAAATCTTTCTGATGTAGGAAAATGTCACAACTGTTCAGTGCCTCAGTTTCTCCTCTACACCTAGAGATCATCCTGTATCTTCCCCACTTCATTTGGCACTGGTGGGGCTGGAGAGATGGCTCAGCAGTTTAAAGCACAGGCTGCCCTTCCAGAGGACCCAAGTTCAATTCCCAGCACTTGCATGTTCTCTGACATCCATCTGTAACTCTATCTCAGGGGATCTGATAGCCTCTTTTGGCCTCCATGGGCACTGTACTTCCCACATGTGCCACACAGACATACATGCACAGAATTAAAAAAAAATAAAAGCAAAAAAAGGGAAAAGAGCACTGTCACAGTGACACATCATGTAACAGGGTTGTTTCATTCCCTTCTGGGGTCCAAGACTCAAAGGCGGGTTCCTGTCTCCGCTGTCTAGGATCTTAACCATTTTATTGCATGGTCCAGTCACTGCTTGACCTATACACAGTGAGGTACTCAGCTGGAGTTCTTTGGTGCATATTCGCTGTGGATTTGTATTTTATCTTGCTTGTTTAGCCATTGGTGTGTAATACATGGCTGAATGCTGGAGGAACTATCTTAGCGTTGGAGTCTGAGATAAAATGGTAATACAGACTGAAAATGTGTCCTTGAAATAGGATGATTGAACTGTTAGCGGGAACCACCTAGCCTTGTCTAATATAATCTAGTGTCACAGGCGCCATTGTTATCCGCCCTCTATGAAGGCAGGCTAGTGTCCCTAGTTTTTAGATTGAGGATCCTTTTATCAGTAACCTGTGTATTTAATTATCATTCACTATCTACTTAATAACAATTCTAGGCATAGGGAATGCATTTGAGAATGAGTTAGACATTGTTTTTTGCCTTTGGACTATTCATAGACTCATGCAGTACACCACAGATACTGACAAATCACACACACACACACACACACACACACACACACACACACACAATGACACAGTGAGAACTTTTAAGGGAGAATAACGATTCATCCACCCTCCTCTGAAAGTACCTCACAGCAAATATTTTAGAAATATGTGCCTTAGGTTTACTGCTGCATGAAAGCAGCCCTTGACGATGTATAAATGAATGGACGCAGCTGTATTCCAATAAAGCTCTGTGTATACAAATACACAAATGATGGACTGCAGCACACAGGCTTCAGTTCGCAGGCTCTGAGTTAGAAAGTTAAGAAGGTTTTTCCTGTGAACATTATTTCTCTGAAAGTGTGACTTACGTCCTTGAATTTAAATGATAGAGCAGAATTTTGTGTAAAAGTTAAACCTACATGTTCTTCCTTAGAGGAGAGCGTGCGTGCTGGCAGGGGCTACTGTCCTGTGCGAAGAGTTTGTTTTGTAAGCAGTACCTAGAAGTTTCAATAAACGCTTCCTCCACCTCCCCAGTGCTGTGATCAAAGGCATGTACTCCCATGCCTGGCTTTGGAACAGCTCTTTAAGAAGGCCACCTTATTCAGTAAACAGAGCTAGCTCAGCTTTGTGTTGGGAGAGAAAAGCTGAGGCTTTGTTTCTGTCCAGTGCCATGATGAGGCTGGGGAAGCCACACCTGTTTGGTGCCCATTCTCCATCATAACGTGACATGGATCTTTTGGTGCTGTCACACGTTAGGGTGTGTGACAGTTGGTGTGTGCTCCACAGACATTCCAGTGAAACAAATGTTTGCACGCCGAGAAAGAAACACCTATGGTGCTGTCATGAAGTGGCTCAGAGAAGCCATGACTGTATATATTTGGATGCTTTGTCGCTGCTGATGTCACCTTTGTAATCTAGGGTAGGCGCCGTGGGTTTTGCACTCTACTGAAAATGTGCACAAAGCTGGATTTTCCCAGGTGGACTACTCATCTGTCTTTTCCTATCACGGAGTCTCTTATGCCTAGTCTGTCGGTGCTGTGCATTTGATAAGTTGGGGAATAATATAGCCTAACTAGCATCTGGCCTGCCATCCTTTGTGCCAGTGCCTCTGAGAGTAGCCCTTCCCTGCCTCACCTGAGATGTGGGCCAGAGAGGAAGGGTATTGGCTTCTAGGGTGTTCTAGTTGTCCTTTCTGTTGCTGTGATAAAACACTGACCAAAAGCAACGTAGGGGGAGTGATGGGTTTATTTGGCTTATATTTTCATGTTGTTGTCCATTATTGAGGAGGAGTTGGCGCTTAAGCCAGAACTTGAAAGCAGAAATTGTGAAGGAACACTGCTTGCTGCCTGGCCCTCAGGCTAATGCCTAGCTTTCTGATATAGCCCCAAATCACACCCGCCTAGGGATGGTGACACAGTGGGCTGCATCCTCCTGCATAAATTAAAAATCAAGACAATCTCTTAATCTGATGTAGACAGTTCCTCAATAGAGAGTTTCTTCTTAGATGGCGCCAGACAGCATCAAGTCGATTGTTAATGCTCACTAGGAAACATGCTACCTTAGGATAGCTTTTGCTGTGACAAAGCTCTATGACCTGGCTGCAGAGATGGTGCAGTGGTTAAGAGCGTCATCTGCTCTTCCAAGGGACCTGGGTTTGATTCCTGGCACCCACATGGCAGTTCACGACTGTCTGTAACTCCAGTCCCAAGGGGATCTGACATCCTCACACCAATGCACATTAAATAAAATTAATTTAAAAATAACACATAAAACACTGACTCAAATCAACTTGAGGAGGAAACGGTTTATTTCAGCTCACAGCTCTCCATCACAGTCCATCATCCAAGCGAGTCAGGGCAGCCCCTCAAGGCAGAAACCTGGAGGCAGGAGTGGAGGCAGCGGCCATGGAGGAACACTGCTTATGGGCTTGCTCAGTATGGCTTGCTTAGCCTGCTTTCCTACACCACCCAGGACCTCCAGCCTACAAATGCCATAGCGTGGCTAGGGCCCTTCCACATCAATCATTCATCAAGATCATGTTCTGTAGAGTAGCCTATTAGGGCAAGCTCTTTTTTTTTTTTCCCTCCTCAATCATCCAACAATATTTATAAGAGAAAATTAAATGGAAACTGATCAGTGGGTATATATGATCCATGGTGCTAGTCATATGGAACAATCACAGAAATATCAAACAACGGATGGTGAAGAACATGTTACATATTGTCATCATCTGCTTCATCTTCCTTCAAAGATTCCTTAGCGCATTTCTGTGCCTCTTCCCTTATGTCTTTTGGAAAAATTTCATGTCTTTCTTAAGTTAATTCACCAACCCAGCTGAGCTCTAGTTCAAACGCTTTATCCTTAACTTCATTATGTATTATGTAAATTATTTTTGCAGCTTCTTTAACTGCATCACACCAAGTCATTTCTTTCATTCGAAGCTTCTCTATTTCTGTCTTTGCAGCTTGCCCGGCTTTGCCAATGGCACAGCCTCAGTAACCGTAGGATACACCTGATGGTTGATCATGTAGAGCTTTCCACCATCATTCGCACTGTAAGAGCCTAACAAAACTGCAGCCAAAAGGTCTAACAGCACCATAGAGTGTATAAGAGTGTATAAACATGGCCACTCTGTCTGCAAGATGTTGTAGAAGAATGTTATAGCCAAAGTCAGACCTAAAGTTGGGAGGCTTCTTCTCTTGCTATGTCTACTCATGGACATCTGTCAACCAGCCTGCTACTGCCAGTCCAACATGTCGGTGGACATTAAAAAGTCATTTATTGGAGCCTTCTTCATAAAGTTTGGAAAGGACTAGCTTTTCTACCTCAGACACAACTCTGTCTTTACATCTGATCCCAATAGCTGCACTGCTGTTTTCCACAGCCCTCATGGCATATTCAATTTGAAAAATTCCAGCAGGAGAGATCGTAGAGCTGGCAGGTCATACCCAGTGCCAGTGGAGCTGACCTGAGAGGCAACAGAGGGTTTCCAGGCCTGAAGTGCCACTCCCACACCACGCATTGCCTATAAGGGCAATTTTACGGAGCCATTTTCTCCATTAAGATTCTCTCTCTGAAATGAATCTGGTTTGTGTCAAGTTGACATAAAAATAGCCATCATGACACATGGTTTTCTGGTAAGAATTGTAGCCTGGTTACAATCCATGAGCTTGTTTGTCCTGATGAAACAATCATCTTTGCATGCATGCACCAGGAGGGAGCCTGCTTGTCTGCTTTTGCTTGTCCTGTGAGGTAGAAAGTGCTTGCCCTGTAAGGTGGAAGTGCTCTGTGGGACTTTGATGGTGCAGGCTTCTGAGAAGCAGCAGCAGTTTGCTCCCCTGGACTCTCACGGGTGTCCATTATCACTTCATCCTGTACATCCCGTGGAGGTCTGCAAGAAAGGACAGGTGGGAGAAAGGACAGGTAGGCCTTTAGGCTGTGTGGGCACACGTCTGTGGTGCGGTCACTCAGTTTGGCTTACTGTTAGGCAAGTAGGTTTGCCTTGGATCCCAACTCTTGCTGATGGAGCATTGTATCATGAAGATGCCGACATCATTCTTTGGGGAAAAGGAGGTGACTGATTAGTGATGTCAGTCAAGTTCAGCTTTTGGGGAGTTCCATCGGGCATTCTGTGCCTTTCTTTTCTTTTTTTTTTTTTGGCTTTGCTGCTAGGACTAGTAGTGCCATGTGAGCTGTGCTTGGGTCATTTATTATCAGCTACTTAATAAAATAGTTAACTCAAGAATGGTTTAATCAGGAGCTGGAACAGTGGCTCAGCAGTAGATCACATGCTGCTCTTGAACAGGACCCAAGTTCAATTATTAGCACCCACCCTTATGTAAATTCAAAAAGAGTAAGGTTTACAAATGAAAGGTCATTTGGCTTGATGCTGTCATACAACACCACCTTTAAGCCATTTACAGTGCACAGTGAGTGCTTGTTAAATGCTTGTAGCATTAACATAAATATTTGTTTATTTTAATGGTTTTTCTAAGGAGAAGAAATTTGTTGCTTTTTATGTTTAATGTCCTTGGCCATCAATATTTTAGCTTTCTATATAACCAAAGTCAAGATTTAAATTATTTTCTTTTCTTCTGCCCTTAAGGTATTTGCACATTTCTTACAAATAATATAAACAATTCAATGCAATTAGAATTTTACATTTCTTTTGAAGTATATAAAATGCTTAATCTAGAAGTAGCTTTTTTCATTCCTGCTCAGTTTCATGCCTTCACAGTAAATAGAGTCTAGTACTTACATACTTAAAACAAACGAATACCCTCAAATCCTTTTCTTATAAGCTCAGTTCATACACTTCATGACTCATTCAGGTAATGTTTCTTTTATGTAGGGTTGTAGGATGAGATGGGCAGTTAATGCAGTAATCAAAGTTAACATTCCTTATGATGTAATACATACTAGTTATCTATTTGTCTGTCTGTCTGTCTATCTATCTATCTATCTATCTATCTATCTATCTATCTATCTATCTATCTATCTATCTATCT